>NW_024063519.1:1087500-1415000 GCF_006381635.1 Hibiscus syriacus | reverse complement strand
TTCTTGACGTTTGAAGCTTATACAAGCTTTCCCTAAGCTTATATAGCGACCAAGAAATGAAACCCAACTTAAAAATCTAAGAATTAACCAACTGAAATTAACTCACCTATTACTCTTGAAGTCCACGGCTGAAGAATAAGAAAGTTTATGGAGAAATCTCTCATTTTTCCTCTTAATCCCACGTTTTTATAGCCAATAAAAGAAATATAAAAATCTTTCTCGTCAAATGACCATTTTACCCTTCTATATTTCCATATTAACTAATCAATCCTACTCACATAATTTCCAATTAAATCCCTATACTTTTGACTCATAACCGTTTTAATTGTTTTTTAATATTTTAAATAATAATTCTAGAAATATAAAAATCTTTCTCGTCAAATGACCATTTTACCCTTCTATATCCATATTAACTAATCAATCCTACTCATAATTTCCAATTAAATCCCTATACTTTTGACTCATAACCGTTTTAATTGTTTTTTAATATTTTAAATAATAATTCTAAAAAATAAAAAATTAAGATGATTTAATAACATTTTTAAATTTTATCCTACGATAATATCAGTGGGATATTAGATCTGTATCTCACGTGTGAATCCATTAATTCAACTACATTAAATATGTGTTGCGATTAATAAGATAATTAGATTGGAAACGAACATAAAGTTCCTTGAGTAATCACTATAATTAGGAATATTCGATAAAAGAAGTTTTCCTTTCATTAGAAATCGAGGGTTTTTAAGGAATAAAAGCGATAATGTAGTTAGACAATCCAAATTTGGTTAGGGTTGCATTTTGAAAGAATATTTGAAAATATAATTTTAATCAGATTTTAATATTCAATTTTTTTACTTGTTATAGTTTAACATATTAGATCAAAATAATTATTTTGGAACCAATGGAATTTTTTCAAGTGATAAGCAACTTGATATATATCGCTTAAGCAAGGTCTCGGGTTCGAGTCATTGTGCGTGTAGAAAATTCATGTTGGGAGACTCATCCACCAAAGTCGGATGTACAACACGAGTCGATCCGAATTAGTCAGGACGAAGTCTTGAAATCGAGACAATATTATATCAATTTAATTAGCGATGCTTGTAAAATATTGGTCAACTTGATATATATCGCTTAAGAAGGCATTTCTTGCAGAGAATGAGAGGTTTATCGAGAGACGGTCGAAGCGAACATGGATTTTCTGTCAAATTTTGGTGAGGCTCTAATTTAGAATTTTGCTAAAAACCTTTTCCATTGAAGTTGCAATATCTTCCATGAATAATTAGAGCCAGAACTGGGAAATTGACAACATGCAGACTTTATTCTGTTACGTGCAGCACCACATGAGTTATGGTTTTCAAAAATACCAGGAATACCTATCATAAGAGGAATCAAATCAGATATAAATTCAGAAGCTCATGGCATGAGTTTATTTATTAATGCATTGGATCTTCTGTGGCCTTCTTGATGAAACACCGACATGATTTTTTGACACAATTGTTGTCTAGAGTTACAGGTCTTGTCATGTACAGAAGAACAATGTTATTTGAGAATTTGACAACCTTCAAAATCACACATTATGCTTTATGAGGCAACTCTATCATCTATCATTCATGTTAGCAGTTATGTTCCATATTGCTAGTATATGTACTAGTTAAAAGAAATTTCTGCACCCAAAAGCCTCAGTAAATGTGAAGGTAGGAAAAACATTTGAGGGTTTGTCATAAAAAAGATGGATTATAAATGCTAAAGCGGGAAAACATGTGGGTGAACTTCACCTTAATTGTTCGTAACCCATTTAAGTGTAACCTAACATACAAATTCAGCAATAGGAAGCTGGATTTATTCCTCTTCAGCTAACACATGAACATGAACTTAAATGCAGCACGAGCTTACCTAACTTTGTGTACCAAGCTATTAGAGCGCTTTATTTCATTTTGCTTGGTTTAGGCACAACAAAAAGCTTCTGCAACTAAAGGAGTCCTTTAATATCCTCGACTACTAGCATCGTTTCTTAATTATTGTTGTTTCCTGATCGTTTTTTTGTTATGCTTAATAAATGTAAAAAGAACGGTAAGAAACAACGCTTGGAACCTTACATCTTTGATTATATAGTGCCAAAAACATCAACCTTGGTACCAGGGATTAGGATCACTGTCAAGACGGGTTCGTGATATAAATTGACAGCAATGGAAATGGTAAATTTCCATTAGCAAGGTAATCTCTACATGCACTTATGCACTACAACAAACAAACACAGATCTTCAAATGCTATCAGTTGGTCTCATGTCATTACACATGAGCGAGCTTTTCCTAGCCTTCTTCTCAAAATATCGACTCCCATGTACCTGTAAATATCAAATCAAACAAGGTTAGACTAGCTTAAAATCATGACTGTGTACCAGCTTTTGTCAAAATGGTTGTTGCTTCCTGCTGGTAAAACCAATCATATGTGTAGTCAAAGCTTACCTGCCCATCATCAAGACAGTGCCCTGAGGATTAGTTCCAGGGGATTCACTAAATGTGGAGCCATCGACAATTCGGAGTCTGTTGGTGCCAAGAACTTTGAGGTCAGAGTTCACCACTTTGCTGACATGGCATCCTCCGTGGTAATGCCAAATTGTGATCACAGTGTCTTTGCAGAACTGTTCTAGGGATTTGGTGTCATTAATATTCTTCGGTATAAGGTTAATGTTGGCCTCGACACTCATGTTAAGAAGCTTCTCTACAGTTGGTTTGTCACACTTTGTGAAGTCTGTGAAATGTTTTGATTGTATAACTTTTGCAGCCATGCGGATCCCATCGACGCATCGTTGCAGATCATGTGGGTGGCTGAAATAGTTGAAGGTAACCGATGGATTATCATCGATTTTGGTGTTGACCAAGTTGAGGTGGCCTGTGGAAATGGGCCTAGCAATCTTTTCCAAAATGAAACCTCCCTTGAATGCTTCGTGTGGTAGGTCTCTCTTCCTTTTGATGAAAGCTTGGATCGCTTCGGGTGTTCTTTGCTTCGGAGGAATCGTAGAGAGCTGGCCGATCTGGTTATGTACAACAGAAGACAGAAACCATCGTGATTAAACACTGCATTCTGATAAAACCAATTCCTAATTCATGAAATCTATGACTCAACATTGCAAGAAAGCCTAATGAATAGTTTCAGATCACCTCTGCAGACATTATTCCATGATGGCAATGAATGCTATCCTGGGACTGTCCAAATCCACTGCTCGATTCAATGTAAACTCCCATCTTGGTAATGCCTACGGTTTGAATAAGGGACTGTTCCACCATTTGATTAGTGGGGACGAAAACCGAGTTCATCGGATTATCAGCCATGCCCTTGCCAACAAACTCATTGTTCAAAACCATTGAAATGCTCAACTTCTGGAGTTCATCCCTGGGTCCAACACCGCTAAGCATTAGCAATTGAGGAGTTCCAATTGCACCACATGATAGAATCACTTCACTCCTCAGATTGTTGGTGAGAAATGCCCGATGCTGGTCCCCATTTTCATCCTTGAAAACCACTCCCATTGCCCTTGGTCGCCTCCCTTTTTGATCGAACAAGACTTTCTGGACGGTGGCATAAACCAAGACAGTGAGCATTTTGGGGTTTGCAGAAGCAAGCAGTTCAGCTGCAGTATGGCGACGGCCGAAGTGGTCGAAAAGGGTACCTCCAACTTTAGTTCCATAGATGTGATCGTAGGTGAATCCATTATAAGGTGAGACCCCGACATCCAAAAGGCTGTCCTTGAAGGCCCCCTGCCATTGTGCTAGTTTAGGCTTCTGAACAATTTGCTCCTCCACCCATGAATACGACTCATTCACTAGCCTTTCGTCCCAACCCTTTCTCCGAATGAAACTGCAATATTAACCCAACGAAGTTCACGCATCAATGCTTAATCTCCGGCTGGTGGAGTAATTTTCAGAAATGTTCATATAATTTTGATATTTTATTTATATTTTTTATTTATAATTTATATTCATCCTTAAAATTTGATAGATTCATTCGTAACCTAAAATCTTGTGTGTGAACTGCAAAATAGTAAGGTGGATTAAATGTGTAGTACATTCCCTAATAATGTCATTATTTTTTATTTAAGAATATATCTAATCATCTTCTCCTCATTAAACTAAATTTAGGCCACAAGATCACGTTAACTTTTCCTTTTTAATTGTTTGGAGTTGAGTACAAATAATATTTGTTTATATTTTTTCTTAACGGTTAGCAATATAGTTGGTCGAACTTAAGATCTCTAAAAAAATTAATATTTTCTTTAACAACTACGATAACTAAATAAATTCACGACAATTTATTTATTATAGAACGAGTGTTGAGTTATTTTATATACGTGTAAATGATTGTATTTATAAATTATTTTAGAAAAAATACAATTGACTAAACTTGATACGAAAACATTTAATTGCCTAATAAAACGGATGGATGATAGAATCATTAAAAATTGGACCAACTTACCCTGGGTTAGCTCTGGTGTAAAAGCCAGCATTGATGCAAGTGCCACCACCCAAAATCCTAGCCCTTGCATTGATCACACCATCGGTGGAAACGAAGGGTTGCGAAGCCGACGATGGCGAAGTGTCTGTCAACGCAATGTGGAAGTTGCGGAGGAAGGAGACATTGGCGTTTGAGAAAGGAACCCCTCCTCTCTCCAACAGCAACACGCTGAAGTTCTTGGACAGTGTGGCCGCCAAGGGACACCCTGCCGTCCCACCTCCGACGATTATGTAATCATACCATACTTCATCTCTGTTTGATGATGACAACGAGGACGAAGATGATGCCCCAAACGAACTTGCCCTTTTGATGAATGGGTATCTGAATTCATGATTATCACCGCAACCTGCACTATATGTTCATCAATCAAACCCAATTTTATCCGAACAAAAAGAAGAAAGAACAGATGCAGATGGGAGAGAAATAAAGAAAACCTTGAAGAAGAGATAGAGTGTTGAGCCAAAGAATCAAACAGATAAAAAGCTTCACTGCCATGAAAAACAGCAGATTTATCAAACTCGGAGCAAAAAACAAACAAATGCCTCTAAGCAGCTCTCACTGGTTGGCCTAGTTTTGTGTGTTAAACTCTCACTATGTCTATATATACAGATTAGCTTTAATAGTGGAGAGGTGATGGGTGATGAATATTAAAACACTCAGATATATATGGTAGCTAAGCAAATAACTACAGCGCAAATTATAATGAGATTAAAAGAAAAGAAGAAGGAAAATATTAAAGGGTATTGCTGCACTGCAACAAGGAATGCAGCTCTCAACTGTATTTAAAAACGCTGAAACAAGGGGTGGTGCCAGTCATTAATGGTGAAATGAACGCCGCTGTTCGGAGTAGGAGACCCTTAATTAGCCGTTGGATTTTAACTCTACCCTCATATTCATCTTCCTAAACCATTTTTCTTCATGTAGCCAGCTCATCATATACCAATCTGTTTTAAAAAACAAATTAACATTTATGATTAATTTTCTAATTATTTTTCATGCATGCACACCGTAATCTCTTTTTCTTTTTTTTCTGTACGAAATTAATTCGAGTCTATATCTATGACTATTGGTCAAGCATCTTTTAACTAATAAAGTTGTTAATTTAGTAAATCGGGATAAAATATTTATAAATTATGAAAAGAGTCTAAAAATAATAAAGAAGCTGAATTACATATAACTTCGGCTTTCATTGATTTCCACTCCAAACATTGATACAATTAATTAATGCAATTTAGGGGAAATTAAAGACCTTGTGAGTGAAGAGGTGTAAAAGTCCAAATTATTATTTAAAATAATAGCAATTTATCTTATTCGAAAATCAAAATTATATATCGTGTGAGGTTTGTAAAATTTTATTTTAACAAATGGATAACGGAGTTTTCCCTGTTTCAAGGCCCAGTTTAACTCGATTCTTCCCATTTGAAGATCCCAATTATTATTTAAAATATATTAATAATATCATTTTTTATAATTTAATTTTAATAAAATTATTTACTATATAATAATTCAAGCTGGTTTGATAAGATTGAAAATTATAAACTAGTTTATTAACAAAGCTAAATGAATATGGAATTTTCAACCTAAAAGCATTTATAATTAAGCTTATAGGTTTTCATTGAATGCGACTACTGTAAAATTGACACTACTATTGTACAAATATTCATATATATTTTTCTATGCAACCTTTTATACATTTTAATCGTATTCAATAATTTGAGTGTATGATTTTTATTTTTATTTTTTGGTAACTTAAAGAGCAAACAAGATTCAAATTCCGAATAAAGAGACGTCAATACTATTTAATTACTAGGATAATAGGATTACAAAAATTACCTATAAAATATTTCTTCTATGATTACGGGCTATTTGTGAATTCTGATAATCAAATAATCTAATTATAAAAAATAAAAATAAAAATTAGCCCTTAACGTATTATATCATAAATAAAACAGCAGAAAGTTGGCATTTCCCTTGCGTTTTTAGTTAAATTTTTAATATTAGAATTCCAACAATTTTCTTCATCTTGCTCGTATATTAAAAAACTTCATAACAGAATTGGCTAACCAAAAGTTGAATTATACATCCCTCAAAGCATGCAAAACCAAAATGTAACACCCTACACCAGTACGATATACAATCGACCAATAAGAGTGTTACACGGAACCATCAGAGTGGCTAAACAACAAATTTTCTTATCACACTCGCTTCAAATTAAAGTTTCATGTGTAAATACTTGCAATAAAATAAAAAAATAAAATTCATGTAAAAATAGTTTACAATCGGGAGCTCCTACGATTACAAAATAAATCAAAATATACAGACCATATATTTAAAACAATTTACAACTCAAATTTACAAAATAGAACTTTGAATATACATGCCCTTTAGAAATTTGAGACATACTCTGCTCTGTTGTTTGGTATGGTCAAAAGGCTCCTCTACTGGTCTTCACCTAATCTGCGTAAGGAAACAAACTTCAAACGCCGAGCTAACTAGCCCAGTGCCACAAAACTAAAATATACTAACAGGGGTACATTTACAACATGTTTTAATAACTGAAAACAATACAATGCATCATCAATACAACACTAGTGAGTATCTTTGCGATACTCACTCTCTACGCTATGATAGACATCATGGTGTAGTTGAGGGATTTCTACATCTCGGAGCTCACGCACCACTCTAGTCTACCAATGATGTGGCTTCTAGAATCATTGTATTGGACACCACACCCCTAACTAGCCAACCTTTACGAGTGTCGAACCTTGCGCCCTACCTATGGATATCCGGACTGCATCTATACTTTCAACACCCTAAACTAGAGGAACTCAGGTGTCCGAATTATTTCTCGAGCATCAACCAATGCTAGTTTTATGTCACCATAATTATTTGGTTTCTATGTTTGAATTAAACAACGTAAATATTCACTTGTAGTTTTATTTGATAATATATTGAAGTATTAGGGTACCTCGGGTAATTCCCTTAAAACGATCCTTTTTTTCCCAAAACAGACTTAGAGTATCGATACTAGCCCAAAAGCATCGATACTCCTGCAAAAGTTTCGATACTTTATATAAGTACCGATACTTTTAGACATTCTGTTCTACCTAGTTTCAATACTTCCTGGGAGTTTCAAAACTATGACTCAAAGTTTCGATACTCTTGAAAGAGTATTTATACTTCTGCCCAGAAAACATGTTTCTTCTCAAAAATGAAGAACAAGTATCGATACTAGCCCAATAATACAAATACTTGACCTGCATAATACTTAAAAACAAGCACAAAAATGCTATATCTCACTCCCAAAGACCCTTGTGAGGTCCCAAAACATGCTTAAAGTCATAAAAAGGGCATAAATAAGGTTATATCATGCTTAAAACTCCAAAACATAAAATCTACCATTGATATGCTCAATAAGCTTATTTCTTACCTTCATGTTATTCAATACATTAACATGACTCACAAAGAGCATAGAGAAGTTGTAAGTGTGGATAACTTGATTTCTAGGCTAAAGCAAAGCTCCAACTCACTCAATGGAAGCTTTTTCCTTCCCTTTTGTCTTGGAGGCTTCATCCATTTCATCCATTTCTTTCACTAATCAAGATAAGAAAAAGAAGTTTCTAAATTAACTATGTAATGAAAATAAGGATTTAGAATACTTCCAATAATCTAAATCAAACAAAAGCGAACTAGAATCTATGGATTTATTAAACCTCCCAAAAACCCATTTTGGAAATCATAGAGGAAAACTTGTAAAATGGGGCTTAAATTAAAGCTTGAAGAATGGTGATTCATAATCTCACATTGGCTCAAACTAAGATTAGATTGCTTGAAGATTGGCTCTTGAAAAGAAGAGAAATGGAAAATGATAGAAGGGAGAAGGAGAGAGTATTTGGTAAGATAATTTTTAGTTTGATTCACGTGAATCTGATATAACATCATCATATTTCCTAATTTTTTTTGGGCCAACTCAACCCAATTATCTTTAAACTTAGTTCAAACCATTTTAATGAAACTTTTAAGCTCTAAAATGAGTCTCGGTATCCGAACTACTAATCCCAATTTCGGGCGTTACACAAAATCCAACATAACCTTACATTTAAGTAAATGACCGCTCAAATCAATTAATCTGACCTGCGCGGCCCTTTCAATGCACTTGAAAATGCCTATTCATCCAGCTGTAAATCAAGGAAACGGAAAAGAAAAGATTGAAGTCTGTTGACTGTTTACCACATAGTCTTTCTTGTAATTTGTCATCTGATGAGTTTTTTCTGTCTTCTTTTTTTCAACTTCCTAGTCGTGAAGAGCATTAAGCAGATTAAGAGAGTGCAATTTAAGAGGGCAGGAAGAAAGAACCCGACGGGCTTCAAGAAACCAATGCATAGTATTTGAGATTTAATCTGTCAAATGTAATTATTAATATTAAAATTTATCATGCTCGTAGTATAATTAAAAAAAGGATATTTAAATTATATATATATATATATATATATTAATTCAAAAAATGATTACATATCTAGGAGATAAACTATTTTGCTACTCTTTTCTACAGAGTTGGATCATGCATACCAAAGCAACAAGCCCATAACTATTTTGTTGATGTACAGACATGCACAATCACGTGCACGTAGACAATTACAAGTTTTATGCTAGAGGAGATAAACTCATAAAATTTTACGAGAATGTAAACTTATAATTTTTTTTTAGGATAACAAATTTTTAATTGAAAATATAAAAAAATAATAACTAAAATATATAAAAACTGTAATTTTTTGGGGCAACTGCCCCACCCACTCCCCCTCAGTCCCTCTACACGCATTTGAACCATTAAAAATGCACGCATGAACAACAAAAGTGAGTAAAGCCAAACATAACGAAAACCCGTCTATGCAAAACATATATATATATATATAGGCCTTATAACTTACCCAACATACAACAAATCTAATTAAATATTAAAAGAAAAACCTAGGCCGAAGAGAAGGGGAGGCTCCTTTGTAGAACGGCACTTGTACAAAAACAAATGCCTTCTCAAGAAGTGTTAAGTCGCATTCTTCGAAGAGAGGGAGAGAGATTTCATGCCCTATAAATAACGTATGTGACAAACACCCAACCGCGAAAGCGAGCACCCGACAGGCACATCTTCAAAGCACAAAAAACCAAATTCTGTGATGAGTTGCTCATTCTTCCTTTGAGGGGCTGGAGTATTCAATATAATTTCTTGATGCAGTTACTCCAGATGAAGCACTCGATGACATGCTACTGCTGGTGCTCCCGTTTTGGAAATTTTTAGACTCTGCACTCGGGTTTGTCTGAGGATAGTTAGTTGCAGGTCATTGGCCCTGCTCCGCTAACTTTCTGAGAAGGTTCATGACGGTGGGCAGGAACTTGGTAGATATAGAAAGAAGACCAGGAAGCTGTGCAAGCATACAGAATCATAGATTAGATCTTCAGTCAAGAGGAAACATAATAATCGCAATTAAAATAGGAGTAATTTGAGGATCTTTCGATTAAGAATGTTAGAAGGATTTTGAGGATCTTCAGCTTAATGACTGGGCTCCATTGAAATTTAGCCAAAAGCAAACTTTACGGAATTAATGTGGAGAGTGACATCCTTGAAGATTGGGCTACGGAGATTGGTTGTTCTATTGGTTCATTTCCCAAGGAATACTTAGGCCTTCCTTTAGGGGCAAAAACGAATTCGGAGAAGTTGTGGGATCCGGTTATTGTCAAGTTTAATAAGAAATTGGCTGGTTGGAAAGCTACTTCTTTATCGATGGCGGGTAGATTGGTGTTAATAAAGTCGGTATTATCATCCTTACCTATTTTTTTCCTATCTATGTTTATGATGCCTTCTACTATATATGTAGGCCGTTGAGTGGAGGAGGATTGGGAGTGGCGGATTTGAAGGTTACAAATCGAGCGTTGTTGGGCAAGTGGGTTTGGAAGTTTGCCAATGATAAGAATTCGATGTGGAAGAAACTTTTATGTAGCAAACACAATGTGAGCTGTCAATCCATGGATATTAATAGAGTTT
Organism: Hibiscus syriacus; assembly: GCF_006381635.1. Classification (NCBI taxonomy): domain Eukaryota; kingdom Viridiplantae; phylum Streptophyta; class Magnoliopsida; order Malvales; family Malvaceae; genus Hibiscus; species Hibiscus syriacus. The sequence continues at coordinate 1,404,450 of NW_024063519.1, read as the reverse complement.
TCTCTCATAAAGACTCTTGGATTTGGAGGGGAATTGTGAATAACTATTTAAAGGATGATGTCTTTGGAGGTTGCCTTAGATCTCATGCTAAGCTTCAAATAGGTAATGGTAAATCTATTTCCTGTTGGAGTGATACGTGGAATGGGGATTTTCCTTTGAAACTTATGTTTCCTAGAATGTATGCCCTTTCTTCAAATAAATTGGGTAAGGTAGCTGATTTTGGGTGTTTCGATTCGTCTGGATGGGTTTGGAATATTAAGACCAGGAGGAACCTTTGTGATTGGGAGGTTGAGCAGTTCGTTGAGTTATTGGACAGCCTAAAAAACATTAAATTGATGGAGCCTTTGGAGGACTGTTTGTTGTGGGATGGTTCGGACGATGGGCAGTTTTCTGTTAAAGCGTGTAGGAAAGCTCTTTCTGTTTCTCTTGATGACTCAGTTCAGTGGGAGAAAGTTGTTTGGCTGGGTTTAGTTCCTCCTCGAGTGGAGACTTTCCTTTGGCAATTGTCACATCAAAAAGTAGCTGTGAGAGTGGAGTTATTGAGAAGGGGGGTTGATTTAGGGGAGAACATTCCTCTGCCCGTTTTGTAATCAAGATGCTGAATCAGTTCAGCATCTATTTATTTCTTGTCCTGTATCTTGGGAAATGTGGATGAAAATTATAGGGTAATGGGTATTCGGCTTGCTCTTCCGCAAGACCCTCCTAAACTGCTCAGTTCATGGGCTGATTTGAGGCCATATTCTACTATATGGAAGTTTATTCCAGAGGCAGTTTTTTGGTCCATTTGGAAGTTAAGGAACGAGATCATCTTCGACAAAGGAAAGTTGGACAGAATCTCTTTATTTTTCACTGTTTGATTCAGAGTAGCTAAGTGGTTTGTAGCTAAGTATCCCCTATTTTCAACTCAGGTTGATTTCTTAATTGGTGGCCCCTCTGTGGCTGACAACCTTTCAGACTCTAAGGTTCTGGACAGTATTGTGTTTTGCTGGATTCCTCCTCCACTGGATTTCTTTAAGATGAATGTGGACGGGGCGGTGAGTAGTGTGGGGATGGTGGCGGGTATTGGGGGAATTCTAAGGGACTGGAATCGGGTGGTACTGACTTCATTTTCAGTAAATGTAGGTCCTAATACTCCCATCCTAGCAGAAATGAAGGCTATCAAGAAAGGCATTGACATCTTTGTTTCATCTGTATGGGCTTCGAAGGGTAGGCTCATTATTGAAAGTGATTCAAAGACAGCAGTGGAATGGATTAAAGATCAAAGTTCAGTCCCTATTTACCTGTCAAATTTTGTGAAGGAGATTGCGTCTGATGTTTCTTTAAATCAGTTCATTATCAGGTGGATTCCTAGGTGCTGTAATTGTGAGGCGGACAAGCTAGCGAAGGAGGGAATTGGCTGATTGTACTGCTTTTAGTTGGTTTGTATGTCTTTGAGGGGAGGTCATGCAGGAGTGTATCAAGTCTTATGTATTTTTGTAGGAGTGTTTTTAACTTTTATGTAATTGTTTTATCATTAATAAAATGATGTACTCTTTTCCTCCTTCCACTAGAGGGTTCTTGCCTTAGGGCAGTGGACTACTTAGAGGGAGGCTTTTAATGAGGCATCCTATTCCTATAAAAAAAATAGGAGTAATTTGAAGGAAAAGGCAGTTTAATAGTTCTTAATGACATCATGAAGTGAAAGAAGTTTTACTAAATAACCGCATTTGCTTGGAAAACTACAGAATGCCATGTAAGATACAGAAAACAGACTCAGATATTCCATCCAAACAGCAAGTGGAACACACTTTAATAACAATTTATTTCAAATAACGAGCTGCAAAAATAGAGAACAATGGAATATTTAAAATAAATAAATAAATAGCACAAAGCCCTGACTGATAGGCTGATAGCTATATTTAGCACAAAGCAAACCGTCTTGATAAATCTGATTTTGAATTTCAAGTTTACACAGCCAAAAGGTTTTTAAATGCTTTTAAATTAAATTGTTTGAATGTAATGTACTATAAAGTTATTGTCTAGCTTAAATAACAGAACTTTATTTTGACACTTACAACACCATGGCGGAATTCTCCCGAAATGTCAAGCTGCACCCATAGAGCCTTCACGACAAGGTAACCCACAAAGATGACACCCAGATACAAAGGATTTCTGCAATGAGGATATTTATAAGTAAGCACAAGCAACAAAGGATAATATCATTAAATACCAACCAAAATCAATTCAAAGCCACACCTTAGAAGAGTCATGAATTTCATTAAATCCCAAGACCATTAAGGCAACAATTGCCCATGGAGGTGGCATCCAGTTGTTGTTACGCTTGCTTGCTTCCTGAAAGCAGAAGGAATCAGCAAACTCAGGTACAATGTGATGCATTAGCAGTAACATGTCTAACTAAACCAAAATATTTATTCTGAATTCCGGTAAATAAAACTTGACATCAATACTGTATCTGTATATGGCTACAAAGAGGCAATAGGCAAAATTAGAGGTATACAACATAATTTCAGCGATGTAAGCAGGCAATAAATGATTATTAACTAAAGCCTTGTAATATGAATTGCAAACGCCAAGACTTATTTTTCTAACTCCCCTTAAGACATTCATGACTATTACGGAGGCAGAATTGGAATATGATTGACGTCGACAATTCATATCCATATTGGATGGGCAGGAGAGAAAATGAAATCTTCACAATAACTAGAACTAAGTTCATGCCTGAGCGGAAATGGCCTGAGTGACACTGTACTCTGTCTCATCCCTGAATTGCCGCCACAAAGATTTGCACTGAACAGGCATGATCAACGTCTTGGCAGACGGAACCTACACCAAAATCAGACATAAGAATAAATCATGCCTGACATGGGGTGGAAAAGACGGTGTTCAACTGATGAAGATGGCAGTAAAAGAGAAAAAAGTATCAAAACCCTGGTTGCTTCAGCATTATACATTTCGGTGAATGTCACAAAAAATTTGGTATTTTATGGTAAATCCTTTGTCAGACAAACAAACTGCGACTTTTCATTTTTAATCCATGTGAGAATTGAAATGTCAACAAAAAAAAAGTCATAATTATTTTTGAAATTAATTAGAAAATTAATTTCAAAAATAATTATGACAAAAAGTATGTAAGGGTCATCCAGTTTTTATAGTTCAACCAAATCTCATAAAGAACCTCAGCAAGAACAAGACTTCACCTGCTCCCACGTGCTTGAGGCCAACATATAAAATGCTGTAATGCTCCTGTTAGTAACAACAGCATTATTATTTTTTGAATCCACCAAGGCAGAAGTTAGTGTATCCTCAATATCATCATCATTATCATCCAACCGGATTGCAGCCATAACAGATAGCAACTTTAAGGACTGGTAACAAATAATAAACAAGCTTAGAAGAGAATAGATCGTACAATAATTATGAAAATCCAATAAATGATAATACATCAACATACTGCAGAGCGAGCTGTTCTTGTGATGGCTCGAATATCTTCTTTCCCAGTCCAAACCCGTGGCATTGAATCAGAATCATGACTAAACAATGTTGAAAACCTGTATACAGATTTAGGATCAGTATTGATAATGTATAATATCTAGCAAATCAAACTGATCAACTCAAGATATTGAAATATCTATTACCAGTCCTTCATACGAATCAATACCCTTCCAGCTTCTTCTCTTGCTTTTGCTTCAACCACACCTCTTGCATAATCTTGTAGACTCAGCAGCATCTTCTCCTTAGTTTCTGCATCTATGTCAAAACCAGAAATGGCACTAGAGAGTCCAGAAACTGCTGATTCTGTTTCACGCTGGAGAAGTTTCTTTATTGAGGGCCATGTATCATTATTAGCTCCATCTAAAAGAGCTTCAACAGGTCCTGCTAATGTCTCATTCAGCTTCGCCTGCAAATGCAACATAATGATCAGTAAAATTCTACATGGTGATTTAACTTGTCATAAACATGCTGTGAACGTCTCCATGACACATTCTTTGAAAGTTTATGGAAGTCCTCGACTATATACAACACAGAAATCTATAACTTGAAAATGATACACAAACTCCTGCTTTAAAATTTTGTTAGGATGCACCATCCTAACTTTACATAATATTCCTTTATCGGTTAGGATTGCTAAACAGCAAGTAATCTGGGAACTGATTTGTTGTTAACCACCAGGACAATAACTTGAAATGAGTAAATGATTAGAAGAGACAAAGAGATAAGTTACCATACCTCATATGATGAAGTCAGCTCTGAAAGTTTGGCAGCTCGGACTGAAGCAACATGTGCATCAACATCACGATGTAACTTATCCCTGACTTTAGAGCAATCCCAATTTGCCAGCTCAACAACAGCATCTGCAAGTGTAAAAACTCCACATGTATTCAGTCTACCTTGTCAAGAAAAAAGTACCATCATTGACAACTATAGTACCAAACATACTATATGCAATCAATATATGAAAGCTCGTCACAAAAATTTTGATTCATTGTAATGGTTTAAAAACTCAAATTTACTTTTATGAATAATTTATTACCCAACAAACCTTTTTAATGATTCTTTTTCCCATTTCATAGCTGTTGAATTACTGTTTTGTAGCTTTTATTTCGATGCCAGCTTATAGATAAGAGAATGGTTCATGAATTCTAACAATACCTGCACATCCTTCATCAAATAAAGAAATATATGATTCAGTGCAGTTCCGAGCAGCCAAAGAAAACCCCTCCCCTCTATTCAAAGCTTTCTCAAATGCTTCCTTAAAATTTTCAAGAGTTACAGACCTCAAATGCCCTAGCATGAATTGGTGGGCTGGTTGGACAAGCTACATCAGAAGTTGAAAGCAAATAAGTTGAGAAAATCAAATAAGAAGAAAACTGTGGCACAAATACAGTTAGTTCTATTACTTGTAGCAGCTTTTCTTCAAGCTGCTTTCGCTTTGCAGATCGGACGCCTTCATCAAAATATGTTGTCTCTGCATCATACCTATAATTAGAACAATGAACAAAGAAATTGATGTCACTGATACATGGCAGTAAACTACTTAAAATAAATACATAAAAAAAATAAACTTAAATTGATCAATAGATATGACACTTATTTGGCCCAGGTATATCTCAAGAAAGACCTATTCAGTCAAGCAATATATCATCACCATCTAGGAAGCATGAACATGCAGTTCTGGTGCAACATGAGATGTACAAGGTGACACTGTAATTTCTGAAATATTAGGACAAGAGTATGGCTAGACACCACAGTGAAATAATTATATCCATATAAATATTTTTTTTTGATAAAAAGGAAGGCCTCGTTAAAAACCCCCCTTCATAACCGTCAAGCAACAAAGACTCAACGGACATTGGAAGGAGGAAAAGTGTGCCTTTGAAATTTCATTGCATAAGAACCAAGTACAATAAGATCAGACTACCACCCAAGAACGATGGCAGCCCGCTCAACACATTGCCAAACAGCAGTACCTACACGAATATGTTTAAACCCTACAACAAAACTAACTCATATGCTGATCAACCAATTACAAACAAAAATCATTCCCTAATGTTCCCGATAAACCAAAAATAGAAAAACAACAACCCAATTAATTCCCCATCATTTAACCAATCCCTTGTTTGGCAAGTTTATCCGGTTCACAATTTGCTACTCTGGCCACATGACGGACAATGATCCCTTTATTGACCATGATGTTTGCAATATCTTTAACAATGGATAGAAACATCGGAGTGGTGATAGCTGGATTTTTTATCCACTCCATTGCCACTGCACTATCGGACTCCAAAATAATCCTTTGATTCACCGACAAATCCGAATCCAGGAACAGATTCAAACCTCTCTTCACTGCCATCAATTCAGCCATAATAGGAGGACCGGATCCAACTTGTTCTGAGAACGAACCCAACATCACTCCTTTCTCATCTCTTATAAGCCCACCAATTCCTCCCTTCGACCACCACCTGTCCATAGCACCATCTACATTCAGTTTAACTAAACCCGTAGGTGGAGGAGACCAACTGACTACCTTTTGCGATATTTTTTCGTCGAACATAACACGATCAGCTAGCAGCAGATCCCCCACAAGACTATCAAAAGAGACTATCAATTTAGGAAATTTTGAAGAAAACCATGATGCCACTCTGTACCTTGATAGAAAAGATAACAAAGTGAAACCTAATTTCCCATTATTAAAAATAATATCATTCCTCATTTTCCAAATTGACCACAAAACCGCTCCTGGGATGAAGGTCCAAGCGCATGAACGTGGCACAAGATCAAACCAAACTGAAAATAAGGCTAAAGGGCACTCTGGATTTGCAAAGGAAACCTCCCACCGGCGCAAGAAGCTAGTCCATAACCCCCAAGACACTCCATATAAATAATATAAAAATAGCTTTTAAATATTTAAATATTGGTTTTGAGTATAAAAACTTTGAACCTTTAAAACCCATTTATATTCAAATAACTCAAATTCAAAGGTTAAGAATACCCCCATGTCAGAGGTGTCCGTGTTAGACATGTGACAGATACAAGTATGCAAGGGAATGTGGCATGTATATGCTTCATAGATCAACATCATGACCCACAAGCCATCGGGTTGCCAATTAGTAATCAAAACATTCCTATAGATCCTTTAGCATCAGAATTCTGCATTCACTTTGACAGAATGAATCAAATATATAATTTCTTCAATGCTCAACTGATAATATTTGCACAAATGAGCTCAGCTATGTAGGTAGCAGCCTATTTGTAGCTTAGACACCACAAAAATTGTATTCTAATCTCATTAAAGTATTCTTACTCTGATAGAGACTCGTATAGAATTGAATTCAGCTTCTTCCCAAAACCAGCAACTGGACCAGACTGTACAGCTTCCTCTAATAGACACCAGTTCTGTCATGTGATGTGATAGGTTGGTTCCAGTTTCAAGAACAATAACCAGCCGTCCAGAAAAAAAATATATGCAATTTTGTGCGTGCAAGGACATTTAAGAATATAAACAATATTCCATTTACCTCATTTGAAGTGAAAGCAGCAAACTTCTCATTGGCAATTTCTTCGCAGCGGACCGTAGCCACCATGACCTACAACAAAATGAAGCACATACAACAGAAAAATCAACAAGTTATTATCCATAACAATGTCCCAAAGGTTACCTTATGGGCTGGAAGGTCAAGGTCTTTATTCTCCTTAATGACTTTCCAGATATGTTGTGCACTAAAAGAGAACCCTGAAGCAGGTACTACACCCCTCCGATTTCCAGCAATCCCCCGGGTGCAATAGAGTGGAAGAATCGTTGCCTCAAATTAGCAACCTTCAAAAATAATACTGGAATCAGACATTGCAAATTTGCATGAACAGAAGTCAACAGACAATCAATAGGGTGATGGCACAAAATGCAGATATTCAACTTCTTTCTTTCCAGTTAAAAACGTATGAACAGTGTGAAAGTATGTTTTCATGCTCGAAATACTGATTGTCCTAATGCGATGACCTAAAACGGTACCTGCTCGTTAAATTGCTCCTCCTTTTCTTCATAACTAGAAAGTGCAACCACCTCAACCTGGTAATTATCAGCAATAGCATTAAATTGTCAGAAGCAATACTCAAAAGAAAAGGTACACAGAGATGTTAGACATTCAAACTTATGTTGCATTAACTCACAACCCAGAATCATACATTGAAAAAATCACTTAATGGAGTTTCTTTATGTGCATGTGGCTTAGGAACAGAGTCCCATATCTGCAGTTAAGGATAAATAGGTCAGAAGAAAATATTACTTGAGTTAATAAAAAAAAGCAAGGAAGCATTGACACCATATATCTGTACCTTCTGAATATCTTCTCTCAGAACAGGTTCTAAATTTTCCAATTGTGTCTGTAAACAAGAAAAAGACATTAACCACAGTCCCAATTGAAAGTAAGGAATCCTTAGTCAGATATAGTAACAATATAAAGCTTAATGGCTAAAAACTATTAAGGAAAAAGGTGAACAAAAACTAGCTCTCCAAGAACAAAATGCTCACCCTTGTTTTATCTCGAATAACAAACATCAAAGTCGTTTTGCGGGGACTAAACAATCGCATCATCATCTGCAGCCAAATAAAGATAAGGGCCACTCAAAATTCAAGGCACTGCTTAGAAAGGGCAATGAGATGGTGCATACCTGGAATACAGTCTTCAGAAGAGGCTTGTTTGCAGCTTGCTCACGACCAATGTCATGACACCACCTTAAAGAAAGTTGCTCAAGAATATCAATTTGCATATAGTAAGGAAAGCAATTAACTTAAATGAAAATCCAAAACTACATCAAGCACCAAGTAGGTTCCATGCCTTACATGTTTATAAGTACTATATCTGAAACTGCCAGCGCAAAAAGCGCACTTTGTTTCTCAAATGCTGTGTCATCCTGGAATAATGCAAATCCATGACTACAGTGAAAGGCTCTATACCAGCACATTTTGCCATCCAAATACCTTTAGTGGTTTGAGACCTAACAAGACACTCGGTCCATTAGTTGTTTGAACCAATTGAAACTAATGCAATTTGCTAGTACAGAATCATAAGTTACCTTCCCTTGAATGCATCCATTTCCCTGAATTTTGTGTAAGACAAATGATTTAACAGTGTACTTTTACCTGTCAAGATCATGGAAGATAAAGTGAAACTTTTAATGACCTAAGCTGCACTTGCATAACTAACATAAAATGATAAAACACCTAAAAATGAAATCATTAATGGCATGGTCCGCATGAATTAGAATCAAATTAATGATAAGAAAAGATGGATATAACACTAACTACAACAGTAAATCAACAATATCTTGTAGTAACAAGTTAATTTGAAAGTGAGATATGAAAAAAATATGCCATTTTTGAAAACTGACATGGCCAGACTTCAAGCTTATCATACTCTCATTTGTATCCAGCATATTTCTATTACAATATCATTAAACATAATGCAAAGTAAATAAATGAAACATGTTAATGTGAACTCTAAGTAAACACCTGAATAACAGGGAAAGCATGAGTATAAAGCAGGAAGTATCGAAAATATCAAGGCATATTTCTTATCAAAAAAATATCAAGGCATACCGCTACTTTGCGGTCCCATGATGGAAACCACAGCGTATGACAGCCCACACTCATGAAGTTTTACTTCCTTGATAAAAGGTTCGATTCCAGTATCATTGAATGAACCATCTCCATCAATAAGTTGAATTGAACAACATTCATCACCCGTAGCTGAAAATGAAATGTTCATATCATGTCTAAGTAAAGCAAAGAAAGCTTCCATGATACACAGAACTAAACAGCCCTATCCATTATTGGCCAACAAAGTAAATGCCTTATTCATTTTTACATATTATTTTCAAATTAAAATCACCATATCAATTGATCAAGGAAATCAGTATTGAAGAGCAAACACTCAATATCAGTTTCAATAAGTTGAATTGAACAACATTCATCTCCAGTTCTTTGTTTTAATTCTACTAAGCTTTTTCAGCAACCAAACATGCAATAAGCATGAAACTCATCCCTGGTCCTGATCCAATCATCACAATAAATTTCAGATTTAAACAACTAAACTGAACTTTCGAAACATAAAAATCAGTATTGAAGAGCAAACACATTTGGCCGGTTGGCCAAGCTGCTCATCTTTGTACCCTCTTAGGCCATGGGTTCTAGAGTCTAGACCCACTAGAAGCACTCCCCTTCCTTCCCTAGGGTCCCTTTTCCCTCCCCGGGTAGGATTAGGATTAGATTTAGAATTTGTAAAAAGAAAAAAAAACAGTATTGAAACGTGAAATTCCACCCCCCAAAAGATCGCATCTCCCTTTAAATAACAATAATAAGAAAAAAAATCATTAAGGCGGCGCTGTATGCTCAAGCACTCTCCTTTCCCGTTGCATTAGAGAAATTTAAAAAAACGCAAAATTAACTGAATAATTAAAGGAAGAAACGGATCGTTGAATAAGCTATAAATAGCGATAAAGGTAAAGCAAAATATAAAAAATAAAAGGGAAAATAGAATAAGATGAAATAATTAGAGGGTTTACCCATTGAATCTTCTTTGAAACTGAAAGAGCTCAGAAAATAATGAGATCGATTTCTGATGAAAGATAGACAGAGAGAGCGAGAGAAACAAAGTGAGATTGATCGATCTCAAAGGGGGCGTTTTGAAGCTCTTCTTCCACTTTTAGTTTTTATACCATCGCATATGCAATTCTTGTCTTCCTCTAACTTTTAGGAATGGCTTTAGACGTCTATTCCGATTTTTCTTTTTCCCAACAGTCAAAATATTTTTTTTATTTGATTTTAACAAAGTTAAATTGCTACTGATGTAACTTCAAACTCCTCTTCTTTCTTTACATATCTATTTGAGATTAGTAGTTAAATATATCAATAAACAAATTACTAAATTAATATGAAGTAAGTAAAAGATAATATATATTTAAATACAATTTTAAACTATTTAATATTTAGCGCTTACATCTTTGATATTTCTGGTGCTCAAACACAAGACTTAAAAAATAATTATTATTTGCCACCGAGGTAGATTGGTTTGTGCCTTTTTAAATGTAAATTAAATATTGACATTGTTTGAAAGTATTATTTATATTTGGGTAAACTAGACCAATGGTCACTAATTTTTGTGTAAGTTTTTGTTTTTTCTATTGAAGTTTCATAAGTAATAAATCGGTCATATGATCACAAATGTTATCGATTCGTAACAAAATAATCACTACATTATCTATTTGTAACAAAATCACTACTTTACCGTTATTCCAGTTAAATTGATGATGTGGTAATGTTAACAAAGATATTAATATTTCATTTTACCCCTAAACTATTGTTAAAACATCAAATAGGCCCTTGAACAATTATATATGATTTACCTAAAAGCTTTCTACTTTTCATTTTTCCCTAAACACCCCACCACTTCCATCATATTCGAACCACATTCCTTATAAAACAAAACACACTTAAACAATTAGGAGCAAATCCCTTGATATTTGTTTCAACCACACTTAAACATAACATCTATATTTAGACAATAAATTGCCTTATCTTTTGTTACAAAAAAAAAGAGTGAATCATTCTGTTGTTTTTTTTCTATTTCATTATATATTTTAGACTACTAGTTACCTACAAACTAAAAATCAAATGCTAAAGAGAGCATAGAGCACACAAGTACTTTAGTCAAACCCAACGCTGCAAGATAGGAACAAAAACACTGAGTTTCAAAGATTAGTATTGCATTTGAAGATAGCTTTTTTATGTTTTGTTTAAGTGTGGTTGAAACAAATACTAAGAAAAGTGCTCCTAATTGTTTAATGTGGTTCGAATATAGTGAAGGTAATGGGGTATTTGGAAAAAAATGGAAATTAGAAAACATTCTGGGGTAATTTAGATATAAAATAATTGTTCAATGACCTATTTGATATTTTAGCAGTAGTTTAGGAGTAAAATGAAATGTTGACCTTCTTGTTAACGTTATCACGTCATCAATTTAACAGATATGGTGGTGAAGTGACAATTTTGTTACAAATCGATAACGTTAGTTATAATTTTGTTACAAATAAATAACATTAGTGACTGGTTTGTTACTTTTAAACTTTAGTGGGAAAAAACAAAAAATTAATCAAACATTAGTGACCATTGGTATAGTTTACTCTTTATTTAAAAAAATAAGAAATCAAAATGATAAATTATGATAAATAAAGTATGAATAATTGGAAATTATGATACATATAAAGTAATATTAACAGGAAATTAAAATTAGTGTTTTATAATTTTATATTTAAATTACTACAATTATATAATACTTAAAATTAAAATTTAATATTATGAAAAACAACTACTATTTTTTTAGCCAAATAGTGCTACAGAAAATTTAAGAGAATAATTAAAATTTATTAGCATTAATAAGTGTAGTTTATTTTTTAAACTTTTAATAAAATTCTGATTTTATATTTAATCTATATTGATTACTGAAAATATAATTTAAATTTTACATTGAATATTTATATAATTGAATTATATTTATTTGATATAAAAATTAATTAGTAAATATGGATGTACATACACGCGGGAGAAAAGTAGTTAATTTTAAAAGGGAACAGCACATTTTAACCTACATCTATAACTTTTTACATTTCAATCGACAATGTCTTTAAAATATTATATACCTTTCACCTTCTAGAACAATTCATTATTTCCACATTTTTTTTACTTTTCCACTTCCAAAGTTTCTCTTTTATTTTTAATTCAAACTCAGCTGTCATGGATCCTAGTCACCAGGGCTCTTTTCATCGGTAATTTTTCTATGAACTTTTATAACCAAGTTGTCTCCAAGTCACTGTTTTATTTTCTTCAGTTATTTACTTACCCTCTTAAATTTAGTTAAATCCATATTTTAGTTTTTACTTTTTTTTAAAAAATATATGAATTTGAGTGAGTTAAAATTAAGAGATTAAACTAAATTTTAAATTAAATTTAATAATTTTTGGTATTTTATTATTTGAAAATTAAATTGTAATATATAAAATTATGAATATGTTTTTTTAAGTTAGAGTAATTTAGACATTTTAATTTTTAAGTTGAATCAATTAAAATTACTTAATAAATAATTAATATTTTATTTTTTTAAATAACAAATGTCATTATTAAAGAATATTATAATATTTATTTTAGACACTAAATTTTAAGTTTTGGATCCACCACTGCTTACCCCACAATAAACCCCGATACAGCCCATCTTCTTTTCCAAAGAATTAGACGATGTGATCGCAGTCTCCTTTACAACAAGTGAATCACACCCTCTAATAACCACCTAGGATACTGTCATCGCTGAGTGGCTGACTCGGTCTCTATCACTATAGAACCGACACGTAAGTTTACTGATTTATGCTGACATTACCTTTCTAATTTTTATTTCTGGGTAAATTACATAAATGGTTATGAACGACGAGTAGGTTTTTTTTAGTACTGAAGTTTTTATTGTTTTATAATAAATTGGATACTCAGTCTTAATCGTCATTACCCCAATCATAAAAGGTTGATGTGGCACATTTGATCAGATTATTTGGTGTTGTTTAGCCAAGTCAGACCACAATTGATTGACCCTTTTAACTCTCATTTTAAGAAAAATATAAACCATTAGTTTAGAAACCTTAATTAGGAAGAAGGAAAAGAGACGAGAGAAGAAGAATCATTGGGTTGTTTAAGTCGACTAGAAATACGAGTAAGAATCTCAACGTGAAATTTATCACACCCAGACACTTGCAGCTGAATTTAGTATTATAGTTTTTTTTGAAATAGGGTACTTTATAGAAAATTACAAAGTAAACCACTTCAAGGACCTCGTTAAAAAAACTCCCTAACCCTAAATGGAGGAAAAAGTGTACATTGAGATGGAAAGAATCAAACACAAGAAAGCACTAACATCAAAGAGGACAAAACCCAAACCATAACCCAACACAAACAACACCAACATATTCCAATCAGCAAGTGAGAATAAAAACCAGAAGAATAGCAACACTGATCTAAATCAAACCCCGCAGCACTGGGATGTAACTGAAACAGCAGCAGAAACTGATTCACCAAAACCTGCTAAAACACAACTACTTACACTGGAGCACAACTATAAATTCTTTTTCCTTCAATCGAGCTTGCCAAACGTAGCAGTAATGGACTAAAACCAAATTGCAATCACTCGCTATCAAGAGATAAACACATCAGCAAAACATAAAAACAAAAGCCACTCAATATCAAAGCCTGAATAAGGAGCTGAAATATCACACAACAACCACAAATGAATGAGACAACTAATCAAACCACATAAGCTTCTCCCATAAGAGTTGAAAGAAGGATCCGAAAAACAGAAACAATGAAGCAAAAGCCAAGAGGAGAAAACCAAACCGCTTCAGCCGAAAACACTAGATTTCGAAGCTAAACATATAAACACATCACAAACAACCAACCAGCTAAGCCTCACCATCAACCACCACTAATAATAATTGACTCCAAACTTCAAACAAAAATTAGGGCATAAGGGATCAATACCGGGCAAAAGAATTTAACCCACCCCTATCCGATAGCTCAAACGACAACACTCTCTCAAGCACCTACTCTCACGAAACTGAAAAATCCACACCCAGAGCTTCACCAATTGCTAAAGTTGCTTCAGCTTCCAGAGATATTCCCACCACGGCTTACACTTTCGATCATCGAGACTCTAGGATTATGCAACATACTCCGGCCTTTGCTTTAGACTACTTCCTGTTGAAACTATGACTATCTTGGAAGCTCTAACATAAACCCGATTAACCCCCTAAAAGCGTGAAAGAATAACGAACCAATCGAAGAATTGGAGAGATCTTGATTAAAACCTCCTCCAATGCTTGGATAGAAAACACCACTTCAAAAGGCACGTCCTACAGCCTGGAAATAAGAAAAAGATTGGGCTAGTCACAACTGATTTTGAGCTCTAATATTTCGATCATCCCAAAACTTGCTTCAGCAAGGTTAATAAAAGGCCCAACGTTTGGCAAAAATAGGACTTCATTAAACCCCACTACACCAGCTGCGAAGATTTCCACTTTGATATCCTTCTGCACCACTCTTACTGCCATCATTCCACTAACGATAATATTCCTCTGACACAACGCCTTGATCTACGCATCCCCCATTCCACCTATCTCGGGACCAGTTCTTCTGCACATGCCTCTACGCAACCAGAAACGACCACCAAACCATCGGCAACTGCATGCCACGCTCCGCTATCAACTAAGGATCCATCCATGAAAGCACGAATCTCTCAAAAATGCTGAACTTCCAAAGGAAACAACTACCAAAATATAGAAGCTGCTAGTAATCTCAGACCAGTACTAAAACGCCCATCAACTGACACAATGGGCACGACAAATAAACTATAACCGACAGCCACCTCATTTCCCACAACAGGAACTCGAAACCAGCATCTACAGCAGGACCATCCTGCAACCTAGAAAAATAACTCATGACCGACAACTGCTGTATTTTTCGCTCTACCACCGGCCGAAAAGCCATAAAAAACACACAATATATACCACAAACACATGAACGACCAGTGGACAACATAAAAAACAACACCAAATAACATTTTACGATCAAACACACTCACTCAAAATAAGTTAAAAGACGCTGAAAGAGGACACAACGACAACGAACACGAACCGCTTCTACAAAATAACGAACTTGAGAACTTGAACCACTACGCATAGACAAGAGACGAACCGACGTACAATCACCCACTTCCGAAGACGGAAACAACCTCTATCGTGAGGCGGCCACCGTCCTTATTACTAAAAGTCATACTTATTAAAAGGTAAAAAAGACAAAAGAAATAAAAGGATCGGCGGCCAGCAACCAGCCACAAGGCCTAGTGCCGCCGCCTCACCAGAGCGAACTCAGATTATAGAAATAGAATGCAGAAAATTATAATTAAAAAAATCAGATTGCATAGTATGCTAGTGTCTATAAAGTCGTTTAATGTCAAATCATCAAGAATAATAAATATTATATTTACATAAGCGTGCCTAAATTAATTAATAGGTTAAAATCATTGAATCGTTCTTTGGTTGTGATCTTCCAAGAAGATAGAGTTCTCTTGAGTATAAACTCTTTGACGGGGATAATAGTAAATACGGGAGTATTTATTTCTTGGAGACCATAACCCTTTATATAGTTGATTTAAGAATCAGTTATTGTTTGTACTTATAATTTTGTCCCCCATCGAATTATAAATACAAATTTAATAGTATCTACACTTTTATTTCCAAGACACTTCTAGTATCTTATGACTTTATAATATAATTTGCCACTTAATTTATGTCATATTTTATGACAACAATATACATTAAAAATATGTGCCCATAATTATAGATTTTAATCTAACAATCTCCCACTTGGGCAACATATGTTTCCTGATAAATTTATAACCTTATGAGCTCAAAACTTGCTATCATACAATAAGTATTCTATAACAATCTCGTCCATCAACTACATGTAGGATCAAAGTAGTCTTTACCATATCAATCATGATTAAACCCATCAATGGTCACGTATACAAACATAGTCAAATGACATAGATCAATCAAGGAGTGTAGCATGAGAATTACCACATATGTCTATATCCAACTGGTCCTCCTTAGTGAGATCAAATTTTACCAAAACAGAGTGTGGATACACCAAAACAAACTTTATTTCTACAGAAAAAAAAACTTCAAAATAAATGTCCTTAAACTAAAGTAATTGGAATTGTGTTTATAATAAACGAGCATTAAATACAAATCTCACTAAAATCCAATGTCCTTTAAATGATATTACACCCACATTGGTAGTGTGCTCATGAAAGACCTTGGGTGACAGTTCCTTAGTAAGCGTGCAATTATAAGTTTGTACCAATATGCTTTACAAATACATAATCAATCTAAATTTTCTTTAACAACCAAAAACATAATGTCTATGTGCTTAGACTTAAGATGTTTCTGTTATATATAGAATATGGACTGCAACTTAGTTGTCACATAATAACTCAAGTGGTTTTCTTATCAATCCATGATCAGCAGTTCATGTGACAAAATTTTGTATCCATATTCTAATAAATCGGAATTCATAAACATAATGATCTCTTACTTACTGGACCTCTGATATGTGAGCATGTAATATTTTGTTCTTAAATGTATTGCATGAATCAATTTGGCTGATATCCAACGATTCATACCCAAATTGCTTAAATATTTTCTTAATATCCTAAAATCATACGCTATGTCTGAATACGAAAAAAACTTGCGTATATAGTAAATTTTTTATTTATTTTGGAGCATAAGGAACCTTTTTACATTTCCTTAGTTTCAAAATCATCCTTAGGGCATTGATCAAGATTAAATTTGTTTCCTTTAGCAATAAGGGGTATTATTTGTTTTATTCACACTGAACTTATAATATATACAATTGTTAACCAAATTCATCTCAAAACCAAACAAGATAATCAATTGGTGAAATTTGTTATTCAATTAACGGGATTTATACTTAAACTAATAAATGGATTTCCCTAATTTGCATATCATTAATTTTGTATCATTTGATACAATTTTCTAATTACACCGTATAAACCATTTTATCAATGTGACCATTGAGAAACACAATTTTGAAATCCAACTTATGTGACTCAAAATCAAATATGAGCAACAAGTATCATAATTATCCTGAAAGAGTCTTTCAATGAAACCAAAGACAAAGTCTATACAAAATCAATGTCTTCTTTATGGGTATATCCTTTAGATACAAAACATGCCTTATACTTATCAACATCATCATTTGCAACCATTTTGGTTTTAAATATTCATTCACAACCAATTAATTTTGCACCTTCAGGTAATGAGACAAGTTTTTAAACTTTATTATCTTCTATAGAACTTATACTCTTCTTTCATTATATTAATCTACTTATGAGAGTAGGACCTTTTATGGCATGGTGAAAGTTGATTAGATCATCCTCCATTATTCCATTGTCATCCTTATTTCTTGGAGAAATACAACATAATAATATAAATATTATTTCTCTCATCACGTTGATCTTCTTAATGACATTTGTTTTCTAAGGTGGTTGACTTTGTTTTTCCAAAATGATTTCTCATCTTAAATGAAGAGTTGTTCAAAATAACCTTATCAAGATTCTAGATTCACTTCTTGATTAACGACATGTATAAACACATGGATATCATCAAAAGTGATAATAGAAATTTAGTTATAATCCAATTCCTCCTCAAAATCAATTCCTCAAACCTTATTTCTCCTTCCAAACTCAACATCCTAAAAAAATAATGTTATAGATCTCACCTTAAAAATATTCCTAATTATGAGATCATAAAATTTATAACCCCTTGATTGCTCAAAATAACCAAAGTAGTTGCTTAATGTTTTAGAATTCAATTTCTCCTTATTTGTCTTATCTCAAAAGAGAACAACCCTTTGTAACATATTATTGTCTCTTTTGAGTTGGACCCTTAACAACTACATTCTGATTTTATTTTTGCTCTTATCTTTATATGCACTTTTCAAATGAGTACTTTAAAACTTATTATACTTCAGCTTTTCTTCCTCTTGCAGACAATGAGAAATAAGCTCATTTGGATTTTATATCTCCCTTTGAGTTGATTAAACTCTATAGGAAGCGATACTGAAATCACAAGAACAAGTAATTCTTTGGAAAAACTCTATCTTAAGTGTCATAAGTCTTGAACCAATATGAATCATATTCATAATGTACTCCCTCACATTTCCTTGACTCTTATACTTCATAGACATCAAAGAAATCAAAATGATGTAATTTAAACCTTATTGTTTTAGGGTAAATATTTCTTAATGTCGTCAAGAAAACCATTAGCCTTAGTAATCTTTTCAGATTATGTGCCCCTAAAGGCTTATAAAATATTATGTTTCATTACCATTAAACTTATGCAATTTGAACAAATTTCACCTCTCAAAATCCAATTAAGGATGTTATCCCCATGAGAAGTGGAAATTATTCTTTCCTTAGTGCAAAGTCTATGTTCATGGAACGAAAACCTTATGTAAGTGTATTTTTTCGTTCCTTGAAATTTATCCCATAAGCATGAGAATAAAATTGATATTAGCATAAACTGTGACAACAAAAGAATTAGATGAACAAAATAAGCAACAAGCTCACATAAGCAAACAATAAATTCAAAATAATGGCTAATTACCATCACAAGATACCAAACACTACATCAATATCAAGTCATTGGATAGTAATATTAATAGTAAACGATACTCTTGTTGTAGTAATCAAACACTAACAATAAGTTATGTCGAACAAAAGATTAATCTTTGGGCTAATGTAATGCTCACATAAAAAATACCTTATAATTATTACATGTTATTACCACATGTGTCGCTTGAAATTCGGCCAAATATTAACTTTCCTTTGGGCCAATCAATAAATGCATGAATCACAATAAACACATAATCATCTTGATATTTTAAATAAATCAGTCCATAGAAAAAATGTCATTTTAGCTGCATTTTGTTTCAACAAATCTATTAAAATATCATACTTAGCCAAAATATGAATTAATTTGTTTCAAAATCTATATATTCTGATAATCAACAATCAAAACTGAAAAAGTGAATTGAACATATACATATATTGCATTAACATTATAAATAAGACCATATAAATATTGGCAACCAATCAATTTCTCTTAATTTTATCTTTCAAGTAAACTAAAATATAACCAAAATAAATCTAAATTTGAATACACTTAAACTTTATCTGAAAAAGCGAATTGAACATATACATATATTGCATTAACATTACAAATAAAACCATGTAAATATTGTAAACCAATCAATTTGTAACACCCCTAACCCGTATCCGACCCGAATATGAGTCTGGGGTGTCACATTGACTTTTCAAACTTTGTCACATAAAGAAAAACTGGGAAATTTTAAACTTATTTTTTTACTATTAATAAGAAATTTATGAAAATAGATATTTTTAAAATATTAAATTAAATATATGTTTTATAAAATTTAATTATTTTAAATATCTAAAATAATTATGGTTAAAAATTAAAAATACTAATTACCAAAAATTAATTAAAAAAACAAATTTTAATCAATAAATAACAATTTTAATAATACTGGATGAATAATATATAATATTGAGAATGAAGGATAAAAAAATAGAGGGGTGAAGTAGAGAAACTAAATATATTTGAGCTAGTAACATGTGAAATTAAGAACCTCTTATAGTTTCTTAGGAAAAAAATTAGTTTTCTTTTATTGATGTGTCGTTCATCTTTTTTTTTCGTCTTTGTTAATCGGTGATGACATTAACTTTAATGTTAGTATCATACCGTCGATATTCTTTATTGCCCTTTTTCTTTTCTATATCATATATTTTTTTTGTCTTTTGATTTTCAATAAGTCAACCCGTGTTGCACGTTTTTATCTGCCTTTATGTCACGTTTTTTTTATGCTTTTTGACATGTTTTCGGTTCTTTGGTCCTTTTTTCATTTATCATTTTTTTTAAGGGATGATTTGACATTACCACTACTGATTAAGATGACGCTTATCTGATATCTTGTTGATCTTTCCTGCTTTGTACCGTCGGATTGGATTTGATACCCGATTTGCGTTTGTTGATAGCTTTTCACGGCGCTCAAGTCTTATTTACGGTTTGTAGGTAGTCTTTCAATTGCTTAATCCCCTTTTATGGTTTGTTTACCGATGCGATTAGATCTGTTTGTATCTATCTTTGTTTGAGTTTCTTGGTTAGATTTAATCTTTCCTTGTATGGTCCTTATGTGATATTAAGTTAATAGTTTTGTTCTAATAAATATAGAATTTTTTTCTAATTATGTGCTTAATTTACGATTATGATTGTAAACATTTATTGTAATTTAAGATATTTTATATTTTGAATAAAATTATTTACTTTTATATATATATAAACTGGATTTATTTACGGAACATCATCTGTCATTATCCTTGCTGGATGTCGGAAATAGTAACCTTTACGTTTTAAAATTTTCCTCTCATATATAACTATCCTACATTATAACATAGACATAGTGAATCCGTCCTCCCTAAGGGTCCCAACTGCTTGATGGAAGAGTAGGGTTTGTGATATATAGCCCACCGGATAAAGCTGATAAAGATGATGATGAAGAAGAAGTAGATGATGACAATGACATTGATGTGATGATGGTATCGATGAACTCCATCTGGTTTGTTTCCACATGCATGCCAAGTGGGTATGATGAACCGGCAGGTATACGAAAACACGATGAGACCCTCGAGACTAATGGGTCTATGTTTTCTAATGAAACGGATGTCAGCGGCATGTTTCAGAGGCTTCCTCGAAGGGTTTCACAGAGTTTGGGCGCTGTTTGGGTTGCCATTAATGGACCATGCAAGTAAGAATTTTCGCCGACGGTCGGGTGTACAAGTTTTTCGTCTTGAACTACATCGTTGCTCAAATTTGGGACGTGATGTTTTTTTATCTTGGTGATGATCCAGAACGGATTGGGGTGCAACAAAGGGCAATAATGGGCATGAAGGTCGAAGGAAGCTGTATTTTTGAAGGGTTGGGAACATTGGGGTTAAGGGGAAATGATGGTTAATCAAGTCAACGTTTTCATTGCTCGAAGAAAAACTCTGTAGCACTGATGATGCTGATGGGGAAAGATAGAGGTGTTGTCGTTGATCAGTAAGGATAAAATTATTAGGGTTTACATTTGTAGAGACGAAATCAGCTGCTTCCTCTGGGGGTTTGGAATTGTGAACATCAACCAGAGAGTCTAAAGCTGGAACATCATAAGAGAAAAACCTTTTCTTGATACTCGAATTCCAAAAGTTCTTCACCTCATTATCTGTTCTCCCTGGCAAATGCTTCGCTATCTGTGCCCATCTGTTCAAGACAAACGAAAAAGAAAAAGTAGAAAAATGAAACGGAAAAGCATTGATGATTGTAACCACTTCCATACGCAGTCAAAATTATATAGTTGAAGTTACCTGTTGCCTAGAATACTGCGGAGTTCAACGATGAGAGTTGCTTCTTGTGGAGAGAAACTCCCACGTTTCAAATCAGGTCTGAGGTAATTTATCCATCTTAATCTGCATCTCTTTCCACATCTTTGAAGGCCTGTGTCATGAAACAAACAACAAGGAAAAGGAATCAATTAAAATTAATGTAGTTGGATATTGCAGGCGACAAAAAAGAAAGGGTTTGTAGAAGGAAATGAAGAGATGGGAAGAAAACCATACCAGCAAGTCTAGGGACAGAGCTCCAGAAACCATGGCCATAAGTTGTAACGTAATTAATGAGTTTCTCGTCTTCCTCAGGTGACCATAGCCCTATCTTCACCTTCTGCTTGTTGCAACAAGAATGATGCCCCATCTTTACAGCCAATGGCAGCCCGGAATCAGTGATGAAGAATTGTTCAGTTCTCTCTCTTTTTTCCCTCAAAAGTGGGGAATAGAGTGACAGAGAAAGAGAGAGGGCAGTTTCAAGTTTTTCAACTTCTAATTTCCATATATCTGAAGATATTCAGAGGCAAACCCCATAAGTTGCCTCGCAAGAAAATGTGAAAAGAAAAAAATTGCAAATCGAAGAGTGCTTTAGAAACAGACCGTGCTAAGAGGGTGGTTTTAAAAGACTGATGAAAGCACAGTGGTGAGGGTGTGAATTTAACGTAGGGAGCTGTACCATGGTGGCCCAAGTTAGGGTTTGCGGGAAAAAGGCAAAAATATGCAGTGTCAATTAAAAAACCTCAGCATCCCTGGCTGGATCATTCAGTTTCTGCACAATTTGTTCTTCGGAAGATAATAGGACATTATGCTCTCACACGAGCTTGGACCCTTACAAGAGCTTGCATGCAGCTTGATTCCGGACTTGACGGCCACGGAAGATGGTTTGAATCCTTACTAATTACTGTCCTTTCAAATCCCTTAAAGCTCGTTTGCCTACCATGAAATAGCAATGTCCCATTAAAAGGAACGTTAAAGGATGGTGTGTGCGCGCCAGCTAGTGGATGGTTAAAACTTAAAACTGAATTGATTATCTTGTCATTCAGTTAATTAAGGCCCTAATGGTCTCAGTCAGGTCAAATTTTATGTGTTGACTTGATAGACTAATTTGAGCTATATAAAAAAGGCTTTCGGGCTTAAAGGCTAGATCATCTAATAGCCAACATTACCTTTCTTCTTTTACCCTAATTTTCTTCTGATGTTGATTCCTTTTTTGTAGCCGTTCATAAACGCTTTCACTTCTGCCAAGGTTGATGAATGCAGTTAAACGCTGATCGATTTGTGTGCTGGGCATTACTCTTTGCCTCTTTATCTGCAGTTGATATTCATTGTTACGGTGAATATTTTTTTCCTTGTTCTTTTTCTTTGTTTCTGGTATCTGCCTGTTGTTTCTGATCTGACGAGTTCTTTCGTTCTTCAATAAGGAAAGGCATTTTAAAGCAGGTTATGGATACAAAATTTTCACCAAAATGCAGTGAGTTTCCATTTAACTTCAACTTTGAGACCTGATGAGCTGGATTGTCCTGAAACAATGGGTAAATACACAACGAAATATATTATTCTTAAAACCCTGATTGTCCCAAAATCATTCTTTTGAATCAACAATGCGCGAACCTATATGATATGTCCCAGTCACAGCCAACAAGACTTGTATTCTGCTTGGGGAGATCGGACCTCAATGAATCTGTGTTAATTTTTGCTTGCCTTTGTTTTCAACTAAAAATGGGTTTAAATACAAAAGAAAGCAGAACTAATTTTAGGCTAATGAGAATAGGAACACTAACGACATAACTATAACTACTTGCTTTGCTTACTAATTCGGTTGAAGGCTACAGCTAAAAAAAATAACTATTTTTACCTATTCCTAAGCTATATACCAATTCACTTATATGGATATATGCAAAATTTTAGGCTTAAGTACGCATTTGGTAATTAAATCAGGCACCTTCTCCAACCTTGGTACTAACTTGAGAAAGAAATTATCAGTTCATGTTATGTTACCGGAGCACATTTTAATTTTAACAAATGAATGATACATTTGTAATAATATTTTAATTGAATAATAGGTTTATAATTTTTTAGAGGAAGATAAATGACTTATTTATTATCAAGGAAACAATTAAGTTATAAACATATGTCACTCGAGGTGATGCTAAAAATTATTCTCAGTCTGATGTCTGAACACTGAACATGTTTATTTTTTTGCAATTAGCAGAAGATAAAGTAATAGAAACAGTCAGTCATGGTAAAGTTTTCTTCGACATAACTCAGCCTGTCTTTATACTCAACAGTGATAGTTGAGAAATCTGCAATGTTCTCTTTTACCCCCATTTTTTTTTATCATCTTACTTTTGTATATATAGAAGAAAAAAAAGTTACTGACAGGGGATTTTGCAGTACATTGAAAGATCATGTCACTATAAGACTCCAATCCACAGAAAATTGCATTAAAAAAACAAACCTTGGTTGTTTGACAGTCCTTACTTTGATCGTGAATGATAATTTTTTACTTATGTTTCGAAATTTCCCTTCCTCCAGAGCCCTTGATTGTACAGGGAAAAAACTCTCCACAAAGCTCAGAAAATCAGCCAGCAGCAGAGCCTAATGACCAGATTATCAGCTAAAGAAGAGTTTGAAAAGTACAGCGAGTTCCGAGTGAGTGGTGCCGTCAAGATTTCCTTATTTCAAAGTTCAATATTATAACAGTATATGAATATCACCAGCTTTAGAAGAAAAATGGAGAACTTCAAAAAAAAAGATAAGATGGTGATACTGTTACTGTTTGTCTAATAGGATTTACTACTCTCTATTAATGTGCGCACCTGCAGATCTAAAGAAGAGAAATAGGGATCAGAAGATCATCTTAATTGCCATTTTGGATGGTTGTCCAAATGGACGTCCAAGATTTAATCAAGGCCACCAACCATCCAGTGAAAAAAAATTGTTTTTTCTTTTCTTTTTTAACAAACTCGTTTAAAGATTGCTGCAGTCCTGAATGTTTCAGTCATTGATGTGCATAAATGGGACTCGCCATTGGATTTATAGGTCTCTTAGGCCCCAAAGTGGCAGCTGTTATGAGGGACAAATCCACCACTTGAAAGAGTAATTATAATAGTGGAATGATTTGAAGGTGAAGGGAAAGAGATGAAGAGAAGCAAGACCGCAATAGGGTAGAAAGGGGAAAGACAAGAAACCAGAATCACTTATTGGTGAAGCAATATCTCCCCCGGTGCACAGGATAAGGAGGGAGTTAGGGTTTAAAATCTTTTTGGTTTTCGAACACTGGGAAATTGGATTTTATTTTGGGGGGTGTTTTTCTACTACTTTATATACCCATCTCCACCATTGACTTCTCCCACGTTGGCATCGTAATTAGTCAATCGACATCACCACCATTTGAGGGTTTTGAAGATATGGAGGGAAGGCTGTTTTGTTTCCTGTTGGCTCTTCAAATAGTAAAATGGAGTTGTGCAACGAGCAGGCCTTTAGCACCAAATGACGGCTTTGGTGCTCATCAGCCAGGTTAGCTAGAGATAAAACCAATGATTATGTCTATCCACTTACCCTAATTAGTTTATTATCAACATGTCATCATTTTTTTTATAATACCACAGACCAGAAACCAGTGGCTTTACGAGTTTCCTTGAGCTCAACAGAAATGTCTTTGCAGAGCATGGAAAGGAGTGGCGCCATAAATGGTGAAGGGGAGAATAAGGCGAGGATAGGGTCAAGTCCTCCAAACTGTGAACACAAATGCTATGGATGCACCCCTTGTGAAGCCGTTCAAGTGCCTTCTACCATAAGCAAGCGAATCCATGTGGGTCCGGAATATGCAAATTATGAACCTGAGAGTTGGAAATGCAAGTGTGGCCCGTCCTTTTACAGTCCATGAACTAAGCCACAATCGACCTCGCTGCTCACTGAGAGTTCAATCCAGTTTGATTCAGATTCTCCCTTAAACATATGTACAAACAAAAAAGAAACTCCAAATTCAAGTTGTCTATGTTTCCATGCTCAACTTGCAGATAATCTGACTCAGCTTTGGTAAATGTCTGCCTTCAATGTATTATGGGCCATTTTCGGGTATCCAATCAATCAAACAAATGAAAGAGATTGCAATCCTGTCTGCTATCGGCTCAATTATTTGTTTTTGCACGAAAAGGAGAAAGCAAAATTATTTGACAAAATCTTATCTCTTCCGCTTGCTTATAAAACAAGTTGGATCCCGTGTAAGTTCTTACTCAAACGGACCAACACTTGTCCCCTTCAATTTCCTTTTGCCTTTTGACATATTGGGCATGTTTTATATTCTTTATTCAGACGTCACCTTCTTTGGGTTGTTTCGGCATAAGAAATAATACCTCAGAGTGACAATTTTCGTGTTTAAAATGTGCATTATTAATAAATTAAAAAAAATTAATCAGATTATTTTATAATCATAGTATACTATTAAAAATAACTAAGGGACTTAAAAGTCTTGTTGGGCCAATGAAGCGTTCGATTGCAGTAGCATCGTGTCGGTGTCTTTAAGGATTGAAGTTGTAGCAGCCCTGGCCCGGACAGAACTCTAAAGTGGCGTCTTTTCTTGTATTTTATTTATATATTTTGCTCAATAGTATCAGTATGTCGAGTCTAATAGTCTATTTCTCTTGTTAGAGTCGAGTCTTCGCCCTTTGATTAAAAACGGGGTTTCAGGATTAGGTCTTGATTGGATTAAAACATGGAATCCACGGAATAAATAAAAGAAAAACCGGAATCATTTTGGTCCATTTGCTTTGCATCAATTTCCACGAAAGTCTACGGCAGATTCCAAAAACATAAAAACATTGACTCGGGAAAACGTAAAAGAAGGTGCATGCAAAGGATGCTACATGGAAATTACTCCGCATTGGACCGACAAAAAAGATGATAACACTTCTATTTTTCATGTTCAAGTCAATAAGAAATTGATTCTCATTAATTATACTTTATATATCATGCGTAAATCATATATAGATATATTTCATATATTAGTTCGATTATGTTGATTGTGTTTTCAAATAATTAATTTTAGTAATGGTTACTTATATATTGTTTATAATTTCAATCGTAATTATATTCTTGTAACCTAAAAATATAATTGTTGAAGTCTTCTTTTACTCGAAATTTTATAAATATATATGAAAAATATTGTAAACTAATATAAGAAAAACTCGATAAGATTAGCACGATATTACGTATGATTATAATAAAATATTAAGAAATAAAATGAAACGAAGAGAACACTTGTTGAACTTTTAGTTAATTTTAAATTTCGCATGAAACATGAAATCGCGTATAATGTGTGTATACACGTTTACCCATTGTTTCTTATGCTAAAGCATATTCATTCATTAAAATTATATATATAAGCCATTAGTAGAATTAATAGTTACAACGTAAGGTTAAATTAATAATTGATTAATAAAAAAAAAATTGAAATATAGCTGAATAAGCACATTTAATCGATTTGTTAAATTGTCTATCTTTATTCTCTCATATTTATAAGGACGAACGTAAGAATTTATACTAGGGGGCAAACCTCTAAAATTTTAGGGGGAACTAGTTTATAAAATTCAATGGGAGGCAAAATCATATTTTTAATAGAAAATACACACAACTTTTAAAATATATGATAATTTTAAATTTTCACTAAGAGCGATTGACCTCTAAATTTTAGGGGGAACTAGTTTATAAAATTCAATGGGAGGCAAAATCATATTTTTAATAGAAAATACACACAACTTTTAAAATATATGATAATTTTAAATTTTCACTAAGAGCGATTGACCCAACCCCTCGGCCCATCCCTACATATTCCCTTAGGTTATGAGTTCTAGACCCTAAGACCAACTAGGAGAACTCACATCCTTTCGCCTAGAGTACCCATTCCTATCCCCTCTAAGTAGTATTAAGATTAGATTTAGAATTTATAAAAAAATCTAAACGTAACTATTAACTAAAGTTATGATATGTTGACAAGAAATACGTTTTAATTCAGATTAATATTAAATTTTATATTCCATTACATATTATATTATTTAAATTATATTTAAAAAATAATAAATTTAATGGATAAGTATGTTTTTATAATTACATACTACTTGTTAAGTTTATAGAATTTCAATGGCTGAATATACATTGCTTAAAAGATTATATTCTCACACTTTGTTGACGTAAGCCGGACATTGAAATTGAGATCGCACTACATGTGCATATCAGATGTTGTTAAAAGAACATCGGTTCTTACATTAAATTATAAAGTATTAGTTTCTTCTTTATGTAGTTAAGACTTCAGGGTGTGTTTCTTACTCATTGCTCGTAAAAACTTTTTTTAGTTCATTAATAGAATTACGAGATTATCACATGTTCGGTTTCTTTTTAAACTTTTTACCTTTTTTTAATATGTCACGTGAATATTCGTCGCTCTATTATTTTATCTGAAAAAGTTTTACAAACATATAATAATACTAATGTATGAAATCATTTCTCACATATTAATAATAAGTATAGAGTGAAATATATTAAACTTTACCTAAAATATTATATTTGATTTTAAGAAATGATTATCCAGCTCAGTTGGTAGAGCACAAGGTTCTTAACCTTGAGGTCGTGGGATCGAGTCCCACGGAGGGCATTTCATAATTCGGAGGTCTCCTACGAAAGTTGTTCTCAACCTGGTGTTAGGGGCAGCCTACTATCTTACCTCCCTTTACCCTATACATATGGGGTAAAAAGGACAGCCATTATATTTGATTTTAGAGATTGTAGTATTACAGAAGGATAGTCACAAAATTTAAATGTTGTTTTTTATGACATATACTTTATTTGTTTAAAATTTTATGTATTGTGTGAATTGAGTTTAATTCGATTAATATTGTTGTTAGTATATTATACGTTAAAATTTAAAGATTGCGTATGTTTAGCCCTCAATATCCTTCGAATTACAAGTGGGAAATAACCGAGTAGTATAGTTATTATATAAATTAATGTATTTGATATAATCATTTGTATCTAATTATCTGATCGATTAGTTCATATAGAGTATTGTAGAGGTTCATTATGAGGATAGTCTTTCCAACTCAACTTATTCCATTCATAACATTACTAAAAAAAAAAATCTTGAACTTATTGAATGCCCTTAGTAGTTAAAGGGAGTATTGTTCTCCATTGAGGTCTTATGTTTGAGCAGCTACGCCTATAGAGTTTATAAACGTTATTAACAAATATAAAATAATAAACATATATTATTTTATAATCATCTCATACTATTTAAAAATTGATTTAAGGGACTTTGCATTCGAATTGTCCCACTACAAGATGGTTTTGTCAAAATTATTAATATTTAGAGTCAAATTTGGTAATTAATGTAAAAGGAATAACGCATTTGATTTAAGAGATAACATTTCACTAATTTAAACTTTTTTGAAAGAGATTAAATTATAGGGTAAAGTACACAAATGGTCTGTTGATTATAATATAATGCTTTATTGAGTCCCTTGACTATTAAATATTACAAAATGGTCCCTGACTATAGGGAGTTGTTTTGTTGAGTCCCTCAACTATTAAAAGTTATAAAATTATCACCCAACTACTCATTATGTTCCAAACTCGTCATTTTCCGTTCAAATTTTGACTTCAACCTAAGTTGTATGTTAACCTACTGACTGAAATATGATAAAATTTGATCTAACAATCTCAAATGACTATTATATCTTAGTAAAGATATTAACGTCTAGCTCATACGACCGTTAATTTCTCAACGGGAAAATATTCTAGAACATTATGAATAGTGAAGTGATCATTTTGTATCTTTCAATAGTCGATAGATTCAACAAAGTAACTCCCTATAATTGGGGATCATTTTATAACATTTAATAGTCAAGGAATTCAATAAAATAATATCCTACGTCAGAGGACCATTTATGTACTTTACCCTAAATTATATTAGTATAATCCAAAAACTATCAATTTTCAACACCAATGAAATACTGCCCATCAACTTTTTACGAATTGAAGACGTTGCCATACACTCATTCATATCTATTAACTTTAGTAATTAAATTTTAACTTCAGCTAATTAGTTTAAAGGGTAAAATACAAAAATGATTATCCGACTATAAAATATTATTTTATTAAGACCCTCAATTATTAAAAGTTATTGAATGATCCTCTAACTATAGAATGTTACTTTATTAAGTCCCTTGACTATTAAAAGTTTCAAAATGTTCACCCGACTATTCATTATGTTCACCCGACTATTCATTATGTTCACCCGACTATTCATTATGTTCCAAACTCATTATTTTTCTTAAAAAATTGGTCTTTTTTTAAGCTAGACGTTAACATGATGACTTGGATATGAGAGTCGTTTGTGATTTTAGGATCTGATTTTATCGTATCACAATCAACATGTTAATGTACATCTTAGAATACCATCAATTTTTTTTATAGAAAATGACAAGTTTGGAACTTAATGAGTAATTCGGTGATCATTTTATAATTTGTAATAGACGAGAGACTCAACAATGTAACATTTTATAGTCAAATGATCATTTTATAACTTTTAATAATATATAAACTTAATAAAATAATCCGGCGATCATTTGTACACTTTATCTTAATTTAAAAATAATAATTAAATCTAATTACAAATTGACTTTTAATATTTATAATTAAAAATTAAAATAAGTTTCAAAAAAGTTTGCTACCGTAGGAGTTATCAGAGATTCGATTCAACTGGTCAATGAATCGTTGGTTTTTCCCGGAATATAGGTGCGTGTTCTGCTTAGAATGCGAAATATTGGGCCATACATGATACCTTGCTGCTTGCGTGGAGCTCTGGTTAATCAATAGGTTAATTTTTGGTTCACTTAGTTAACGGTTAAGAAATTTTTTAAACTTTAATTATTGGTTAATTCGGTTTAAAATTAGTTAATTAACTGAAGTTTTAAATATTTAATATATTATATATATTATTTATATATTAAGAGTATTTAAATTTCGTATTTTAATTGAATTAACAGATCAAATTAATAAAAAAATATTAAATATTAAATATATATTTTTTATATTATTTTTTAAATTTAGGTTAATTCATTTAACCGACCGATTAACTAAACTTTATTCGGTTCGGTTAAATTTTTTTGAAAAATTAAGTTCAATTAAAGATTAAGAGGAAAAAAAATTCAGTTAGCGATTTTATGGTGGTTCAGTTCAGTTGATTAATCGAACCGACCGATTGAACACTCCTACCTTAGACAACAATCATTTTTTTAATAAAAATAACTAGTTTGAAACATATAAATAATCAGATGGTCATTTTATAATTTTTAATAGTTAAAGGATTCAATAAAATAATATCATATAATCAAAAAATCATTTTATAATTTATAATAGTAAAATAAAACTCAACAAAACAACACTTTATAATTGGATAACAATTATATACTTTACCCAATTATTTATAGGAGAAAACACGTGTTCATAAATTAGAGAAAGAGGCAAGGATAAGCGTAGGAAGAAGGGACATAGGATTTTTGTTCTATTCGTAGGATGTCGGCGTCAGTGCCCTCAGCCCGTCTGCCATCCTGCTAGTGCTATGTCTTTAGAAACTGAATTCCTTCGTCCAA
The DNA here is from genome assembly GCF_006381635.1 of Hibiscus syriacus. Taxonomy (NCBI): domain Eukaryota; kingdom Viridiplantae; phylum Streptophyta; class Magnoliopsida; order Malvales; family Malvaceae; genus Hibiscus; species Hibiscus syriacus. The sequence continues at coordinate 1,373,195 of NW_024063519.1, read as the reverse complement.
CACTCGTGTGGCTCTAACATGCCGATGGTGCTTCAACTTCCTCATTTGCCGACTTTGTGTGTGTGTTTTTTGCATTCAAGCAAAATGGTTCATATGACAATATGGTATCAATGTTACATTTGATTATATAAATATGTAGTACATTGACATAAAGAATAAAGAAGTATAATAAATAATATAAATTATTTCCATTTATTTAATCTTAATAATGTGAATGATTAAAATTATTAAATAACATTAATTTATCGCTCAATTGTATTTCGAACATGGAAAAACAACATTACTATTAAATATAATATAATATGTCATGCTAATGAGTGTAATATTCGCATCTTAACCACATTTGTTCTTCAAAATAAAGGTCGTCCTTGTTTTGTGAAGCAGAAGACAATTAATTAAAACCAGCCACAACCATTTTTTTCAGTGAATGATTGGAATAGGTAACATACAACTATCATGCATTAAATTAATCATCTGATCCACAAAACCATATCCACATAATCTTTTCTTCTTCTTTTCCTACCTTAAAATCCAACAGCTCTCATATTTATTAGCAGAGTGCAATAAATTACATCATTTTATTTAAATTTAATATGTAAACTACAAAATAATATTAAAATTTATTTGATAATAATAATAAGTCATATCGTACCTAAAACATCATGTCATCAAACTAAAGCATTCGATTCGAACTGAAGCATTCGATTCGAACTGCCAACCCATTAACTCATTGTGTTATTAAATGGCATTAATCGTTTTTATTTAAAGGTGGAGCAGTTCCTTGTTGACCAAACATGGAACTTGGTGCTCTTTACATTTATTTATTGTATTATAATTAAATAATCACATAAAAATTACAATAGGAACTTTTTTAAATATATTTTAATCGAACAATTGCAAAACTGTAAAGAAAATATCATAATGAAATGTTGTCTTAATAAAAACACCAAGTCATTATTCAGAAAAAAAAAGAGAAAAAACTCGAAGTATCACAATTCCACAGTCATATAGCATTGTGAGTATTAGTATTTTCAATATGAAAAAACGATTACACGTATTATGTGCATTCAATGTTTTTTTTTAAATTAAGAGAAAATTAATATAAGGTTCAAACTCTAAATTTAAAGGTATTAATATTATTTAATCACCGACACAATGAACTATTGGCTTATAATTAATAGGTCAAAGACTAGGTAAAATAGTTTATATATTCATACATATTTCTCAAGCGGGCTGTAGCCTGCATTTAAGCTGACTTCAAGAAGAAAAAGAGAAGAAAATCTATCGTTGTGGGGAAAGAGTGGGGAAGTGGGAACTTGTTATGGCGTCCCATAGTATATATATATATATATATACATATTCTAATCAAAAGTTGAATCACGGCCGTCTGATTTGATTAATTTGGTGGTTAAAATAAAATGAATGAATAGTATAAAGATTTACATGTAAATTATTGTGTAGGATGGAATTGAAAGGAAGAAGGAATGGAATGACAATAGAGTAATTGCAAGGAAAAATAATTAAAGAAGAGATAAGTATGTATATATAAGGATACACATGGGTGGAAGGGGAGAAAACACCCAAGACTTCCAGAGTTCTCTTCTTCTTTCTTCCTTGTGCGTGTGAACCAAAGCAAAGGTAAGATTTCTGATTATTGAATTTCTTGTTAAATTTAATATTGGGTTTTGATTATTAGATGATAACTAAGCTTAAGGAAACCTTAAATTATCTTAACATCAAAGGATGACGGAGTTAGGAGAGATTTAAGATTTGAAGTTCTTAAATGAAATCTTGGAATAGAGTTCATAACTAGAATTGAAAGTTAAATTTGACTTATCATCAATCTAGTTAAGATATATGAAGTGTTAGAAGTGGAATTCAAACATGTTGATTTATTGATGTAATTCTTAAATTACATATGAAGGATAGAATTTGGAAGTTCAAGATGAAATAAATGAGTATAAATTGGTTTAAGGATGTGTACTATAGTTAAGAATGAAAAAGAGAATTAAACATGAAGGATTTAATCCAAAATGAATGAATTTTCGGGTTCAAAAAGAGGATTATGGGCAGAGTGCATCGATGCATATTCATAGTGTATCGATGCATCAAGGTTAAAACCCAGAAAGGGTTTGAAGGTGTATCGATACACAGGTAGTGCATCGATGCACTATTTTAAAATAAAAAGATCGAATGCAATTAGTGCATCAATGCATAAGGCATGCATCGATGCATCTCATTAATAATAAAACATCGAATGCATTTTATGCACCGATACACAAGTAGTGCATCGATGCATACCTTTATTAAAAGAGGAAATTGACATTTATCTTAATCTAAAGAGTGAACCATTAGAGTATATTAGATATAATACTGATATAGATCCATGTGTGATTATGTAGATACTAAAAGTAAGCTTATTCCGGAACAATCAAAGGATTAGAATCGAATCAAAGCAAAGCTAAGGTGAGTGCATACTATATGTATAGTATAATGGAATAAGACTTGTGATAAGTCTAATTCCTATATTGATTTTCATAGAACAATAGTTGTGAACATGCATACATGATAATTATTGTAATACATGCATAAGGCATATATATGTTCATGTGATTGGATAAATGATGTATATATATGAATATATTCAAATACACATGTGATATGAGAACATGACATGAGCTACACGATCACAAGAGAAATGACATGAGCTACATGATCATATAAAATATAAGAATAATGCCCATAGTATACGATATGAGAGCTATAGGTGTAATTGGCATGCCAAGAGTCGAGGGTATAATAGTCCTTCGGGACGTAGTCCTTCGGGATGTAGTGGTCCTACGGGATATATGACAGTCATTCGGGACGAATACTGAACTAAGGTTTGGTGCCCCATGAGGGAATTGATACAACCTGTGGTGACAGCATTAGTGTACAACCTCTATGTACTCACATACCTCTATTCTCAATAATATACATGGGCAATTGAAATACAAAGTAAAGTGAAAGTGGTACAAGAAGGTAAGTTTTGTACATACATGATATGATTATATGTTATTGTGATACATGCATATTGAAATGTCATGAAGAAAATGGTAAGAATGCATATTCATGAAGATATTATTGCATATTCATTTATTGCCTCACTAAGTCTATGACTTAGCGTGTAAGTGATTTACACGTAGGTACCAAAAAATAAGAAGATTCAGAATAGCAGTGGCACAAACAACAATTACTAAGAAATCAGATCATAAGTAATTGAAAAGTAGGTATTTGTTGTGTATAAAGTGTTGGTATGTAATAAGTGGTTAATTACGAATGCTCTGATCGATTTTGTATTAAGTGGTATCCTTATGTAAATTAAAGTATTTTGTTTTAATGAAAGTTTTAAATTCCCGGGATTTTTCTTTAAGAATCAAAGTTTGAAAAGTTAATGTGACATCTCGGACTTGTATTCGGGTCGAATATGAGTTAGGGTGTTACATTTAATGATATCAGAGCTACGGTTTAGTCGATTCTCGGCATAAACCGGAGTCTAGAGTGTCTGATATTGTATACATACCAACAAAATAGTGGAAACTTCTGATCTAATGGAATAATAAGTATGCTGTTTTGCTAATAGAACTATATGGTTGTATTTTTATAGATGTCCGGACGAGGTAGTTCTAGGAATGAAGCGGGAGATGATAGACCCGTTGAAAGTAGTAATTCACATGCCGTGGCCAGGCAGAGTGAAGAACAGACATCTTCTGGAATGCCTGTAAATGAATTTGAAGCAATGGAATCACACTGTATATGAGTACGAGTATGAATTCAATAAGTTGAGCAGCTTTGCTGCCGAACTAGTTCCTATGGAGAAGGATACTTGTGAGTGGTTTGTAGAGGGGTTACGTCATCGGTTGAAGGAAATGTTAATTATCTTGAATTTATCCTCGTTTCAAGAGGTAGTCAACCGTCCCAAGGCTCTGGAAAGAGCTCAGAACGAGAGGTTTGAAAATTCGAGAGCTCATACAGTCAAAAGATCGGTGCTTCTTTGAGTTTCGTACCATCAAAGAGGGGCAGAGATACTGGTTTTCGACCCCAAGTTAGATCAGAGTCAGTGGCATCCTCCGTTAGAGGATCAAATCAGATAAGAGGTAGACAAACTCAGTCAATGGGATCTGGAGCTGGGAGATCTAATCAGAGTCAAGCTAGACAATGCTCACATTGTGAAAAGAATCATTCAGGGATATGCCGGATGATTTTTAGAGTCTGCTTTAGATGCGGGGAAGTTAGGCATTTTGTTCGGGATTGTCCAATGTTAACCAGTGAATCTACACAGCCAGAGAGATCTATTTTTGCAGGCCAGAGAGGAAGAGGTAGAGGTAGAGGCAGAGGAAGAAGCCAATCGGAATCCTCTGCTCAATAGGAGATACACTCCACTGCTCGAGTGTACAACCTCAAGACCATTGAGGATTGTGATGACCCAGATATTATAACAGGTACCTCTCTATTGTTTGACAAAGGTGTTATTGTATAGATTGATACGGGGTCTACATATTCATACATTACTAGTAAGTTAGTGAAAGAATTGAACATTCCGTTAGAAATAACTAGCAATGAGGTGATAGTGACGAACCCATTAGGGCACAGTGCTCGGATAAATTTGGTGAGTCGAGGGGGTCCCATATAAATTCAGGGAATTGAATTTCCTGCTAATCTGATGAAATTACCTTTCGACGAATTTGAAGTGATACTGGGAATGTATTGGTTATATCGTTATTACGCTAATGTCGATTGTAGATTGAAAAGAGTAACGCTGAGAAGTCTAGAAGGGGTAGATGTGGTGGTATTTAGTGAAGGATGGAATCCATTGGAAAATGTAATTTCAGTAATGTCGGCGAAGAAGTTATTGCTACAAGGATTTCAAGGGTTCATTACTAATGTGTTGGATGTTAGAACCAAGGAGAAAGGGATTGAAGGAATTCCTATAGTCAGAGAATTTCCCGATGTATTTCCTGCAGAGTTTCCAGGTTTACCTCCGGACAGAGAGATAGAATTTCAGATTGAGATAATACCGGGAACAGCGCCCATTGCAATGACACCATACAGGATGGCTCCAAAAGAGTTGCAAGAATTAAAGATTCAATTACAGGAGTTACTAGACAAAGGGTTTATTAGACCAAGTGTATCACCTTGGGGAGCTCATGTTCTATTTGTTAAGAAGAAAGATGGATCAATGCGTCTTTGTATCGATTACAGACAGCTCAATAAAGTGACCATCAAGAACAAGTATCCACTTCCCCGAATTAACGATTTATTTGATCAATTAAAGGAAGTTTCAATGTTCTCAAAAGTTGATCTACGTTCGAGTTATCGTCAATTAAAGATTCAAGAGAAAGACATTTCAAAAATGGCGTTTAGAACAAGATATAATCACTATGAGTTTATCGTGATGCCGTTTGGAGTTACAAATACACCAGCTGCTTTTATGGATCTAATGAACAGGATATTCCAACCTTATTTGGATCAGTTTGTTGTGGTGTTTATTGATGATATTTTAATATACTCAAAGTCAAAAGAATATCATAGTTCACACTTACAAATTGTTTTACAGATTTTACGAGACAAGAAGCTTTATGCTAAATTTTCTAAGTGTGAATTTTGGTTGAATGAAGTGACATTCCTTGGATATGTAATTTCTGCAGAAGGAGTTCGAGTTGATCCCCAAAATATTAAAGCTATTCTAGAGTGGGAAGTTCCAAAGAATGTATCAGAAGTTAGAAGTTTTCTGGGGTTAGCTGGTTATTATCGAAGGTTCGTTAAAATTTTTTCGATCATAGCATTACCCCTAACTAAACTATTGAAAAAGGAAGTAAAATTTGTTTGGACTCAAGAATGTCAGGAGAGTTTTGAAAAGTTAAAGAAGATTCTTACAGAAGCTCCAGTGTTAGTTCAACCTGAGTCTGGTAAGAACTTTATAGTGTATAGTGATGCGTCTCATAGTGGTTTGGGATGCGTATTAATGCAAGAAGGCAAGGTGGTGGCCTATGCTTCGAGACAACTAAAACCGCACGAGAAGAATTATCCAACACACGACCTAGAGATGACGGCAGTAGTCTTTGCTTTAAAGATCTGGCGTCACTACTTGTATGGTGAAAAATGCTACTTGTATACGGATCACAAGAGCTTAAAATACTTGATGACTCAGAAAGAGTTAAATTTAAGACAAAGAAGATGGGTGAAATTTCTCAAGGATTATGATGTTGTGATTGATTTTCATCCCGGAAAGGCAAATGTGGTAGCTGATGCCTTGAGTAGGAAGACGTTTGCAGCTTTGCGAACTCTTGATGCTAGATTATCGTTAAGAGAAGATGGTGCAATTTGTGCAGAATTAACTGTCAAGCCAGCATGGCTAGATCGAATTAAAGAATTGCAAGCTAAAGATGGAAAGTGTTTAAAGAAGATACAATATATAAGAAATGGAGAGGGTACGGATTATGAGATTAAGTCTGATGAGAATTTGTATTATCGAGAAATATTGGTAATTCTGGATGATGATGAATTAAAGAATGATTTGTTAACGGAAGCTCGTTGTAGTCCATTGACAATGCATCCAGGAGGGAATAAAATGTATATGGATCTCAAGAGTCGATATTGGTGGCCGGGAATGAAGAAAGACATTACGAAATTTGTATCAAAGTGTTTGACTTGTCAACAAGTCAAAGCTGAGCATCAGGTTCCGTCAGGATTGTTACAACCAATTTCAATTCCTAAATGGAAATGGGAAAACATAACGATGGTTTTTGTGACGGAGTTGCCTTTAACTCCGAACAAAAAGGATTTAATCTGGGTGATCGTAGATAGATTGACTAAGTCAGCCCATTTTATTTCGGTACGAACTGATTTCTCCATGGATAAGTATGCAGAACTGTATATTAGAGAGATTATATGTTTGTATGGTGTATCTATTTCCATAGTTTCTGATCGAGATCCTAGATTCACATCACAGTTTTGGAAGTCATTACATGGAGCACTGGAACTTGGTTAAACTTCAGTACAATGTTTCATCCTCAAACTGATGGTCAATCCGAGCGAACTATTCAAATTCTGGAGGATATGCTAAGAGCTTGTGTCATTGAATTCAAAGGATCGTGGGAAAGGTATTTATCACTTGCTGAATTTGCGTACAACAATAGTTATCAGTCAATCATCAAAATGGCTCCCTATGAAGCTCTATACGGAAGAAGATGTCGTACGCCCTTGAACTGGTATGAACTTAAGGATCAAGAAGTTATTGGTCCTAAATTGAATCAGAATATGGAAGAAAAAGTTCAAGTAATTCAGAATAATCTGAAAGCTGCAGCTGATAGACAGAAATCGTATGCTGATTTAAAAAGGAAAGAGATTGAATTTCAAGTCGGAGATAAAGTGTTCTTGAAAGTGTCTCCGTGGAAGAAAGTATTGAGGTTTAGACGGAAAGGAAAGTCAATTCCTCGATTCATTGGACCTTACGAGATTACTAAGAGAGTAGGAACAGTAGTATATCAGCTAATTTTGTCACCTGAAATGGAAAAGATACAGAATGTCTTTCATGTCTCAATGCTTAGGAAATATCAATATGATCTATCCCACATTGTGACTACTGAAGAAATTGAAGTTCGACCAGATTTAACTTATGAGGAAGAACCTGTTCAAATATTAGCTCACAAAGTCAAGCAACTAAGGAACAAGACTATTCCATTGGTTAAAGTCTTATAGAGGAATCACAAAGTAGAGGAAGCAACATGGGAACGTAAAGAGGACATGAGGATTAAGTACTCCTACCTCTTTGCATAATAAAAATTCGAGGATAAATTTTCTTAAGGGGGAGAGTTGTAACATCCTCAATATCGGGTTAGTGACTAAATTATAAAGTCTCAGAATTTGGTGGTTAAAATAAAATGAATAAATAGTATAAAGATTTACATGTAAATTATTGTGTAGGATGGAATTGAAAGGAAGAATGAATGGAATGAATGGAATGACAATAGAGTAATTGCAAGGAAAAATAATTAAAGAAGGGATAATTATGTATATATAAGGATACACGTGGGTGGAAGGGGAGAAAACACCCAAGACTTCCAGAGTTCTCTTCTTCTTTCTTCCTTGTGCGTGTGAACCAAAGCAAAGGTAAGATTTCTGATTATTGAATTCCTTGTTAAATTTAATATTGGGTTTTGATTATTAGATGATAACTAAGCTTAAGGAAAGCTTAAGTTATCTTAACATCAAAGGATGATGGAGTTATGAGAGATTTAAGATTTGAAGTTCTTAAATGAAATCTTGGAATAGAGTTTATAACTAGAATTGAAAGTTAAATTTGACTTGTCATCAATCTAGTTAAGATATACGAAGTGTTAGAAGTAGAATTCAAACATGTTGATTTATTGATGTAATTCTTAAATTACATATGAAGGATAGAATTTGGAAGTTTAAGATGAAATAAATGAGTATAAATTGGTTTAAGGATGTGTACTATAATTAAGAATGAAAAAGAGGATTAAACATGAAGGATTTAATCCAAAATGAATGAATTTTCGGGTTCAAAAAGAGGATTCTGGGCAGAGTGCATAGTGCATCGATGCATCAAGGTTAAAACCCAAAAAGTGTTTGAAGGTGTATCGATACACAGGTAGTGCATCGATGTACTCTTTTAAAATAAAAAGATCGAATGCAATTAGTGCATCGATGCATAAGGCATGCATCGATGCATCTCATTAATAATAAAACATCGAATGCATTTTATGCACCGATGCACAAGTAGTGCATCGATGCATACCTTTATTAAAAGAGGAAATTGGGATTTATCTTAATCTAAAGAGTGAACCATTAGAGTATATTAGCTATAATACTGATATAGATCCATGTGTGATTATGTAGATACTAAAAGTAAGCTTATTCCGGAACGATCAAAGGATTAGAATCGAATCAAAGCAAAGCTAAGGTGAGTGCATACTATATGTATAGTATAATGGAATAAGACTTGTGATAAGTCTAATTCTTATATTGATTTTCATAGTACAATAGTTGTGAACATGCATACATGATAATTATTGTAATACATGCATAAGGCATATATATGTTCATGTGATTGGATAAATGATGTATATATATGAATAGATTCAAATACACATATGATATGAGAGCATGACATGAGCTACACGATCACAAGAGAAATGACATGAGCTACATGATCACAAGAGAAATGACATGAACTACATGATCACAAGAGAAATGACATGAGTACATGAACATATAAAATATAAAAATAATGCCCATAGTACGATATGAGAGCTATAGGTGTAATTGGCATGCCAAGAGTCGAGGGTATAATAGTCCTTCGAGATGTAGTGGTCCTACGGGACATATATGACAGTTCTTCGGGACGAATACTGAACTAAGGTTCGGTGCCCCATGAGGGAATTGATACGAGAGCTGTGGTGACAGCATTAGTGCACAACCTCTATGTACTCACATACCTCTATTCTCAATAATATACATGGGCAATTGAAATACAAAGTAAAGTGAAAGTGGTACAAGAAGGTAAGTTTTGTACATGCATGATATGATTATATATGATATTGTGTAATAGATGCATGCATATTGAAATGTCATAAAGGAAATGGTAAGAATGCATATTCATGAAGATATTGTTGCATATTCATTTATTGCCTCACTAAGTCTATGACTTAGCGTGTAAGTGATTTATACGTAGGTACCAAGAAATAAGAAGATTTAGAATAGCAGTGGCACAGACAGCAACATTACTAAGAAATCAGATCAGAAGTAATTGACAAAGTAGGTATTTTGTTGTGTATAAAGTGTTGGTATGTAATAAGTGGTTAATTATGAATGCTCTGATCGATTTTGTATTAAATGGTCTCTTTTATGTAAATTAAAGTATTTTGTTTTAATGAAAGTTTTAAATTCCCGGGATTTTTCTTTAAGAATCAAAGTTTGAAAAGTCAATGTGACATCTCGGACTTGTATTCGGGTCGAATATGAGTTAGGGGTGTTATAAGAAAAGCGTGATGCGGAGGTTATTTGCTTGATGGAAACTCGTATTAGAAGGGATAATGCATCTAATTTTTCATCTATTATGTCTTCTAACTGGAATTTTGCTGAAAACTATGATTTAATTGATGGGGGTCGGGTTTGGATTTTTCTGGAGGAAGCATTTGGTGCTTTCTGTGCTACGGAAACATGAGTAAGCCATTACCATTTTGGGTATTGTTGATGGGCATAGGACTGCTATAACCGTTGTTTATGGTTACAATAATGGTGTTGATAGGAGGAGTCTATGAGACCATCTTAGCTCTGTTGGAAATGAAATTGGTTCCTCCTCTTGGGTGATTGGGGGGATTTCAATATTATAGCCAAGGTAGAGGAGAGTTCAGATTTTGATATTATGGGTATTCATTACACCCCTGACATGAAAGACTTCCAAGATTGCTTGGAGAGCCTTGACCTTATGGATCACCCGTTCTTTGGGCCTCTCTTCACATGGTCCAACAAGTAGGAAGAATCGTACTTAGCGCGCAAATTAGACAGGATTCTTGTTAACGATAAATGGTTGTTAGATCATCTTGAATCATTTGATGAATTTACTGCACCGGGAGTCTCGGATCATTGTCTTGGGTTACTATGGACTCACAAGGGAGCTTTGGCCAAGAGACCCCGGCCTTTCAAATTTTTTAATTGCTGGACTGGTCATGAGCAATTTTTGGCTACTGTTTGTGACTCCTGGCAGGGGCAATGTGGCGATAATCCTATGAGCTGTCTGTTTCTCAAACTGAGGAGGCTTAAACCTCTTCTTAAGATTTTTAACAAAGAGCATTTCTCTGATATCTCTGGCAGGGTTACTGCCAAGAGGGCTGAATTGGAACATATTCAATTTTTAAACTTGGCTCACCCTGAACAGAGAAGGACTGCTGATGAGAGGAAAATTCAGGCTGAATTAGTGGATTTGGAGATAACAGAATCTGGTTTTTATAAGCAAAAGGCAAAGGCTCATTGGTTAAGGGAGTGTGATTTGAACACCAGGTTCTTTTATCAGAGAACTCAAGCCAATAAGAAAAGAAACACTATTAGAATTGTCATGGGTGAGGATGGACAGAGATATGATTCTTTTGAAGGAATGGCTTCTGAGTTAGTGAGGTTTTTCACTAACCTTATTGGCTCAGCTGACCCATTGGTTAAGGGATTCCATGTTGAGAGTCTGACTGATCTATTGAAGTATTCCTTTCTTGTTGGTGTCGATTTTTTCCTCACCAAGAAGGTTAGTGATTTGGAAATCAAGGAGGCCTTATTCAGGCAGGGGAAGGATAAAAGTCCGGGTCCTGATGGTTTTACATCTGGTTTCTTTACAGCCGCTTGGGACATTGTAGGTTGTGATTTTATTTTTGCTGTGAGGTTTTTTTTTCAAGCTTCCTACATGCTGCCTGGTTTTAATGATACTGCCTTAGTGTTGATTCCTAAGTCTTTAAATGCATCTTTAGCAAAAGATTTTAGACCCATATCTTACTACTCTGTGGTCTATAAAACTATAACCAGAATCCTTGTTAATAGGCTAGTCCCCTACTTCCCTGGAATGATTTCTTTGAATCAGACAACATTTGTCAAGGGTATAAATATTGTGGATAATACATTACTAGCTCAGGAAATAGTTAAGGGCTATTCTAGGAATAGTCTCTCTCCTAGATGTGCTATTAAAATAGACCTTCAGAAGGCATTTGACTCTGTTCATTGAGATTTTCTGCTGACTGTTCTTGAGGCTATGGGTCTTCCTGAAAAATTTTGTAATTGGATCAAAGTCTGCATTACCACACCCATGTACTCTGTCTCTTTGAATGACAACTTGGTGGGTCATTTTAAGGGTGCTAGGGGGATTAGGCAAGGTAATCCCTTGTCACCCTACCTATTTGTCATTGTGATGAATGTGTTGTCATCCCTCTTGAATATTGCTGCAAGGAAGAGAATTTTCAGATTCCACCCTAACTGCAAAAGAATTCAGCTCACCCATTTTTGCTTTGCGGATGACCTCTTAGTTTTTTTTTCATGGTTCCCTTGAGTCGGTGCTGGGAGTTAAATGTACTCTGGAAATGTTTTATGAGCTTTCAGGACTCAAGTTGAATGTTTTAAAAACTGAATTTTTTGCGTGTGGCTTGAATCAAACCACTCTTGATCAGATTTGGTTAGCCACTGGTTTTTGAGTGGCCCAGCTCCCTGTTTGGTATCTAGGGGTTCCCCTAGTCACTCGCAAACTTTCTAGTAAGGATTGCTCTGCCTTGTTGGAAAGAATTAAGGACAAATTGAACCAATGGTCCAACAGGAAGCTAAGTTTTGGAGGAAGATTGCAGTTTTTCAAATCTGTTCTCTTTAGCATTTTTAATTTTTGGTGCCGGCAGCTGATTATTCCCAAATGAGTCATTAAGGATGTTGAGAGGCTTTTCATGCATTTTTTCTGGAAAGGTTGCGACGCCCTAACCAGAGCAGCCCGTGTAAACTGGGGTCAAATCTGTTCCTTGAAGTCTGAGGGAGGTCTGGGACTTAGGGACCTTGCCCTCTGGAGTAAATCTTGTTGCTTGATTCTAATTAGGAACATCTTGGCAAATGAAGGTTCTTTGTGGATAGCATGAGTACAAGCTTATTGTTTTAAATCTGAAAGTTATTGGGAGGTTGTTTGTAAGCCTCACTTTAGCTGGATTTTAAGCAAATTAATGAGGCTTCGAGATGATGCGAGTAGATTGTTTTCCCCTGGTACTAATTTGAGTCAGATAAAAGGCAAGTGGATATGGGACAGTATCAAAATTAGCAGGAAGAATGTGAGTTGGCACAAGATCATATGGTTCTCTTCCTACATACCTAAATTTTCTTTAATATCATGGATGGCATTACTCGATAGGTTGCCAACCAGAGACATGCTTATTCGTTTTGGCTTGGTTATTGATGCTACCTGTATTGTTTGTGGTTCTGGTTTAGAGACGCGCGATCACCTATTTGCAGACTGCTCTTATGCTAAAGATGTTTGAAATACTGTTCTTGGACCATGTGGCATTCGTAGTGATGCTTATAGCTAGGACCAGCGTCTCAATTGGCTGGTTGTTAATTTTAAGGGTAAGACACTTCGAATACGAATTCTAAAGCTGGCTTGGACTGGTTTTCTATACCACATCTGGGAAGCACGTAACCTCAGATTTTTCATAGGCCTTTCTAGATCAAGTGAGGATATTATAAATAGAATTAAGGAGGCAGTGAAAACTAAATTGTATAGCCTTAGTTTACACAGTATAGATGATGGTAATAGAGCTTTGTACATAAATTGAGAACTGTTATAGGTTGAGACAACTCTCTTGTAGCAGCTAAGCTGCATTTTTTTTTGTTGGAATATAATTTACTCATCCAAAAAAATAGTTTATAAATTTAAATTCTACTCATAATAAAAAGTTAATATTAACAATACTTTTTAAACGAATTGTTATTTCCAAGCAAACTTTTTCTTTGATAGGGGAGAGGAGAATCATTACATTAACTTTTACACGATTACAAGAAGTGCCATAGGAGCCTCCAAGTAGAATAGACTTAGCGAAGTCGACAGAGGATTGGCATCAACAAGAGATTCACAATTGCTCGATGTCAGCTTAGCTAAATAATCAACTGCCCCATTTGCTTCTCGATAAAATTTTAACAAGTCAACAATCTATGGTTTAGAACAAATAAAAGCGATGGCTCTAACTGTAACAAAGGGGTTGGACGGAGATGGTAGTGAGAGAAGATGAAGCGCATCTTTACTATCATTTTGTATTAATAATTTCTCAAAGTCATAGTTTTCATGCAAGTTAGATTCCTTCATAAATTCCCCATCACAAAGCATCAAAGACCGGAAGAAAAAAAAACAAATGTCTTGTGGAAAGCTTCGAGACAAACATCCATGTGATCTAAAAAAATACATGCAATCGATCCACATCATGTAAAGTGTGAGACAACACCATCTGTACATCTAAATTGAGATTTATATAAAAGTTACTATTATTTAATTATTAAATATTAAACATGTTGGATCTTATATATATATATTAAACCCAATCAATTATGTATAATCACAATACCGGTCAAACATGAAAACACTCGTTACAGTAATTTATAATTACTAAGAAATTAGTTTGTGGTGTTTAACACACTATACAGTGTTAACAAAATGCTAAAGTCTAATTAAACATTGGTTTAATGTCAACATTAACCTAATTTATTGAGCAGTACAATTAAATTGTTTAATGTTGAGTTCTGTTAATTACGAGATAATTTTGTTCGTACTATTTTTGAAATTGCTAATTTCCTAAAAAGATATCATATATATAGAGAGAGCGAGATTAAAAAAATTAATTATATGAAAAAAATAATTATTCAAAATCATGAAAGAAGGAACAATAAAAAAAAAAGAGCGAAAAGATTGAGCAGAGTATCTGTCACGTAGGATATAACGGGTCCTACGAACAGCATACTTTTGGGAAAATACTGGTTCTCATTTTTTGAATTAATAATTGTATCTCATCTATTGATCATTTAATTTAGATTGAATTTTGTAAGAATTTATTATAAAAGATGATATTTTTAATTCAATTTACTTCATATATAAATGTCAAAATTTAAATATCTAATATTATTTAAATAATCTAATATCCTATTTTACTAAATCAACTATGTGAAAAAGACAGGTATTCGTTTGCTATAAAAAAAAAGCTTCAAAGCTATGCCGTGTCATTACTTGGAAATAAAGGAAAAAATTGAAGTTCAGAAGAGAAAATAAAAAGTGAAAATCATTCTTTTAAAAAATCGTTGGGTATTTACGTATTTATTTAAAGAAGACAGAGCCGCAAATGCATCCCGGGAATTACTGTCAGTGATTTCGAAGAGAAAATCTGTTTGGCTTAAGCCTAAAACACTCACTTTTATATCTCTCTCTCTAGATTATCTCCCTTTAATCAATTTCTTTTTCAAAGAAACTCTCACTCTGTTTTTGTTTTTCTCATTCCATTGCTTGATCTGCAAATCGTACTCTCTACTATTTTTGAGTGGTTTTTGCCAATGCTTTTTTTAAAAAAAAATTGTTACAGTTTGGTGTTGATGATGAATCGGCCTCAGATTCAAGGTACCTCTTTTTAAATTGTTACTATTATTCTTGGACTTCCCCTTTCTTCTTCAGTTATTTTTTTCCGTTGAAATTCTTGCTTTGCTAAAGTTTTGCAAAACTTGGAACACCTGGGTTTTCTCTTTTGGTTCAAATATCAATGATCTGCTCACTTTTTTTCAAAGGTTTGGCTGGGCATTGTTTTCTTTTTCATAATATGGTTTGCTGTTTGTTTGGTTTTAAGTGAATTGGGTTTGGGATTTTTCCCCAGCTGCCAAATTTAATAATTTTATGTTGAATTTAGGATTTTTTTCCTTTATGTTTTGAATTAACATTTGGGGTTCTTTTAGCGGTACCCCCTATTTTGTTGCTTTCACCAATGTAGATTTGTTCTCAAATTCTCTCTTATTACGAAACTCTTATAGCTCATAAGACTTTCAAATCTGGCTTATGCTAGAATTTTGATTGTAATTTAAGTATGACATAAGAAAAAAAATCAGAATGTTTTTGCTTTTAAAATTTGAAATTTATATGCAACTTATTGTTAGAAGCTCCAATTTGCAAATATTAGTATGTGCTTCTGTTTGATTTGCGTATTTTTTTCCTTTCTTGTGAAACCAGTTCATAAAGCAAGGAAAATTTTGACTGAGTAGCTCCATTAAAATCTACTAGTGAAGGCTAGATCTGGGATCTCTCTCTGTTTGACAGTTGTGCGCTTGTTTCCTTTAAAGCTTGATTCTGAGAGATGGCTCTGGGTGGGAGAAGAGCAAGGCTCAGGTGGAGTCATCTCTATACGTTTTCATGTTATAAGCCAAGCTCTACTGATGAAGAACCACATTCTATCAATGGGCAGGGATACTCGAGAGTTGTGCACTGCAACCAACCTCATATGCACAAGAAAAAACCTTTTAAATATCGATCGAATTACATATCGACCACCAAGTATAATTTCATCACTTTCTTACCAAAAGCTTTGTATGAACAATTCCACCGAGTTGCTAATTTGTACTTCCTTGGAGCTGCAATTCTTTCGCTTACACCTCTTTCGCCTTTTTCTGCTGTGAGCATGATTGCTCCCTTGGCATTTGTTGTGGGGCTTAGCATGGCCAAGGAAGCTTTGGAGGATTGGCGAAGGTTTATGCAAGATATGAAGGTTAATAGTCGTAAAGTAAAAGTTCATAAGGGGGAAGGAGTTTTTGGAAATAAGTCTTGGCAGAAGGTTCGGGTTGGTGATGTGGTGAAAGTGGAGAAGGATCAGTTTTTTCCAGCTGATTTATTACTCTTGTCATCCAGCTATGAGGATGGAATTTGCTATGTAGAGACTATGAATTTAGATGGTGAGACAAACTTGAAGGTAAAGCGAGCTTTGGAGGTAACTTTGCCTTTGGATGAGGATGAGGCTTTCAAGAAATTCACAGGAACAATAAAATGTGAAGATCCCAACCCGAGCCTTTTCTCCTTTATCGGTAATTTTGAATATGATCGTCAAGTTTTTGCTCTTGACCCTAGCCAAATTCTTCTTCGAGATTCAAAGCTGCGTAATACTGCTTTTGTCTATGGGGTTGTGATTTTCACTGGCCATGATAGCAAAGTAATGCAGAATGCCACAGAGTCTCCTTCAAAGAGGAGCAGAATAGAAAGGAAAATGGATTATATAATATATGTTCTTTTCAGCCTCCTTCTAGTGATCTCTTTGATAAGTTCTATCGGCTTTGCTGTGAGAACAAAGTACTACATGCCAGATTGGTGGTATCTGCAACCCCAGAATACTGACGATTATTATAATCCCAAAAAGCCTGGAGTATCAGGGGTTTCGCATCTGGTAACTGCCCTCATACTCTATGGCTACTTAATACCTATTTCACTTTATGTTTCGATCGAGGTGGTGAAGGTTTTGCAAGCGTCCTTCATTAATCAAGACATACACATGTATGATGAAGAAACTGGGAATCCTGCTCAAGCTCGGACATCAAATTTAAATGAGGAGTTGGGCCAGGTTGATACAATCCTTTCAGATAAAACAGGCACTTTGACTTGCAATCAGATGGATTTTCTCAAATGTTCAATTGCTGGTACCACATATGGTGTGCTCTCTAGTGAAGTTGAACTTGCTGCTGCACAACAGATGGCTAATGACTTTGAGGATCAGGATGCTAGAAGGCCAACTGGTTCCAGGCAAAAAGGAAAACAGCAAGAAATTGAACTCGAGACTTTTGTTACTTCGAAAGATGAAAAGGATCGTAAATCTCCCATAAAAGGGTTTAGCTTTGATGACAACCGGGTCATGAAAGGGAACTGGTTGAAAGAGCCTAATGCAGATATCATTATGTTATTTTTCCGAATATTAGCAGTTTGTCACACTGCTATTCCTGAGCTGAATGAAGAGACTGGAAGTTGTACTTATGAAGCAGAATCTCCTGATGAAGGAGCCTTTCTAGTTGCAGCAAGAGAATTTGGTTTTGAGTTTTTTAAAAGAACTCAATCAAGTGTGTTCGTCCGTGAAAGATATTCTGCTTCTGGAGAAGCAATTGACAGGTGAGGATGCTAAAGGAAAATTGTTTGTGCTCTCTGCTAATGTATCCTGAATTTCTATTGTTTTAGCATCTTAATGGTTCTCTTGGCATCTTGCAGGGAGTTCAAAATTCTAAATATGTTGGAATTTACTAGCAAAAGAAAGCGGATGACAGTAATTGTAAGGGATGAAGATGGGCAGATTCTTCTCCTGTGTAAAGGTGCTGATAGGTTAGTATCTCTATCCTTTTAAACTCTTCAAGGTATTAACAGATGAACAGGTTAAGGCGGCATACTCCAACCCGTTCATTCAAAGGACCGGTGATTTATTTTTTGACTTATATATTGTTACCCCATCTGGTGCAGCATTATTTTTGATCGATTATCAAAGAATGGAAGATTGTATCAGGAAGATACCAGTAAACATTTGAATGAGTATGGAGAAGCTGGATTGCGTACGTTGGCGCTGGCTTATAGAAAACTCGATGAGTCTGAGTATTCTGCTTGGAGCAATGAATTTCAGAAAGCAAAAACTTCTATTGGGACTGATAGAGAGACATTGCTTGAAAAGGCTGCAGATATGATGGAGAGGGATTTGATTCTCATTGGTGCTACTGCTGTGGAAGACAAATTGCAGAAGGGGGTATGTGTTACCTAGCTTGCTTGCTCTAAGAAACTTCCTTTTTGATTTACATCAACCTGGTTTAACTTCTCTCGATTGCAGGTACCCCAATGTATTGATAAACTTGCACAAGCAGGTCTGAAGATTTGGGTTTTGACAGGGGACAAGATGGAAACCGCTATAAATATAGGGTATCTCTTGCCATTTAATATTAGACTCTTTTTTACCACTCTCAAGGGACCTGGAATTGGGTTTCTCAATTGAAAGTTTTTCATGAAAATATTTTAGTGTAAGTTTTTTCTTCATGCAGATTTGCTTGCAGTCTGCTAAGACAAGGCATGAAGCAGATATGTATTACAGCAATTAGTTCAGATGCCAAAAATGTAAGTATTTCTTTGTGAAAGAGGACTTCAATTTTCTTTTCCTGAGGAAATTTATTTCATTTGATGTATTTTTGCTTTTTGTTGCTGATCAGGTGGTCAAGGAGAACATAGTGTTGCAAATTACCAATGCTTCACAAATGATCAAACTAGAAAAAGATCCACATGCTGCATTTGCGTTGATCATCGATGGAAAGACCCTTGCATATACCTTGGAAGAGGATATGAAACAGCAATTTCTAGGTTTAGCAGTTGAGTGTGCATCTGTCATATGCTGTCGTGTGTCACCCAAGCAGAAGGCACTAGTAAGATCTCTTTTTCCTTTCGTTTTGTTTCCTCCTAGGCTTTTCTGAGTTATCAAAGGATCTAATCAGGTGATATCCCTGGCAATGGAGATCTTATTGTGTATTCTATTTATTTAGTACATTTTTTTTTCAAACCAGGTAACAAGACTAGTGAAAGAAGGAACTGGGAAAACCACCTTAGCAATTGGTGATGGTGCAAATGATGTCGGAATGATTCAAGAAGCTGATATTGGAGTCGGCATTAGTGGTGTAGAAGGCATGCAGGTAGTTAACATATCTAGCTCATCTTCATGCTGTTTCAATATATTCCTGTACTGATAGTAGCAAATGAATCGTTTATATAGTTTTACGTCAAGGATGTTCCTTATTTAAGAATTTAGAGGGGGCGAGATTATCTCATTGGAAATTGGCTTAGATGGGAAGTTTGATATGTATTTCGAGCTTCATGACTCCTGTTGGCTGCTCTTTTGTTCAGTTAGAATTAGTAAATAGATGCAAACCTTAGCAGTTTACACACAACTGCCCTCATTGGGGGGGTAAAATCTTGCTGGGCTTCTTTTGACTCTTAGTAGCAATGACTTGCTAAAATGTTCATCATGTAATTATGTAATACATTTAGGCCTTAACTCTCCATCTTGAAATGATGCTTCTTAAGACATCTTATTTGTGCATTTTAGTTAGTTACCTCCTATAAATTGTTCTCTTTTGTAGGCTGTAATGGCCAGTGACTTCTCCATTGCCCAATTTCCTTTCTTGGAAAGACTTCTCGTTGTCCATGGACATTGGTGTTATAAGAGGATTGCACAGATGGTAATGTCAACAGATTGACTGAACTAATTTTTCATTTTGTTGCGCATTTTTATCTCAATCATCTTCTGTTTTTGTACCAATTTAATTGATATTTTTTATTCAGGTTTGCTATTCCTTCTACAAGAACATAGCATTTGGCCTCACCCTATTCTACTTTGAGGCATTCACAGGCTTTTCTGGACAATCAGTATGACGACTGGTACATGTCAACAGATTGATGAACTAATTTTTCATTTTGTTGCGCATTTTTATCTCATCATCTTCTGTTTTTGTACCAATTTAATTGATATTTTTTATTCAGGTTTGCTATTCCTTCTACAAGAACATAGCATTTGGCCTCACCCTATTCTACTTTGAGGCATTCACAGGCTTTTCTGGACAATCAGTATATGACGACTGGTACATGTTATTATTCAATGTTGTTCTTACCTCATTGCCTGTGATCTCACTAGGAGTGTTTGAGCAAGATGTTTCTTCCGAGATCTGCTTACAGGTCAGTCTACAGATGTTTCTTGTATTTGCAATTCATCAATGTTTCCTGTAATTTTCATTATAACGTTTAGCCTACTTTTGTTGCAGTTTCCTGCATTATATCAGCAAGGACCTAGAAATTTGTTTTTCGATTGGTATAGGATACTTGGGTGGATGGGCAATGGACTATATTCTTCCCTTATCATTTTCTTCCTCAATATTGTCATCTTTTATGACCAAGCTTTCCGTGCTGGAGGCCAGACGGCTGATATGGCTGCTTTGGGAACAACAATGTTTACTTGCATCATTTGGGCTCTCAATTGCCAGATTGCACTCACTATGAGCCACTTCACATGGATTCAACACTTTTTGATATGGGGCAGCATTTCGGCTTGGTATTTGTTTCTCCTTGTTTATGGCATGATATGTCCCACTATCTCTGGTAATGCCTACCAAATTCTAGTGGAAACTCTCGCTCCGGCACCCATCTATTGGTTAGCCACCGTTTTAGTAACTGTTGCATGCAATCTCCCATACATGGCCCATATATCTTTCCAGAGATATTTCAACCCATTGGACCATCATATCATCCAAGAGATCAAGTTCTACAAGAAAGACGTCGAGGATCAACACATGTGGTCGCGGGAGCGATCGAAGGCAAGACAGGAAACCAAAATTGGATTCTCAGCACGGGTAGATGCAAAGATTAGGCAATTAACATGGAAGTTGCAAAGAAAGCACACATCTTCTGAATTGAACAGTCCGAATCTTCCATCATTACATGGCTCATGAAATTAGTTTCCTTTTGGAGATTTTTAGGGTCTTTTTTCCGGGCAGTTTACAGTTGTTTTCTTTTTAATTGTTATTGCTATTCATTTGCTCATCTGTTTATAGGTTATAAGTCTCATTCATTATACAAAGTCCTTTGGTGCTATTATGTACACAACTAGACGCCCTTAAGAGTTTGTAGCTAGTGAAAAAAATTAGTTGATCTTCCTCGTTTTCGACTGCCTTGCCTCGGCTTGTCTAGGGTTATTCACTGTCTGTACAATGTTGAACTTGTAGATTGTAAAGAGAAAACAATGGTTTGAGCCATGTCAATCTTCCTTGTGTTTTGATCTTGTTTTGTTCAGTGCATATTTGTAGTTAATAATAGGTTTTGTAATAAATCTGTTTCCATGTTCGATTCGTCGTGTTTTATAAACTTTTTCCTAATTGCTTTCCCCTTAGGGTGCGTTTGGTTCACAGAATGTAAGATTACCATTGAAAATAAAAGATTATCGGAGAATAGGATTACTAAGAATGTTGTATTTTGTGTTTGATTGGTTTAGCAGAAATGTAAGATTATAGTGTTTGGTTAAAGGAATAAAATATTATTGGAATGTATATTTTATTAAATTGTGCTTATTATATATTTATTTTTTTAACAAGTTGAATTCTATTATAATATTACTATAATTAATTTATATATTTTCTTTAAAAATTTTAAATTCATAAAATTTATATAATTTTTTTTACAAAATTGTAAAGATAAATAAGTTTAATGAAATGGTACAATTTTATTTTAACCCCTGAACTTCATATAAAATTTTAATTATAGATTTTTTTGTAAATCTAAAATAGTTTAAGGATAAATTTGTAATTTAACCTTCGTAGAATTTTTATTATTCAACGACAGAAGAAGAATATTTTTTAGAGAAATTTTTTTAGGACATTTTAGTCCAAAACGTCGGTAATCAAACAATACCTAAGGAAATGTGTAATCATATTCCCGGTAATATACCCTAAAAACCCACTGTTGAGATTAAAAGATTACCGAAAATATGATTACTGGCCATACAACCGGGAGAATGAGAATTCCATTCCCCAATAATCCCATATGCCGTGAACCAAACGGCCCCTTAAGTTTTAATATTTCCATTATTAGATGTCTAGATTTTTATGTTGTATGCATTAAATAGTTTTTAGATCACAGACATATGCCTGAATAGAATTTTCTTTAACAAAATATTTAATTTTTAAAATAAAATAAATTTTTATTTTTAAATAAATTATATATAGTAATTATAGATATATTGTAAACAAAAAATTTAAGTAAGGGCAAAATTACCACCATCTCCCCTTTTGCTTTCAGATCTTCATTGCAGATAATAAATAATTTAATATAAACTACAATTTACTTTAAAATCTTCATATATCTCATTAAATAATTTACGATTTACATTAAATTTCTCTAAATTAAATTTACCGTCGTCTCGTCTTTTACTTTCATATTTTTATTGTAATTTCTTCAGCGGGAGGTGTTAAGATTATTATTTTTTTCTAGATGGGGAATAAGAATTAAAATAAAAAAAATTATTATTATTGAGTAAATTATATAATCCATGTGTTAAATTTTAATTAGACTGAAACACTTAGGGGCACAAACAAGAGACAGAAGAATTTTATTCATTCCATTATCGCCTAGGAAAAACTTGTTCTTTGATTGGTTCAAAGCTGTATAAAAAACATCTACAATTTAGAATTAATGTATCGTCTAGTAACCAACACTTATTTTATTGATTTGATACTTAAGTTTTTTATTTAAATTGTATGCATGTGTTTGTACAAATTTATCTTAGTGGTTAAGGAAATTGTTATTATTTATATAGGTCACGGGTTCGAGGACCAACATCTACAATAGAATGATTGAGCGTTGTCAAATGCTTGAGAGTATTTAGAACAGATACTACTCTTTGTAAATCACCTTAACTTAATAAAAAAATTGTATGCTTGCGTTTGATTTCAATTTTTAATATAATTCTTAATTAAATTAGGTTAGATGTTTGGATGGATATTTAACACACATTTTTGTTAAAAATAAAAACAAACATTTAGACCGAAAATGAGTAATAAATTGAACACTAAAGTTAAATTTAAATAAAAAATCAAAATAAATATTAAAATTAGATTTAGATTTAGATATTAAATTAGAACAGAAAAAAATTAATAAATTGAAATCATAAACAAACTCAGAAATGTGAAAATACAGTTAAAAAAATAAGTAAATCTACTATATGCAAGGTCAAAAATAATTATTAATCTCAAGATTTTAAACTCTTATTCTCAAATTGAAGTGATTTTAAAATTCGATTGAGTGTGAAAATAACAAACAATAGAGCATCTCAACTTATTGTCAATCTTATCCTGCAATACCTTCGAGGAGTGACAGAAACTTTGCATTTATGCCGGGCACACTTGTTTTAGAAATTCATGAAACCAAACAAAATACTTGAGAAATAATTCAGCCACATGTATAAATATTTAGAAACAAATTTGACACATTTTTCTATTTTCTCTTTGCTTTGTCAAAGTTGATCTCTGGTTTTGTGTTCAATGGGGTATATAGTTGATGAACTGACAAGTCTGGAATTGGATACGGGGGAAGACGATGTTTGGCATCCAATGGAGGGTATTGCTATCTTGGATCTGGGAGAAAACATGTTTTTGTTTCGTCTGTTTCTTGAGATGGATGTGAAGCGCATTGAGAATGGAGGACAGTGGAATTTTAATTCCCATCTCCTGATTTTACAAAGTTTTGAGGAGTATGATACAACTGGAATAGCGCTTGGGTATAAACGAATAATGTGGATTCGTGTCCGTCTGGATGTCCGTTTGGCGCTAAAGAGGAAGAAAAAGTTGCAGTTGAAGAATGGCAGTTTCCATTATGTTCGCTTCGAATATGAAAAACTAACGTTGTTTTGCTTTGTATGTGGAAAGCTAGGCCATGGGGAGAGTTTCTGTCCGATAAGAGCAAGACATGGAGGGGATGAGCTGCCGATGGCGTGGGATCTGTCCATCCGCACGCCGTCGGGAAGGTCTGCTCCACCAAAGAGCGTTTGGTTAAGGAAAGACGGAGATTATGAAGCATCGGGCTCATAAAGATCTCCCAACATCAATTATGGGGATTAGTCCAATTGATTTGGATTCTATTCCGAATTTCAAGGAAACATTTCTAAATTTCAGCGCCAGTCAAAAACAATACAGTTACTATAACAGAAAAGAGTAGTATGGGCCGCAAGGAAAGTATTTCAAAGGAAGTGGATATAATGGGTCAGGACACATTAGTTTTAACAGACTTGGATACGGAGATGGCTAATTTGGAAGAAGATAATCTAATTGGTGATTCAGAAGTAAAAAAAGGCCTAGAATTCGAGTGGGGGAAGTTTCGGGCCAAGGTTTAAATGAGGGGGAGGAGTTTGGAAATAGACCGTTTTCTCATAATCAAGTCATATCGGCAGGCCACGCTCAGTAGGCCAGCAGGGAGCAATGAAAATATTAAGCTGGAACGTTTGAGGTCGGGTCAACCTTGACCGATTAGGCATCTTAAACACGTTGTTAAAGACACGAACCCATCAAAAGTCTTCTTTATGGAGATTAAGTTACAACCAGCTAGTATGGAGAAGTGCAAAGAAAGTGTGGTTTCTTGAATGAAATTGATGTGGCTGCTACGGATAGGAGTGGAGGTTTATCTTTGGGCTAGAAAAATGATTGTAAGGTGGCGCTTCAATCCTTTTCTTCTAGACACATCAATGTAATTGTTGAGGACTCAGATGGTGTTAAATGGCATTGCACAAGCTTCTTTAGGGATCCTAATGCAAATCATAGGAACACAGCTTGGGATCTAATTCGGCACTTGAATACCAGTTCTCGATACCCCTGGTTAATTATAGGGTATTTCAATGAAATTCTTTATAATTATGAGAAGCATGGCAATTCTATTCGGCGAGAAAGTCAGATGAATGCGTTTTGGACTGTTCTGAATGATTGTGGCCTTAGCGATATTGGGTATAATGGTAGTTGGTTCACTTGGGAGATGGGGAATTTTGCTGCAACAAATGTTAGAGAGCGGTTGGATCGTGGGGTGGCTAATGACCAGTGGTGGGATCTTTTTCCCTATTTTCGGCTGGACCATTTACATAATACGCTCTCTGATCATTGCCCTCTCTTGGTTCACACTGATGCTTCTTCGGGCATGTCTAAACCTCATTGACATTTTCGTTTTGAAGCGGCCTGGTTAACGGAAGACACATGCGAGCAAGAGGTTCGAAAGTTGTGGGTGGTAAACGATGCTTCTCTGCTTAATAAATTGGAAAAAGTAAGGGGCTGGAAATCTAGTTTCATAATATTAAAATAACCAAGCATGTAATACCCAAATTATGGTTAGTGACCAAAACATAAATTTTAAAAGTTTAGTGGACAAAGTATAAAGTTTGGAAAGTGAAGGGACCGAATTAGTAATTTTCCCGAAAAGAAATTTTCTTACATAAATGAATAGATCATCCTCAAGAATGAAGTTTTTCTGGAAATCAGAATTTCTGTATAAGATTTGTATTAAAGGCTATAAGGCAGTAAAGTTCGATATAGAATTGGATAATCAAATTGGAATTTCATGAAAATTTGAAGAATGATAGATAAAGGTTAGAAATATTATTTCCAAATTTTAGAATAGTGAAATTTAATGTGGATCAGTGGAATTGAAGTCACTTTCCATATATAGCCGAAATTGGAAAATTTAATGACTAAATTGCAGTTTTTGAAATTTTACAAGGGTAAAGGTGGAAAGTGAATTTTTATTTGTTCATCTTTTAATTTGAAGATGATATGATAAGATGATGTCATGGATGATGTTATAGCAATGGCAAAGTGGAAATTATCATATTTTGGTAATGTTAAAATGGTAATTTTCAATTAAATGAACTTTAAATTCATTTATATTAAATTAAACAAGTGTATATGTTAATTATGAAGAGAAAACAATAATTTCCAGTCCCTTTTCATGCTCAAGTCGTGCACCCCATAGTCAGGTAAGGAGAAATTTTGATTTTATTTGTAAGCTTATTCGATTGATTTTTGGATTTAGCTATTAGAGAGATAATTAGTCCTCTTAAAATTCTCTATCATTTGGTATAAAAATTACATGGAAATCATGCTTATATAATGAGATTGGAGATTAGGGTTTATAAACATGTTTGATTTGAAGATTTGATGGAAGATTATTATGTTTTTGATGTTATAGATTATTTCTAAAGCATGTGTGATAATTAAAACACTTGAAATCAAGCTTAATCATGTTCGACCTAAACCTAGGGTTTTGAAGAACTTGTGATTTGGTTAAATTAAGTTAGGGGTTTAATTGTATAAGCCTTGAAATGTTGTTTAGAGGTGGAATCCATGCTTGAATCAAGTGAAAATCAAGAACCCTAAACCCTAGAATATTCATCCTCAAGGAAATAATTGGGGGAAATTATGAAAAATTTCCCTAGGCTTAGAAATGATGTTTGAAAGGTTCTATAAGCCTTACAAAGTTATTTGGACAAATTTGCAATTTTGTGAAAGTTGGGGGACCTATTTGACAATTATGGAAAGCTATGGGGTTAATATGTAATTGTTAAATAGATGATTTACTATGCGGGAATTTAATGTTAGAATGTTGAATTTGATGTTAGAATGTGAAATTTGATTATTTTGGAAAGTTGGTGAAGTTTGAGAAAATATGAGAAAGTTAGTGACTTAAGTGAAAATGGTGTAAATGTTGAGGTATATGCTGGAATTAAATGCTGGAAATTTTAATTAAGTTGATTGAAGTTTGACTTGAGGGAAAAATGGCAAGGGATCAGTTTGAGTAAAATGGAAAACTTGAGATGAATTTGAAAAGAATTCATAATTAGTGGTTAAAATATGAAGTTTGAAAATATTGTGTGCCTTAGTGATGAATATGGATAAAAAGGGACTTGAATGGTCAATTTGAAGCTTTGAGATCAACATTTATGTTGTAACAAGAAATTAGTATCGGATGAGTTCCAGAAGATTTTTATGAATTTACTTTTCTGTTGTGTACCTATGTTAGTAAGATTCTAACATGTGGTTTGAAATGTATATATTTTGTAGATGGTGTTCATTTAGATTATGATTGAAATTAATACCCAACCATATTAAAGTTAAGGAGAAGCTTAAGGATGAATGTGAATTTCTAAGGAAGGTTTGTAAGCTAAGGAGACCAGGTGAGTACATTTAATTTGTATTTATGTTATCGAGCAAACATTAGCTTGTGATGAGCCAGTGACTGAGTTACTATGGTAAGAAGTGACTCCTAATGTTACGTAAATTGTGATTCAAGCCTATATATTTATTTGGTAAGCTAATATGATTAGTGAATAAGCTAACGATGCAAACTAGTGAAATCTGCCTATACTTATGACTTGAAACAGTAATTTTAGAAAATCACCATAAATTCTACATAAATGGATAGAAGATGAATTTTATGCCTTTGGATTCATATATCAGCCTAATTTTGTTTAAAATAAACGTCTACTGATTTCAAGGAGTATATATAAAAAGATATTATTTTTTTATCAATGATATGTCAGAAAAACAGGGCAACAGTTTCTGATCAAAAACAACTTTTGTAAGTCTTATTTGAAAATTTACTATAAATTGTACAATTTGAATTAGAAAAAGTGCCTTATATGATTAGATTTTTATTCGAGTCTAGTTGTTAATGGTATAAACAAAATAATTGTTAAGTGTGTATATTAATACAGAATAATATTTCTTTGAAGGTAGTGCAAGCTGCTAGCATATGAAATTTGTCATAAATTATGTTTTCATGTTACTCCTATGTTATATGCTATTATAAAAGTTTGAAATAAGTCAACTTTATTATAATTGGCATGATAGTTATGATATTTATTACATGATGAATATGATGTGTATATGTTAAATAAAGGTAATTAACGATGATCATGATATATAAATGTTACGTGGAAATGAAATGTTTAGGGAATGAACTGCCTATTGTGTTATGATATGAAAAGTTGGATATGTTGAGATATTGATATCTTCGATAATTCAATGACATATAATAATTAATGGAAAAGCCCATTGTTTGTTGCATTGAGAGTCGTCGGTACACTTGCCATGCCTGGAAGTTAAGTAAAGTTCAAGTTAAGTTATGGTACATTCGTGTACATTACGTATGGCACCGTTGGTGCACATGATATAATTTGCACTTGGAGTGCGTCCTATGATGATGAGTGGCACCATGTAGTGCCTAGTTCACACATTATGTATGACTCACGTACCTTGCATTCTCATAAATATGCATTGGACTATGAATCTGAAATTAAGCTATGAATATAGAAGTAAGTTTTGAATCTGAGAATGAATTCTGAAATTTGAAAGTACTGGTTATGAAAATGAAATGTGAAAATGAATATGAAAGTAAAAAAATAAATATGAAAGTTTTGAAATGTATGTGAATGAAAAAGGAATATGATATGATTATTATGTATGATATTGTTTATCATGGTTTTGACAAGATCATGAGATGATGATTTTCATGTCCTTAATGAGAAAAAATGGCTTGAATAAATCGGTTTGGATATTTAATGATTCTATTTGAATTTAAGTTTAACGTTTTAAATTATTATGATATTCTTAAGTTTTATATAAGGAAATATATTTTTTTATGTTGTTAAGTTGCTTAATATTTTATATCACCTTAGTTTGTTATAATGTCTCACTAAGTGTATACTTAGCGTGTGATGATTTTCATGCATAGGTAAAAAAGAGCAAGTGAAGTAAGACATTTATAATGTCGTTAATGAGGAAGGATGAGTAAAGCAAATGGATCTAGTTTAGTGAAGAAATTGAAATAATTTAAAATATAGTGAGTGATATAAGAGAGAGTAAATTACGAATTTCATCACTAAACTTTACTCTTTCTCTTATTTTACTCACTGAACTTTAAACGCTTTTAATTTACTCACTAAACTTAGTATATTGGTTTTTTGTCACTCTGTCGTTAAATAGTTAATGTCATTAAAACAATATCATTTAAAATTACAAAATTTTCAATAAAACAACATTGTTTTGTATTTATATAAAAGCCCAATTATAAAGTTGTTAGTGAGGAAGGTGGGCGACCCAAAATAAAAGCCAATAGATCAAGTTTAGTGAAGAAATTGAAATAATTAAAAATATAATGAATGATATAAGAGAGATTAAAACTAAGTTACCAAATTTGTAATTTACGCTAATAGTAATAGCTTCCCGCAATCTTTCGTCTTCTCCTTCTCTCTCGTATTTTATTTCTTTTTGGAGTTGGGAGTTCGAGTTGGAGATGAAGTTTCCCTATTTATTCCCTCCACGTCCCCAGGTGTCCACCCTCAACAACACGTTGACGCCTTCGATTCCTGATACTCTTCACATCATCTCAGCTCTCTCTCGACTCTACCGTCACTACCTTCTTTTTTTTCCTTTTTGCTACTGGAATTGTTGAGGGTTTTCTTTTCTCTTTTTCTTCTAAATATATTAATCTGAATTCAGCGTTATCGAGAGCGTTAGAGAAAAGGGAAACTAGGTTTTTCCTTCTTATTTATCTTCAACTTTGTTTATTTCGCCTTTCAACAAAAATATTTGTTTATTTCGGCTGTTATGGAGCCACTAGTTGGGAATAAGTATCGACTAGGTCGGAAGATCGGTAGCGGATGGTATGGAGAGATCTATCTTAGTTTGCGCTTATTATTTTTATTTATTTATGCTTTTATTTTTTAAGTACTATGGCTTTTTTTTCTATTGTTGCTAAATTCCTTTTAATTTTAGGTACACATATTCAAACGAATGAAGATGTTGCAATTAAGCTTGTAAGTAATTTTCTTATTTCGAATTCTTCAACTTTTTCATCTTAATTTGTTTGGATTTTCGTTGCAGTTTTTAATCGTTAGTGTCTTAGTGGATAATTAATTGAAATCTGCCAGTTTGATTATTTAAGCAGCTTTCTTTTTTTTTTAAAAATCCGTGCAATATTGTTATCGTTATGACTGGTTGCTCAGTTGTAATTTACTTCCAAATTTGGTTCAAAGGTCCAACTTGAATGTTTTAGCACTATTAGGGTTATATTTTTTGTTGTTAATGATATTCAGTTGGATTACTTTTGTGTCTGTTTACCATGTTAAACTGAAGCCACTTGCATGCTGTGAGCAAGGATATGTGGGTTTTGCATATATTTTTGAGAGATCAATAAACTCTGGAACTTGGTTCATGCCATTGTCATCCATGTTATTTAAATTATAATGATTTGAGCAGTCTTGGTTGATTGTCAGGATTGGAGAAGAAGAAGAGGAACGACGAGAAAATATCGAAGAACAATTGGGAAATGAAGATCGAGGGTTAGGGATTGAAGAAAGAAATTGGGAATTCAATCATGTGAGAGGCACGGGGTTACTTACAGAGCAGGTCGAGCAAGAGGAAAGACTGAATGAGAAGCCCAAGACAGAAGGCCCAATGCCTGTGAAAGAAAAGAAAGAGAATAATCAAGTAGTTACATAGTTAGGACAGCTGGCAATTACTGAATGGCATTTGTAACTAAATAATTAACAGACTCTAGTGTAAAAAATGCTTATGCAATGAATGATGAATTTTCTTCTCTATCATCTCTCTCTCGTCTAAATTCTTCTCCTAAATCCTTTCTTTTCTCTCAAACCATAACAATTGGTATTCAGAGCTTCGATTCTGTAAAAAATTTCTGGTGGGCATGACAAAGAAGAACCAGTCTATGGCGGAAACTGATTTATCTGGGATCCAAAAATAGATTGAAGACTTAGCTGCATTGGTGAAGAAGGGGCAAGATGAAACTAATCCACCTAAATGGTGGGAGACTCAAGAAAATAGAATCACTGCATTGGAGTCCAGAATGGCCACTAATCAGGGTTATGTGAAAGAACTATTAAAGATTCTGACAGGCAGGAATGGGAAGTAGGAGCATTCTACTGATGAACAGGTACAATCTCTTGATACTTCTAAAAATAAGGACAAAAATCCTGTTTTGGTGACTGTGGTGAATGACAAGTCTAGATTTACATATAAACCGGATGAACCTGGGATATTAAAGACTAAACCTGATGCTTGTTTAGCTTTTAAGAACAGTTTTAGGCCTGAAAATCAAGTGGGTGAAAACAATGACTCTAAACCTAATCTGTTTGGACTGGAAGCTGAAAAAAGGGGGCCAGGGGGTTCACTTAACAGTTCAGGAACTGTGTGGCACCGACCTAAGATAGAACTACCATTTTTTGATGGGGTCAATCCTAGGGGATGGATTTAAAAAATGCTTGAAATATTTCTCTATTTGTAGTGTTCCTGTTGAGCAAAGAGTAGAGGTAGTTACTATGTATTTGACAGTTAAAGCAGAAATATGGTTTGATGGATATATAATGCAAAAGCACCATGTAACATGGCATGAATTTGAAGCTGATATCTGTCACAGATTCAGTGATAGATCTTTCTGTGATATTGTGGAAGAATTCACTAAATTGACTCAAAAGGGGTCAGTGAAAGATTATCAGGAAAATTTTGAGGAGTTACAGCCCTATATGTTATTGCAGAATCCTACCTTAACTGAGGAGTTCTTTGTGGCTGAAATGGAAAAAACAGATATATATGTTTTTCTTCTGTCATTCAGTCTAGTAAGAGCCATTGCATCTCATTTCCTTATTAAAAAAAAGGATGGAACTTGAGATTTTTGTGGATTACAGAGAATTAAAAGTATGACCATCAAAGACAAATTTCCTATTCCTATAGTGGAAGATTGTTGGATGAGTTACATGGGGCAGTCTATTTTTCAAAAATTGATTTGAGGTCAGGTTATTGGCAGATCAGAATTAAACCTGAAGATATTTACAAGACAACCTTTAGAACTCATCAAGGTCATTATGAGTTCAAGGTAATGCCTTTTGGTCTTACTAATGCTCCTACTACATTTCAGTCACTTATGAATGAATTATTCAATTCTTTCCTCAGAAAATTTGTTTTAGTTTTTGTTGATGATATATTGGTATACAAAGATCACATTGAACACTTACAGCTGGTTTTGGAGGTGTTGAAGTTGAATCAGTTATTTGCAAAATTGTCCAAGTGTTTTTTTGGACAGAGTCAAGTGGAGTATCTTGGCCATATTATTTCTGCTGCAGGGGTATCTACTGACCCTAGCAAGGTAGAGGCTATGCAGAATTGGCCTAAGCCTAAAACTCTTAAATCTTTAAGAGGATTTCTAGGCCTAACTGGATATTACATGAGATTTATTATAAATTATGGCATTATAAGTAAGCTTTTGACACAGTTGTTGAAAAAATATGGATTTTAGTGGACTGATGTTGCTTATAAAGCTTTTGAGGATCTTAAATTATCCATGTGTTCTGCTCCAGTTTTGGCCTTACCAGATTTTTCTAAAACATTTTATTTAGATACAGATGCTAGTTCTGGAGGTATAGGGGTTGTTCTATCATAAGAAGGAAGACCTATTACTTATTTGAGTCAAGCTCTAAGTCCAAAAAATTCAGCATTATCTATATATGAAAGAGAATACCTTGTTATTCTCTTGGCTGTTTCAAAATGGAGACATTATTTGGAGAGTAAACCTTTTATTATTAAGACTGATCATGAGCCTCTAAAGTTTCTTTTAGAACAGAAACTGACTACCACTATTCAAAAGAGGGGGTTGACAAAGCTCCTAGGGTTGTACTATACTATACAGTATAGAAAAAGGAAGTTGAATGTGGTTGCTGATGTCTTATCTAGAAGATGGGAGGATCAGGCTCACTACTTTGCTTTGGGAGCTACTGTTTTGATACCTGCTTGGGTTCAAGAGGTGGAAGAAAGTTATCAAGAGGATATTTTAGCTCAGTACTGGATTTCAGCTCTTACTATTAATCCTACAGTTGACAGTAAGTGTAAATATTCTAAAGCTATCCTTAAATACTGTGGTGGAGTTTATATTGGGGATCATGGCAGTCTTAGATTGAAGATTATTAAGACCTTACATGACTCTTCTCAAGGAGGACATTCAGGAGCTCAAGCTAAATATTATAGGATTAGGTCACATTTTTATTGGCCAAATCTTAAAGCTATGGCTGTTACTTATGTGAGAAGTTGTGAAATTTGCCAGCAGATTAAGGTTGAACATGTAGCAAAGCCTGGTTTGCTACAGTCCCTTCCTGTTCCTAATCAGGCTTGGGAGATAATCACTATGGATTTAAGAAAAATTGTATTTTGGTGATTGTGGATAAGTTTACAAAGTACAACCATTTTTTGTCTTTAGCTCACCCTTATTCTGCAACAGAGGTGGCTAAGATATACCTAGACAATGTGTATAAGCTACATGGCCAGCCGAAGATGGCCATTTCTGACAGAGATAAGACATTCACAAGTGTGTTTTGGAGGGAGTTAATGAAACACAACACCACTTATCATACTGCTCTAAAGATAACACCTTTTCAGGCATTATATGGGTATAAACCACCTATTATGGTTTGGCCTATTGAGTCTACAGTACAGACTATATCAGAAATGATGAGCAGTAGAGAGACTACCAGGCAGTTGCTAAAGAATCAGTTGCAGATAGCAAGCAATAGAATGAAGCAGCAAGAAGATAAGAATATAACTGAAAGAACCTTTGAGATTAGGGATTTAGTTTACCTGAAATTGCATCCCTACAGACATACATCGATTGCCCTGCGAAAAAATTTAAAGTTAGCAGCAAAATTTTTTTGTCCCTATCATATTTTGGAAAGAATAGGAGCAGTCGCATATCGCTTGGACTTACCCGATTCCTCTCGATTGCATCCGGTTTTCTATGTCAGTTTATTGAAGAAGTTCATAGGCGATTCCTCTATTGTTGCTACTGATCCTCCTGCAGTAGATGAAGAAGGAGAAATACAGATTAAACCATTGAAAATTATGGCCAGAAGAATTATAAACAGAATAGTAAACCTGTTACTCAACTTCTGGTTCGCTGGGAGAATCTCGCTGTAGAAAACGATACTTGGGAGGATTACTCGACTCTGAAAGGGCAGTTTCCGGCGTTCGATCCTTGGGGACAAGGCTCGTCTCAAGGGGTGGGTATTGTCAGGATTGGAGAAGAAGAAGAGGAACGACGAGAAAATATCGAAGAACAATTGGGAAATGAAGATCGAGGGTTAGGGATTGAAGAAAGAAATTGGGAATTCAATCATGTGAGAGGCACGGGGTTACTTACAGAGCAGGCCGAGCAAGAGGAAAGACTGAAGGAGAAGCCCAAGACAGAAGGCCCAGTACCTGTGAAAGAAAAGAAAGAGAAGAATCAAGTAGTTACATTGTTGGGACAGCTGGCAATTACTGAATGGCATTTGTAACTAAATAATTAACAGACTCTGGTGTAAAAAATGCTTATGCAATGAATGATGATTTTTCTTCTCTATCATCTCTCTCTCTCGTCTAAATTCTTTTCCTAAATCCTTTCTTTTCTCTCAAACCATAACATGAGCTTTACAAAATGAATTGCATGATAGCAGATTCAGCTCTCCTAGTGAAAGTGATTCAATTGTCATTTTAGGGATCAAATTCTAAATCATGCAACAACATACCACTTAATCATTCCAGGTGGCATTGCTATTGTCAGTCTGTTGAGTGTACTACTCTAGTAAAAATGTTCGTCTTATATGACATGGATAATACGATTTATTCTGCAACAACTTGTAATTTGATATACCATGCATCTTTCTTTTGTTTCTTGTGTTAATTTTGCTTTGCATGGATTGTTCCAATAAATATTGGTGAGTTTTGTTTTGCCCAGGAAAATGTGAAGACCAAGCATCCACAATTGTTGTATGAATCGAAGTTGTATAAAATACTGCAGGGAGGAAGTAAGGATCAAATTTCATGCTTGTAGAGTTTTTGAAATGGGAAGGGTTGGATTTGATATGTCCTACCTATTTGTCTTGCCTGATTAATAGTGTATTATATCTTTGGCAGCTGGAATTCCAAATGTGAGATGGTCTGGCATTGAAGGTGACTATAATGCCCTTGTGATGGATTTACTGGGGCCTAGCCTTGAAGATTTATTCAACTTCTGCAGTCAAAAACTGTCACTCAAAACTGTTCTCATGCTCGCGGATCAGATGTAAGTTTTCCTTCATTATGTGTGATCTGTTCTGGTATGTTTTATTTGAGTCTCACATTGCCATCAGTTCAATCGAGTTGAATATGCTCATTCAAAATCAATTCTGCATCGGGATATCAAGCCAGACAATTTCCTCATGGGCTTAGGAGGGCGTGCAAATCAGGTACTATCTCCAATCTACTTCCTTTTGTTAATTGAGGATATCTGGCGTCATGCTATGCCTGATTTTGTACTTGATGTTGCATATAGGTCTACCTCATTGATTTTGGTCTGGCGAAGAAGTATAGGGATACTTCAACCCATCGACATATTCCTTATAGGTTTGTTCAATCGATTACTCCCGGCCAGTGTTTTTATTTTCTTAAATATTTGTTTGAAGCTGAATGGTGCTACTGAATTCATGTCACTTCATGCTGATTTTTAGTCCGACATCTTGAAAGTTCTTTTATGTTTTTCCATATGATATTTGGCTTCCCGTCTAGGTTCTTATATTCAACCGTGGCTCTTAAGAAGGACCAGAGCGGGCCATGCCCCCCCCCCCCACCCCAAAAAAAAAAAGATTTTGAAAACTTAAATGTTTGAAAGCTTTTTTATTTCTCATTGTTCAAAATAATCTTATTAATATATATTTATACTAAATTAAACTGGTACCCTCAAAATATAAACTTTATATATTTGACTTAAATTGTCGTAAAGACAAGTAACATATATGTTAATTTAAACTTTTCTTTTAATTGTTAGCTTATCCTACAAGCTAATTTTTCTTATAATATTTTTTTATTTCAATATTGCATCTTTATAAATTATTTCTCAAACCATGACATTTTTTGTTTCTTTCCTATTTTTATAGTTTTTTCAAATAAAATATAAAAAAAAAATCATTTGGAGGAAAACCAAATTTTCATGTTCCCTCTAATTTTTTAATTGATGGAAAATTTAGAAGTTTTCAACAATTTCATATAGTATTTGGATAGTTTTAGGCTCCTTTCTATTATAAAAAGAAACAAATACGTACTGGTTTGTCCAACCCCTTAATAGTGTTTCTTCAAATGTGATATCCTTTTCTTAAAAAAAAAAATTAATGCGGCGATTTATTCTTATTCAAATAATTTCTTCCTTTTTCAGATTGATGTTCATATTCTGCTTATACTTTATTTTTATTTTTTGAAAAAATATTCTGCTAATACTTTATAATAATCAACATGAGAAGTTATTCCATTGGAATAGGTTATCTGTATTGAGCACCAAGTTGTTAAAGTTAAATGCTTCAAAGTGTAGAGCTGTTAGCTTTTATCAATATTATTACAATGCTCGTGTAGTTACTATGTATTTCTTTAATTTTTAGTATTGAATGTTAAAAGTTCACAATTCCTCTGGCAAAACTTTATTGTTTGACAGTGAATGTTGAAAGAATTTAACGGTTCTTCAGGTAGAACCTTTTTGTGCTATACTGATTTACTGTATAAAATATAAATCTATGAAATACTTGTTCAGATTAAAAAATTTATGACGTGCTTGTATTTATTGTCAGGGAAAACAAAAATCTTACAGGAAGATAATCAAGCATCAATACTCATCTTTGAATTGGTAGGACATTCTTTTCAACCTTTCTTTTAACTTCTTCAGATAACCTGGAGAGTAATTGTTAAATATTGCATGCTAGCTTTGCTTTGCTAACTGTTTTTTTGTATCTTTCTGTAAAGCAAAGCCGGAGAGATGATTAGACAATTGGATATGTTCTAATGTATTTCTTAAGGGAAAGGTAACTACTTCCCACCACTTTTATTTCACATAGAGCAAAGCAGTTGGGATAATTTAGGCATAACCCAGTGTCTTTGCAGTCTTCCCTGGCAGGGACTGAGAGCTGGAACTAAGAAGCAAAAGTATGACAAGATAAGTGAAAAGAAAGTCTCAACTTCTATCGAGGAGAATTAATTAACGTCTTATTATTGCAACTTGAAGGTCCGTAAAACTTATTGGTTTCATCTTAGGCTTTGTGTCAAGGATATCCATCTGAATTTGCATCCTACTTCCATTACTGCCGATCCCTACGGTTTGATGATAAACCAGATTATTCTTATCTCAGATGCCTGTTCCGTGAACTATTCATTCGTGAAGGTTAGAACTTTATCTGCCCCTGTTCTTCCTTCTTTTATCTTTTTTCTTGTTTACTTGATTGCACTTCGTAATATTCAAATAATCTGGGAAGCTTCTACTCAAGCTGTCAGCTTTCCTTCTTAATTCAGGTTTTCAGGTTGATTACGTGTTTGATTGGACAATATTAAAGTATCAGCAATCTCAGACTTCCAATCCTCCTGCCCGTGCTCTTGTAAGTAGTTTTAGGGGCTTCTAGCTTCTATGCACCACGTTTAACTAGTTTTTATCAATTGTATATTGCATTTTTAATGTTTTCCAGGGCCCTGGTGCTGTAACTAGCTCTGGCATACCTCCTGCAGTTGCTATTGCTGATAGGAAATCTGGTATGCCTTTTTTTATAGTCATATATTACTACAATAGTTTCCGTTTTGTTTGATTCTTTCATTCATTTGTACATTACTTTCAGTAACATGGTATTTTTAATATGATTGGTTTTCCGCGGGTGGAGAAGTTGGACCTTTTTGGTTGGTCTTCCAGAGATCCTACACTCAGGAGGCATTCTTTCTCCTCATGCGTAATCTCCCATGGGGTAGGCTTGTTTCTTTTTAAGGTTTTTTTTTTTTCGGGATCTGATTGAAATTGGTTAAATAGGTTTGTGATTTTGAATACCCTTTCTGGCTATTGTTTCCTCCTCGGTTTATGCAGTTGGCTGGTTCTAATGTCTTAACTTCAAGGCGAGCTGCTATCTCTAGCCACCGTGATGCAGCAGCAATCACAGTTGGTGACTCTGAACCCCGTCGCCTTCGTACGATCGATGCAAGTGCAAGGTCATTCCAAAAAATATCTAGTGGACCAAGAAACGCACCCGTCTTATCGGAGAACAAGCAACATCTTCTGGTAGGAACACCTCAAATGTAAAGAATTTAGAGGGGCATTGAAAGCCTGCATTTTAGTAACGATGAGAGGGTACCCTATTAGACTACTACCACGGCCTACCCGGCAGCTAACAAATTTTATGATGGCATACTTTCGCATACACGCGTGCTAGAAGCCGTCTATTTTGTTTTCTTTTCTTTTCAAATTAGAAGAGCTTGAAGTTGGGAATTATAAATGTAAGTATTAACAATGGCAGAATGTGGAGGCGTCCAATGATATAAATCATATACAGGTTTAGATGTATTTGCTACCTTTTTTCAGTGAAGAGTTATTTGTTTAGGTTATGTAACATAATACTTTAAAATCCGAAAGCAGGCTATTTGTAGCCTGTTTATATCAATATTGTAACTTCTTTTACATTTGATGTTACTGTTGAAGTAATATGTTTGAAAGTAATAGATTAATTACTGTCGACAAAGACATGATCGTAGAAGAATTAAAGAAAAAAAAACATAATAAAACGGATGCTGGAAATTTCATATTCAAGATTCTTGAGAAGTTACCATATCCCAAGTTGTGGAAGGGGGGGGGGGGAAATCAGTGGATCACATCCACCCATAGACAAGTTGGGTAACCACCTAAAACTCCTCTCGAGAGACCCTTTCACCTTGCCTTCAACCGCATAAACCTTGTATCCAGCAACCCTTTTCTTCCTCTGCAGCTCAGGGTCATTGAAGCTCCAGGCTTTTGAAGAAGACCCAAGAGTGCTTTTGCTTTTGCTTTTCTTCATCTTAATCTGATTTGGTTGAACAGCGTTTGCATAACCACCGCCGCTGTAACATCTGAGGTCCTGCATGTTCCTTGGCTCTCCGTAGTAGTGACTCTCTCTCTGCGTCTCTCCATCCCTGCATGATTTGGATCTAAAACACAAAGTAGAATACAGAACCGGGTAGCTGGAAACAGCTCTAGCGGGGGTTGCTTTTTGACTTTAGTTTACCCAGTCTGTAATTATTTTTTGAAAATTAAATTTTAAAAAATGAATTATATTTTTTAAAATATTATATTTTTTAAAATATTTTTCATAAAAATAAACTATATTTTCTGGAAAAACGTTTTACAATTTTTGAAAGATATTGTTTAAATCTTTTTTCTACTAATTGATGAGCTTTTTAAAAATTATTTATTATAAATATTAAATACAATAAATAATATTATTTATCATAAAACTTAATATAATTATTTTTAAATATTAAGATAATTTATTTATTATTAAAAATTATTTTTATAATTTTATTAATAAAAATTATTAATATTGTTATATTTTATTGAAATAAAAATGTTATAAATTATATTAATTATTTATTAAAGTAATAGTGTTATATTATATTTTAAAAATATTAATTAGTATATTTTAAATATCTTTTTTAAAATATTATTATATTAATATTAAATATATAAATAATATTATTCATTATTAATAATTTAATAATATTATTTCTATGAAA
This sequence comes from Hibiscus syriacus, assembly GCF_006381635.1. Lineage (NCBI taxonomy): Eukaryota > Viridiplantae > Streptophyta > Magnoliopsida > Malvales > Malvaceae > Hibiscus > Hibiscus syriacus. The sequence goes on along the minus strand of NW_024063519.1, from coordinate 1,333,496 downwards.
TTAATAAATAATATAAATTTTATTAATAATTTATTATATATTATTAAAATAATAATATAATATCTTATATTATTTTAATATAATTTATTATTTTATTATAATATTAAAAATATAATATTATATTATTTGAAATATTAATAAATATATATTAAATATTTTAATAACTAATATTTTGATTAAAATGATATTAAAATATTTTATTAGTATTAAATTTATAAAATAAAATTATTTTGAATATTTATTCTTTGAAGTGAAGTTCGATAAATGACCTATCGAAAATCAGACCGTAAGTCATTTTCCATAAAACACAAAAGAAATTCTGTTGACTAGGAAAATATTTTACGTTTACCAATCAATTTTCTTCTAATCAAACACTAAAAAATATTTTTCAAAAAATAAATTACGTGAAATCGAAAAAAACCCGAAACAAACATACCCTTATTGTTATTTGAAATGTTGCTTTTAGTCGGTGGGAGTTTGTGACATTTTCTACTTTATTTTCATTGGCCCTCCATCTCTTCAAGGCAGTCGGCCATTGCATGACTCACCTTATTTTGGATGGTCATTCGTGTGCAACTAACACATGTCATGGTGTTACTATTTCACTTGATTTATGAATTAGAAAACTTTAAAAAAATGAAAATAAGGATCGTCTAGGTGAGCATATCCAATAAAAATAGGAATATTTTCTTTGATGTTGATAGTTGAGTAGTTTTAGAATAAGGATGTTCAAATAATGGAACTATTATTATTGTATAATATTTCTGTATAATTGTTCAGTTATATGAAATGCCATTCAATCATTTGAATTATTAGAATTTTGTATACTTTATTTATTACACTATAATTACTTAATTCATTTTACTTACATAAATATTTTTTTATAAATCTTAATTTAGAACTTATGATCTAAGAAAATAAGAAGAAAAAAAGATGAATAATTTGACCAACCAACCAAATATGCTTACTCTTAAATACGCAAGTATTTAATTATATATAAATATCAAAATTATAATAGTTTATCCCTATTTTAACATAAACTTAATGTTATCGGTTTAAAAAAAAACTCTTGGATTTGTTTTGAAAGCATATGATTGATAGTTGTAAATGTCATGCAACTGATGTGGATGGACGACGACGATGACAGTTTCCTTAAGGGTTAGCTGATTAGTTTCAGCTGGTTGTTATTCAGCTACCAGGTTGTTAGTAACGCATAATTTCTTTGAAACCGACGATGACAGTTTCCTTAAGGGTTAGCTTATTAGTTTCAACTGGTTGTTATTCAGCTACCAGGTTGTTAGTAACGCATAATTTCTTTGAAACCGACGATGACAGTTTCCTTAAGGGTTAGCTGATTAGTTTCAGCTGGTTGTTATTCAGCTACCAGGTTGTTAGTAACGCATAATTTCTTTGAAACCGACGATGACAGTTTCCTTAAGGGTTAGCTTATTAGTTTCAGCTGGTTTTTATTCAGCTACCAGGTTGTTAGTAACGCATAATTTCTTTGAAACCGACGATGACAGTTTCCTTAAGGGTTAGCTGATTAGTTTCAGCTGGTTGTTATTCAGCTACCAGGTTGTTAGTAACGCATAATTTCTTTGAAACGACGATGACAGTTTCCTTAAGGGTTAGTGATTAGTTTCAGCTGGTTGTTATTCAGCTACCAGGTTGTTAGTAACGCATAATTCTTTGAAACCGACGATGACAGTTTCCTTAAGGGTTAGCTGATTAGTTTCAGCTGGTTGTATTCAGCTACCAGGTTGTTAGTAACGCATAATTTCTTTGAAACGACGATGACAGTTTCCTTAAGGGTTAGCTGATTAGTTTCAGCTGGTTGTTATTCAGCTACAGGTTGTTAGTAACGCATAATTTCTTTGAAACCGACGATGACAGTTTCCTTAAGGGTAGCTGATTAGTTTCAGCTGGTTGTTATTCAGCTACCAGGTTGTTAGTAACGCATAATTTCTTTGAAACCGACGATGACAGTTTCCTTAAGGGTTAGCTGATTAGTTTCAGCTGGTTGTTATTCAGCTACCAGGTTGTTAGTAACGCATAATTTCTTTGAAACCGACGATGACAGTTTCCTTAAGGGTTAGCTGATTAGTTTCAGCTGGTTGTATTCAGCTACCAGGTTGTTAGTAACGCATAATTTCTTTGAAACCAACGATGACAGTTTCCTTAAGGGTTAGCTGATTAGTTTCAGCTGGTTGTTATTCAGCTACCAGGTTGTTAGTAACGCATAATTCTTTGAAACCGACGATGACAGTTTCCTTAAGGGTTAGCTTATTAGTTTCAACTGGTTGTTATTCAGCTACCAGGTTGTAGTAACGCATAATTTCTTTGAAACCGACGATGACAGTTTCCTTAAGGGTTAGCTGATTAGTTTCAGCTGGTTGTTATTCAGCTACCAGGTTGTTAGTAACGCATAATTTCTTTGAAACCGATGATGACAGTTTCCTTAAGGGTTAGCTTATTAGTTTCAGCTGGTTGTTATTCAGCTACCAGGTTGTTAGTAACGCATAATTTCTTTGAAACCGACGATGACAGTTTCCTTAAGGGTTAGCTGATTAGTTTCAACTGGTTGTTATTCAGCTACCAGGTTGTTAGTAACGCATAATTTCTTTGAAACCGACGATGACAGTTTCCTTAAGGGTTAGCTGATTAGTTTCAGCTGGTTGTTATTCAGCTACCAGGTTGTTAGTAACGCATAATTCTTTGAAACCGACGATGACAGTTTCCTTAAGGGTTAGCTGATTAGTTTCAGCTGGTTGTTTTTCAGCTACCAGGTTGTTAGTAACGCATAATTTCTTTGAAACCGACGATGACAGTTTCCTTAAGGGTTAGCTGATTAGTTTCAGCTGGTTGTTATTCAGCTACCAGGTTTTTAGTAACGCATAATTTCTTTGAAACCGACGATGACAGTTTCCTTAAGGGTTAGCTGATTAGTTTCAGCTGGTTGTTATTCAGCTACCAGGTTGTTAGTAACGCATAATTTCTTTGAAACCGACGATGACAGTTTCCTTAAGGGTTAGCTGATTAGTTTCAGCTGGTTGTTATTCAGCTACCAGGTTGTTAGTAACGCATAATTTCTTTGAAACCGACGATGACAGTTTCCTTAAGGGTTAGCTGATTAGTTTCAGCTGGTTGTTATTCAGCTACCAGGTTGTTAGTAACGCATAATTTCTTTGAAACCGACGATGACAGTTTCCTTAAGGGTTAGCTTATTAGTTTCAGCTGGTTGTTATTCAGCTACCAGGTTGTTAGTAACACATAATTTCTTTGAAACCGCATGGCTTGTGCCATACTTAAATTCCGAACGGCTGGTTTTAAAATGTCTATGAAGATTGCATACGTTTCGAGCAGTTAAAAGCTTTGCTGCTTATAAGAAACTAAAGATCAAAAACATTAGTTATCAGGCCAAAAGCTAAAATGGCTCGAAACAGAATGATCAGAACACGAAACAACCACTGCAAACAAGTTGTCAAAACTGGACAATCATAATGTAGCAAATGTGCAGGACCCCATATTAAATGTTCAAATTTGTTCAGGAACAGCATGAACTTAAGAAGCTTGAAAGCAAAAAGAAAACAAAGAAATGAGCACGTTAAATACATCTTGCAAAAACAACAAAACCCTTTTGCCTCAAACAAACTTTCAAAAAAGGTAAATTTCATCATCAAAGGAGATCAGCTACGTTTGATGGCAGCTCCTCAATGATCACATTGTAGAACTTCTGGATGTCGTAAAGCATTCTCTCGTCATCATTAGTCACAAAGTTGATGGCCACACCTTTCCTTCCAAACCTTCCACTTCGTCCTATACGGTGGAGGTAGTTTTCTGGTTGAGTTGGCAAATCATAGTTTATGACAAGGGAGACTTGCTGCACATCAATACCACGAGCAAGGAGATCGGTAGTGATGAGAACACGTGAAGAACCAGAGCGGAATTCACGCATGATGATATCACGAGTATTCTGGTCCATGTCCCCATGGGTGGCAGAAACTGTGTGGTCACGGCTACGCATCTTGTCGGTTAACCAGTCAACCTTGCGCCGTGTGTTCACAAAGATGACACTCTGGGTGATGGCAAGGGTTTCGTAGAGATCACAAAGAGTTTCAAGCTTCCAATCCTCCTTTTCGACATTCACATAAAACTGCTTGATACCCTCAAGGGTGAGCTCATCACGCTTAACCAAAATTCTCACAGGTTTGTTCATGAACTTCCTAGTGATCTCAAGGGCTTCAGGCGGCATTGTAGCAGAAAATACCCCAACCTGAATCTTAGCTGGCAGCAGTTGGAAGATATCGTAGATCTGAAAGACGTAACATTTTCAGAGCACGAAATATAGAACACAATGCTTTCCAAAATCGAAAATCATTTTAAGGGAACATAAAAAGATGAAATATCAAACCTGATCCTTAAAACCACGGGAAAGCATTTCATCAGCCTCATCCAAGACAAACATCTTAATATAATCTGGGCGAAGTGACTGCCTCTTCAACATGTCAAAGACACGACCGGGAGTGCCAACAACAACGTGAACACCATTTTGAAGAATGCGCTGATCCTCACGAACGCTTGTCCCACCAACACAAGCATGGACCTTAACACCAAGGTAATCACCAAGTGCACGCATTACCTTCTCAATCTGTTGTGCTAACTCCCTAGTGGGTGCCAACACAAGAGCTTGACATTGGACAATACCATAATCAAGTTGCTGTAAAATTCCAGAGCAGAAGGTTGCTGTCTTCCCAGTTCCAGACTGTGCCTGCTGAATAACATCAAGACCCTTGCAAAATGGAACAATACCTCGCTGCTGAATTGCAGAAGGCTTCTCAAAACCTTGGAAAATATTTTGGACAAGACGATAACAATTCAGCATATATTTGGAAAAAACAACCCATAGAAAAAAGGCACATAAGCCCTACAAGTGGGGAACTGTTGACACTTGTAAAAAATTTCTTTCTGAAAGACTAACATACCATATGCATAGATACCCCTCAGAAGGTTCTCTTGAAGTCCCATAGCATCAAAACTGTCATAAACTTCATCAGAACTTGTGAAAAAATCATCTCCATCAGTTTGGAGCCTGTTCAATTTGAATTTTCACCAGATATAAGAATCAGCAAGTTGAAAACCAAATAGCAGTCCCCTGTTTAGAAGGAAAAACACATGCAAAGGGCAGATAGTATGCAATCTGTAAACAATAAACTTACAACTCAGTCATTTTCTGATCATACTGGCGAGCATCAAATTGAGATCCTTCTGATGCCAAACCTGCCATGACTGTGCAGAAAAAGAAAGAATAAACTAATAAGTCCATATGAAACACTAAACTAAAATCATTGCTTTTGGATCAAACGATACAACAGGATACTGATAAATATAATTAAGCGGGATTCGAATAAAATCACTATGCTGCATGGTATACAAACACAAAGATATCACCTCCAACATGTAATACTAAAAGTTTTTAATGACATTAAAGGGCAGAGCTTTTCCATACCGAAAAAGATATAACAGAATAGGCAAAGTAGCACACCATGGGAAAAGAAGCACAAGTATTAACTTCTGATTAGTATTTGGAGAAGATATAAAAGAGGCATATGGTTATCTGATATTTAGATCATAAACCCTTTACCACCAGACACCCATATTGCCTACCTCTCCAAAATTCACTCAGGGCCAAGCAATTGGAAGAAAGGTTTAACACTGTTATCACCAAGCATCTAAATATTCTATATAGGACACGTGTTGAAAGCACTGTCTCAACCTTAAGGTGCAACAAATCATCAGTCATTAGTACATAGGCAATAAGTACACATTGTTTGTTGATTAAACATCCATTTTGATATACAGATATGTTTATGGATGACTAACCCTCTGTTACTAAGACAAGGAACTTAGTCAATATGAAGGGTTTTGTTAAAGACCAGCCTCAGAATCACACCGCCAATAGCATTAGAAGTGAACTATCATCAGACATCTAGCATCACAAATCCATCATATTTTTTATTTTCATTTACCACCAATCATCTCACTCAACTAAGTGTAAGACATTAAACCCAAACCTGGAAGTTACAATATTAATAGTTAAGATCTGTTCGCAATAAGAATAAAAAATAGACTTTTATAAGCAGAAGCTCAGAAAAAAATAACTTTCAAAATTCCTACTTTCGGGAATGTAGAATACAAAATAAGACACACTTTTCCTTATTTCCTCATATACATCCAACAGATTTATTTTTCTTTTCAGGAATAAATCTAGCAGAAAAGTTTCAAATTTGTTAATTTCTCAAATCTCGAACTACAAAGAAAGAGAACCGGATTACAAGAGAAAAGTAACCCAAAAATATCTACGTGAACTAATCAGAATCAACCTCAAAAACAAAAATCCAAAAACAAATAATTATGACAGATCAAACCCAGATCCCAAACAGTAAAAATAAATCCAATTAACATCAAAGAAAATCCAACAAAAAATGTAAAAACAGGAAATAAATCAATCAAAACTAGAAAATCGATGAAAGAAAAAAAATTAAGTAGAAGAGAGAGAAACCTTCAAACTGATGATATTAGCAGAGAGCAATGGGAAAAAAATGAAAGTGTGTATTATGGGTAGGAAAGTGGGTTTGTTGAGAGAGGGAGGGGTAGTTTATGAGAGTTTTTCGGTTGATATTTAGAGAGAGATAGGGTTTTCCCAAACTCCTCGGATCTGCGCCGTGGAATTTTGAAAGAGAGAAATTGAAGAGAAAAAACAATGGAGGGCGAGTGTCGTTTCCGTTTTAGGTTTTAATACTACCATGGATATCACATATCCGCGTATTCTACTACTATTTCTACTGTTCGAATCCAACCCCCATTGATTTTACCTCATTGCCCTTTTCTTTCTTTTTCTGTTACAATTAAGGACTAAGAACTTAGATTCCTCGATTTGTTCGGGTTTATAATTAGAGAAAATCGCCTCAGTGACCAAAAATGCCTTATAATATACGATTTTAACCAACTTTTTTTTGATTTGCCAAAATGACCAACAAAATCGCAACGCGATATCAAAACCGCAACGCGATTTAGAAAAGCGCAACGTTGAAAAGAAGATCGCAACACGATCTTCCAAGAATCGCAATGCGATTCATAAAATCGCAACGCGATCTTCCAAGAATCGCAACGCGATTCAGAAAATCGCAACGCGATTCAGAAAATCGCAACGCGGTTCAGAAAATCGCAACGCGATCTTCCAAGAATCGCAACGCGATTAAGAAAATCGCAACGCGATTCCAAGAATCGCAACGCGATTCAGAAAATCGCAACGCGATTCCAAGAATCGCAACGCGATTCAGAAAATGAGTAAATTCTTTCAAAAGTTGTTGCATTTGTTTCTTTCTTAAGAATTTTCTCTAAAAAGATAGTATCCGCGCGGACGTGTCGAAGACACGTATTACTATTACCACGACCACGACCACGACCACGACCACGACCACGACCACGACCACGACCACGACCACGACCACGACCACGACCACGACCACGACCACGACCACGACCACGACCACGACCCGACCCGACCCGACCCGAGACGAGACGGCGGCGGCGGCGGCGCGCGAGAGTCCCCCTTGTTCTCTTTCACTCAACAAGTAAATGGGAAATCCAAGCCTTAAATACACTTCCCAATAGTGTTTCCAATACTATGTGGGATTGAGCATTACTCAACACTTCAAAGAAAATATAGCAATTTTTGTAGTATTTTCCCACTTAATCCATATCTAAAAATATTAAAACATTTTATCAAGAGAATTAAAAGAGTTGTAGATATCTACATTTCAATTCAAACTTATACATATAGTTTAATATGATAAAATGTTTTAATATTTTAAATATGGATTAAGCGGGAAACATGCTACAAAAATTGCTATATTTTCTTTGAAGTGTTGAGTAATGCTCAATCCCACATAGTATTGGAAACACTATTGGGAAGTGTATTTAAGGCTTGGATTTCCCATTTCCTTGTTGAGTGAAAGAGAACAAGGGGGACTCTCGCGCGCCGCCGCCGCCGCCGCCGTCTCGTCTCGGGTCGGGTCGGGTCGTGGTCGTGGTCGTGGTCGTGGTCGTGGTCGTGGTCGTGGTCGTGGTCGTGGTCGTGGTCGTGGTCGTGGTAATACGTGTCTTCGACACGTCCGCGCGGATACTATCTTTTTAGAGAAAATTCTTAAGAAAGAAACAAATGCAACAACTTTTGAAAGAATTTACTCATTTTCTGAATCGCGTTGCGATTCTTGGAAGATCGCGTTGCGAATTACTGAATCGCGTTGCGATTTTCTTAATCGCGTTGCGATTCTTGGAAGATCGCGTTGCGATTCTTGGAATCGCGTTGCGATTTTCTGAATCGCGTTGCGATTCTTGGAATCGCGTTGCGATTTTCTGAATCGCGTTGCGATTCTTGGAATCGCGTTGCGATTTTCTTAATCGCGTTGCGATTCTTGGAAGATCGCGTTGCGATCTTCTTTTCAACGTTGCGCTTTTCTAAATCGCGTTGCGGTTTTGATATCGCGTTGCGCTTTTGTTGGTCATTTTGGCAAATCAAAAAAAAGTTGGTTAAAATCGTATATTATAAGGCATTTTTGGTCACTGAGGCGATTTTCTCTTATAATTATCATATAATTAATCGTGACATAAATTTTTAGGATAAACTATATCACTGACCACCCAACTATAACCTCTTTTTATTTCGACCACGATATTTGAATTCTTGCCAATTAGACCATCCAATTATTTAAATGCATTCAATCAGGCCACTAACTTTTAACGGTTAACGGAAGTGTTGACATAGCTGTTAAAAATTGGTATAATTATATATATGATCCTCAACATTTATACATTCAATCAATTTGGTCATAATTTTAATTCAATTTAATAAATTTAATATCCAATTAGGTGGTGACACATGTCACAACCATATTGGAGGGTGTTTTATTAATTTTAATTATTTAATTTGTTTTATTTTGTATCCAATAAGATGGTGAAACGTGTCACCATCTTATATGTTAAGCAAAATAATGTAAAACTTAAACTACAGCTATGAGGATTCGAACCAGGTCTTGGAAAATCATCAAACACGCCTGACTTGGAAGTAGTTTACAACATGTTATATATAATATATAACTAATTGCAGAGAAAAAATAAATGACTAACATGCCATTAAACCAAACCTATATTCAATTATAATTTACAATATTTTTACATATATTTAATTAATTTTTAATATAATTAATAATTTTAACTTTATTTAATGATTATATATAAAGCAATTATATTTATAAATATTATTAATTATGTCAAAAAATTAAAATTATACTTTCGTTGTACTTAAAGTAAATATACTTTAAAATTTGGTTATATAAAAAATTAAGAATATAGGATGTTAATCATTTTTTTCTCTGCAATTAGTTATATATTGTATATAACATGTTGTAAATCACTGCCAAGTTAGGGGCTTAGCCTAGTGATTTTTCAAGACTTTGGTTCGAATTCTCATAGTACTCATTTAGGTTTTATATCGTTTTGCTTAACAAATAAGACGATGGCACGTGTCAGCATCTTATTGGATACAAAAATAAATACATAAAATAATTAAAATTAATAAAATACCCTCCAATATTGTTGTGACATGTGTCACCAACTAATTGTATATTAAATTTATTAAATTAAATTAAAATTATGACCAAATTGATTGAATGTATAAATATTGAGGATAATATATATAATTATACTAAATTTTCAACTGCCACATCGGCACTTTCATTAACCGTTAACGGCTAGTGATCTGATTGAATGTATTTAAATAGTTGGGTGATCTAATTGACAATAATTTAAAAATAATGGTCGAAATGGAAATGAGCTATAATTGGGTGGTCACTGTTATAGTTTACCCAATATTTTATGTTGTAATAATATTTAATGTTTTATTAGATTGTTTTACACATATTTTGTAACGTGAGTGAAAGTTTTAAATTCTACCAACATTAATTAATTGCTCAATATTATTCAATGTTATTTAACGCATTTTTTATTACATAATTATAAGATAATATTTATTTAAAATTTTCTAAATTTATTGACAACACATATTCTAAATGTTCGAACTTAAAACATCTAAGAAGAACAACACTCCTTTCTAATTAAGAAGTTATCAAAATACATGTTATAATGCATTCTCAAGCAATTGGAATTTTGGCATTCAATCAAACATTTTGAATTTCCATATTAAAAGAAGAAGAAAATCATACTTGGATGGGCAATGTTTTAAATAAAAAGGAAAAACAAAATACTCAAAAAATAAAATCCCAAAATTTTTAATTCATTGGAATTCGTTTTAAATAATAGAAATTAATTAAATTAAAAAAAATGATTGATATTATTTTTAGTATAATATTTAAGAGGATATGATACTGAATAAAAAAATTATGAAGGAGCATTGAGGTTTAGTTTAGCCTTTGTGATGGTCCACTGCTGATATCAAATATGCTTAAGGACTTGATATTTTTTTTTATGAGTGAAAACGAATATAAGTAGAATAAACATTGTATCACATTATTAAAAAATAACAAATAAAAGGAAATTTAATTTCAAGAACAAATAGACAAATGGCTCTTGCATATTGATTCTTTCTACTTTCATTTGTCATATGGAGTCGAGGAAAGCTAATCTACAACCTGAAAAAAGGCAAGACTTTTACTTCACAAATGGGGTTTTGAGTAGATTTCTACCAACTTTTGGATTTTTTTTATTTGATTAGTCAGACAGCAATGGACATTTCTTCTAAATCAAGAAACTAAATCAAGAAAGCAAATGAATAACAGAAGATAATCGAGCAGTTTGTTATTATTGTTAGGGTTAATTACACGGATGATCACTTGTGTTTGTGTTTAGTCTACTTTTAGTCAATGATTTCAAAAAACATAAGAAATGATCATTTTTCATTTTTATTAATTAAGATATTGTCACTTTCGTTTTTATTTAATTAAGATGTGGTCATCACAGGTTAACTGATGTTAACAATTAATAGATCATGTGACGTGATTGTTGGTATAATCATACATTTATTCTCTCAATTTAGTCATACTTTTAAATAACGTTTAACATAAAATATATATATTTTAAATGAAAATAAAATATTTTTAAATTAAGTTAATAATAAAATATATTTAATAAGTTAATATATATAATGAATTTAAGTATTTATACACTAAGATGCAAAATATATACACCATGTTGTCTACTTTAGACTAAGTAATGGTCTTGACTTAATGGTTCGATACATGTTTAGTTTCTTAAGCGACCAAGGTTTGAATCTTTTTTGTCTCAATTTTTTTTCATTTGTTTTCTTTCAACTGGAGGGTAACACATGTCACTCTTTGATTGGTGTAAATAAATATATTAAAATAAAATTAATGATTCGTTGTATATGTTTGTTTCAGAGTTTGTTTCTGGATTTGATTCAGTTTCTGAACTCTGCTCTTGTTCTTCGTGTCTTTTTCTTTTTTCTCGAAGCGTTTGTGTGTGAATCCTTCGTACTCGTACTTCGATCTCTGGATCTAGATCTACTAATTCACCTGGGTTTCTTCTGATCATAAATAAAAAAACTAGAAAAATAAATCAATAGTTGTCGTTATTCCCCAACAACAGTTCCAATTTGATAACGTCGTTTTGCTATCAAAATAATTTTGGCTTCTTAATAAATATAAAGGAAAAGTAGTGTAGAGAAACAATGTCGATCGACAGGGGCTATGGTGTTTCTGATTTAGTAAAACTCTTTCTTGATTTATAAGAAGATATAATTTCAGATGAAGTTAAAAATATAAAAAAAAAGAAAATATAAAAAAAGAAAATAATAAAATAATAAAATAATAAATAATAAATAATAATAGTAATAGTAATAAAGATAAAGATAAAAAGGTGGTTTTTAAATTATTTAAAGAGATGAAAAGATAAAGATTAAAAATAAAGAAAATAGATAAGGATAAAGAAAATTTATAGTAAAAGCAGCCTTAGAATTCAGCTTTGCTTCAAATTTTTTGGATCATCGAAACAGATCTTTACTTCATGATTCACGTCGGCTACATGTCTACAAGGACAATTCCTTGTGACTATGCTTTGTGTACCGAATATCCAAGTGCACTCATAAATTTCGGTTTGTGAGTTGATCTAAGCAACAACAATGTTGTAGATCTTAAAACGTTGAAGTTCGAAAAAGCTGCCAACTCGGATTATGTTGTTTCAATAATAATTGTTTACGATCTCAGTTTCCTCTTAGCAAACAATTTTGCTAAGTGTGTTCATAGGAAGTCGAATGTGCTTCAATAAGTCAATCCTTCTTCCAAAATTAACATAACAACATCCAGACCAACGTCGACTTTTGGTTTTGAAAATTGTTTTGATTTGAAAATAAGCCAGAAAACAGGGAGAAAAACCCGAAGCGATTTAAGTGCCTTACAATTCTCACGTCTGGAATTGAGCCTTCGCTTTAGCCTTCGGTTTAAAAGAAAATTAGCTAAGCATAACCAAAGTCATACTTAGTATATTTGGGAAAAAAATTCTAAAAGAAAATAAAGAGATATGCGAAAAATAGAGAGAAAGCTAGAGAGAAAAGGAAGACATAATTCTCAGATGTAAGAGATATGTTTTTAGGCTTACACTGAGAGGGTATTTATAGCCTTCAAATTCCTAAAAACAAGCTAAAGATAATTTCTAAAATAAAGAAATAAATCCTAATTAAAACAATTAAAACTATTTAAACTAAAATACATAAAACAAAGATAAAATAAAATACTATTTAAAATAATATCCTAAATCCTAATTGAAATATTAACATCTATTTAAACTAAAATACCTAAAACAATTATAAAATATATTGTTTGAAATATTATCCTAAAACTTGAGTTTAATCCAAATCTGAATTGCAGAAACGTGCGGCCAATCCGTTCGTGCTTTTAGAAACGCTGACTGGATCTTCTAGAAGGTGCTGATGTCATCGCCTCGTCGGATGTTTCAAGCCTGAATTCATGACTTTGATCGAATTGGACATACTTTTGTTGTCATTGCGTGCATACATCGAAATGAAGGAGCATAACGAAAAACATTTAAAGTTAATTTACGACAAAGATGGTGTGATTGTGGCTGCTTTCAGGTGTGGAGATATCCGTGTGCTCATGCAGTCGCTGCATGTATGCATACTGGAATAAATTCATACACTTATGTTGATGAGTGTTTTCACATGCAGAGGATATTAAATATATACAACCATGAGTTCAGACCGATCCCAAATGAATCATATTGTCTGAAATAACATTATGATGAATAGTTGCCAAATCCAATGCTTCGTAGAAATCCAACAGGTCGTCCTAAGTCTACTCGTATTCATACTAGTATGAATATTCATATTAAAGGGAAATGTCATTCAAAAAGAAATTGTCCAAACCTTCCTTGGTACAAGCCTCACTAGTAATCTTATTTCTATTTGAACGAATAATTGAATTTCTTGCCTAATTGTATTTCAATGAATGTTTTGTTTTATCTATTTTTAATGAATATGATGAATATTTGTTAACGCTATAGTTGAATGAATGCGACTAATATCAATATTTGAATTAATGTGATTAATATCAATATTTGAATTAATGTGATGGATATTAATCTTAGTTTCAATTTAAAATTTATCAATTCAAACATATAAAGCGTTTACAACTCTTGTCAGTGTCGGGGTATTGTTGAATTATAATGTCGAGGAGCACGTCGATTTCGTTGTGGACGTTGCGGTTGTTCAGGAGTTTGTTCATCATAATCAACATGTTCATTCACCAAGGGCATATAATCCGGTGTTGTAAAGTTCACCACCACTCTGTTATCCCATAGGATGACAAATATTCGTATTTGACATCATATATGTCATATGATAAAAATCATATTTTACTCCAAACATGGGAGAGAACAAGGGTGATTGATGAAGAATAATATCAGATATGTAGGTCGTAACACCATAATCATCAAACACTTGATGAAATGATCATGTACCACCAACAGATTATGATGGGATATTATCCATTGCCGCTTGTTCTGCTTCATGGTGAAATGAACTCCCACTATGTTTATTGTCATCTTTCTGTGTTTGTTGTCAAGAACGACTTTCCATGCTCTCAATGAAAATTCAAGTAATCCTAATTCTGAAAGTCAAAGTCATCTTCTTGAATGAGAGTGAGAGTGAGAGTGAGAGTTGGAAAGTATGAAGCCCAGTTGTTCTAAAGATTGATATAGTTGGCATGCCTCACAGCCCAATCCTCACTGTGCCTACCCCTAATTTGTGTAGAGCGTCATGATTATCTGGAATCTGTGGAATAGGTTGGTGGAAGCCGAACTGCCTCAACACTCTATCATAAAATTTCAATCCTTACTGTGCCTACCCCGCTTATCTAATATGTGTAGAGAGTCATGATTATCTGGAATATGTGGAATAGGTTGGTGGAAGCCGAACTGCCTCAACACTCTATCATAAAATTGGAACTCAACAAAAGTGAAATGGATCAATGGTGTAATAACACACCAATATTGACAACCCTCCCAGACATGTTGCGGCTTGTTGCCTTATCAAACTAGATAATTAGTTTCTATGTTCACATCATCAATTCAACTATATGATTTACTTGCTTTATTTTTAAAGTTTCATTCCTTTTCTAGATCGTTAGAGGGTTAGTATTCATTTTGAAACTTTTGTAGATAATATAGACCCAAAAGAAAACACTGCCAAGCAATCAAACTTGATCCCACCATTGCCAAAGTTCTAAGAGGTTCACTTGAAGTGTTTAATCTATTAACTTTCTTGACCCGACCGATAACCCGTTATTTCACTCGTAATCCCCTTGGCAAAATCCTAGTGAGCCAGGTAACCATGAATAATCTGATCGTTCCCAACTAGCATTCATGTTTGGTTGGGCTGAAGAACAAGAAAAATGGTTGGGTTGAAAAAGAAGAAGAGTTGGTTAAAATAATAGAGTTTGATCAAATGAGGCCAAAAATTATATTAACGTGTGACATTAGCATTTTGTTATTCTAGTAAATGGTTTAGTAAATGGTTGTTAATGTTAAGTTATTAATTTGTAACAAACGATAACGTTGATGATCGATTTATGACTTTTGAAACATCAGTGTAAAAATAAAACCTTAAATATTAATTATCATTTGTGTAAATTACCCTAAAACTTTAAAAGCATTAATGATATAAGATAATTACATGTATACGTGTCGTCCCTGAAGGAATTGGATGGTAAAAGAAAATCCATTCCCCCTGTCGCATATATTCCTTTTCTTTCTTCTCTCTCTTCCTGAGCCAAAGCCTCAGCCTCCCCAGCCCAGAACAAAGCAAACAATCTAGGGAAAAAACAGGAGGAGGCTTCTTTATTTCATCATCTTTTTAAAGGTTTGGGGCCCTTCATTTCATACTGGTAAGCATCCTTTTAATCATACCTTCGAATAAATTTTATATTTTTCCCGTTGGTTTAAGGGTTCAAGGTCAACTTTTTAGTATATACCCAGGATCTTTTTTAGTAGTTTACATAATTCTGGTAGCTTCTTGTTGTTCTTGTTTTCTGGGGTTGGTGTGTTTGTTGGAAGGAGAAGGAGAGTGAAAGAGACCCTTGGCTTGGCTGGGATAGGTTTGCCTTAGATCGGGGAAACTCAAATTGTATGTACCAAAAGTTTTCCGTTTTAGGGCTTTCCCTGTGATTATCTGTGCTTTATCCTAGTTTCTTTCTCTTGACAACTTTTTTACTTTTTTTTATAACAGATATAGCTTTAAATTTGGATTCTCATATTTTGCTTTATAATTACTTTGATTACTTCTTGAATTTTGATTAAATATAAGGGTTGATCCATTGTGCTTATTCACCAGATCTGATTAGTAATATCTTCATGTCTGCTTGCATTTAACTCGTGCCCCCTCTGAAAGCTTTAATCGTGGTGCTTTACTGTTTCTTCAGTACTCTGTACATTTGTTATGAAAGATTGTAGGGTCGTTGAGATTCAGTGCAATGGAGAAAGTATTGATAGAACCCAATGACTTGATCCCAAGTTTGTTGCTGGAAGGCAATAGTTGAAGATGAATGGTAAATTGTGGTTCAGTCTTTAGAGATTTTAAGTGATGGAAAATATCTCCCCGGCAGTAGCAGTAACCCTTAGTTTAGGTAAATCTATGTGTGAGAACTCTGGAATCACAGCCCATGTGGAAATCGCGGCATTGAAGCTCGTAACTGATTCAGCTAACTTGTTGTCTGATTCTGCAAAGGTCAATTCCCAGGAATCTATTTCTAGCAGCTATGGAAATTGTGAAGACGTTAAGAATGGGTTTAACGTGGTGGCAATGTCAGAGGGTGTTGGGGAAGAAGCTGATTTGTCGAAGATGATACACAAGAACAGAAATAGATCAATTGCTGCTAGTGAACTGATGGCTCAGGAAAGTGAGGAAGATGAAATTTTTTTAGTGGACACTAATGGAATTGTAAACGAAGGGTTGTTGGTTCTAACTGAAGGTTCTGATATAAGCTTGTGAAATGTGGAAATTGAAAGTGGCCAATTTCTCGCTAAGGCTATTATTTTGGGAGGGTTGAGCATCAAGCAGGTGCCTACAGCTGAAGCTATTCTCACAACAGTTAGTTCCGATGCAAAAATTTCTGATGGAATTGATTTTAAGGCCTCCAAAGTGATAATTCAGCTTCTGAGTGAAAAGAATCTCAATAGAGGTAGCTGGAGTGTTTTTGAGTTGGATTGTATACCCCTTTGGGGATCAGCATCTATTATTGGAAAAAGAACTGAAATGGAAGATGCTGTTGCTGCTATGCCTTGGTTTATAAAGATTCCCATCAAAATGCTCTTTAGAGATCGTGTTTTCGATGGAATTAGCAAAAATCTGACTGACCTTACTGGACACTTTTTCGGTGTTTATGATGGCCATGGTGGCTCACAGGTACAACATTCTTCCAAGAATCCAGTTTTGCATTTTAGCTTTATTTTAAGGAACTTCGAACATTTCTGAATCAAATGGTAGTTGCTATCTGCACGCTTTTTTATGAACTGCAACCGTGAGCAAATTTGGATCGACTGCATACGACAACATTTCTGTTCTGATGATTGTAGTAATTTCTTGATCAATTGATCTTTTCATTCCTCGTTCACCTTATTGGATTCTCATGCAGTTGGCAAACTATTGTCGTGATCGTATCCATGTGGCTTTGGCAGAAGAGATCGGGAGCATTAAAGACAATTTATGCGATGACACTAGTAAGGAAAGTTGACAAGTGCAATGGGAGAAGACATTTACTAGTTGTTTTTTAAAGGTTGACGACTAGATTGGAGGAAAAGTTAGCAGAGGCAACGGAGATGTTTCCGATGCTAGTTTTGAATCCATTGCCCCTGAAACTGTAGGGTCAACTGCTGTGGTGGCCTTGGTTTGTTCATCACATATTGTTGTTGCCAATTGTGGTGATTCATGAGCAGTCTTGTGCCGTGGCAAAGAAGCAATGGCATTGTCAAGTGATCATAAAGGCAATTTAAAGTCTTCGGGTTTTCTCCAAATAAAAAATTAAGCTCTCTGTTTATTGAAACCATCACGTTTGCAGCCAAATAGAGAAGACCAGTATGCAAGGATTGAGGCATCGGGAGGCAAGGTTATACAATGGAAGGGACATCGTGTGTTTGGCGTTCTTGCGATGTCAAGGTCCCTTGGTATGTTTATTTCTGTCTTGACTTTGACCTAATCTGCCGCCTCTCCTGGTGATGAAAGAATAAAAAACTTAATGCTGCTGCAAATGCAAAGGATGAAGTTTTCCGTTTCATTTCAAGATGCTAAAGCTTGATCTTTATCTTGTTTGTTAACTCACAGGTGATAGATATTTGAAACCGTGGATAATCCCGGAACCGGAAGTTACGTTTATTCCTCGAGCTAGAGAACATGAATGTTTGATTTTGGCCAGTGATGGTTTGTGGGATGTGATATCAAATGAAGAAGCTTGTGTGGTGGCTCGACGTCGAATCCTGCTCTGGCACAAAAAGAATGTGGTTCTGTCTCTGGTCGAAAGAGGCAAAGGAATCGACCCAGCAGCGCAGGCTGCAGCCGAATACCTTTCGATGCTGGCCATCCAAAGTGGTAGCGGTGACAACATCTGTAATTGTTGTAGACTTGAAAGCTCAAAGGAAGTTCAAGAGCAAATCATAATCCCCTTCTCTGCCCTCAATCACCGAAAAATCAATAGTCTATAATAGTTGACATGCTAGGAAGTAGTAATGAAATTTTTCTTATGGCTTAATGTGTGTACAAGAACAGAAATTAATGTGTACTATGGCAAGTGTTTTTGAGTGCCATATGGCTCCTATGTTTTGGTATAAATATAGTAGTGTTCATTATATATTTGTGCTTCATTAGCATGGTAAAAAAACATCAAAAAGGTTGTTACATGTTAGAATCTTACTCGCCCCAATAGATATGTTTAAACTAAAAAATTTAAACCAAAACTTGAGTTTTTTTTAATCGAAATATTCACTTTTCAAATTTATATAGAGCCAAGGATGAGTTCCCATGGGAACAAAGCAGCCGCATTTTACAACGGCATCAGACTGCTCAGACGAGAATCTTGTCTATCGGCAGAGATCAGAAAGATGATGGCCAGCATGACCTATATGATCAGGAGGATAGATAGAGAACGTGAAATCCGGCTGCTGAAACATTTCATCACTGTTAGAGGCACTCGTGACATCAGTGCCAGGGGTAGACGATGCAGCATCTTTGAAATTTCCCGGGCGATGACTTTCTGTTCTTGGAATGTCTGCAGACAAATGTTGCTGAGGAGACCTGGGCATGTCTCCTGTCGGAATGCTCTTGGATTGTTGGAGTTTCTTTGTGTTGAGAAATTGCCCTCCCCTTGCTCTAGCTCGTTTTAACGCGTGAAGATGACGAGATTCGTGCAGATATGGCTTCAAAACATTCATAAAATAGCTTAGAAAATACCATTGTAACTTGTAAGGCCTCGTGCAGCTGCCAGCAAGAAGGAAAACCTTGAATAGACATACCTTTCGAACTTTTAAGAGTTTGTTCTGAGCTTCGAGCTTTGCACGATATTGTCTTCTCCTGAGAATAGCATGATACTGCTTTGCGTTAACATAAATCGGTTCATCTTCTTCGACATTCGGTGGCAGCAGAACCCGAGAAGGAAGCATAGCCATCAATTGAGCATGATGAATCTGCTGCGAGTGCAAAGACAAATATCGCACAAATGGATAACAAATCAGAAACATTTTTGTCTGGTCATATATGACAAAGGGTGTGCCTTAAATAGATTTTTCATGGCATGGGCGTATGATTTAGTAACACAAACATCGGAATCTATACCAAAGCCACTTTCATGCAGAACCAATAAGTCTGAAAAAGCAGAATAAAATAAGATCCAGCAACCTCTTAATATTTTTTGCTACTTGAAGACAAGTTGACAAGAACAAATGTCAATGCACTAACTACTTCAGCAACTTTCATACTTCATATAGTAAAATAAGATCATGGAAGAAGAGCTTTTCTGATGAGGAATCAATTTGATAAGGAAAAAGGGAGGAAGACTAAGACTAAGAGTAAAGTAAGATGCAAAGTGTTTCATAGAATGACATAAATTAATATGCGGCGGAATAGTCCCTGAATAAGCTTAATGAACAGCATTAAAGAATTAGACCTTTACCAGGCCGGCTAATGGATTCTTTATGTGAAACAAAGAATGAATGAATACAGGAAGGTGCTTGTTGATTAAAATAATGGTCTATAACATCTTCATTACATCAAAATAAAATACTTATACCCTGAATTGTGCTTTTAAACTTTCTACATCAAAATATTTCTAAATTCGCGACTAGCCAAAAGGATCTTAAAATGTTGTTAAAAGGGAGTCTTTGCCGCCCTCACGTCAGTGGCCTACCAACAAACTGAATACTGTTGGTGTTCGATATTAAATCAGAAACGAAAAACGTAAATAACTGCAAGGCTTCTTCGATTAGGTATTTGAAATTTTGTTAAACTAATTCAAGGTAAAAGAGTACCTGAAACCCTCGTATTTTCAATAACAAAAAAATTAATGTGATTGTCGTCATTTTTTAAAATTTAATGTGTCCTTTAAACTTAGAAAAAGCATCTAATGTTACGATGCTGATATGATACTTCCACGGTGTTGATATGGTAATTCATGGTGGTTGGTGATGTAGCTAATGATATGCCCTATGGGTTAAATTGAATTTTTTTCAAAAAACAAAGTCAAATTGATTTTTTAAAAGTTTAAGGTCTTATTTAATTTAAAAAATATATAAATATTTTAAATTTGAAATATAAAAATATTAAGTTAAATATAAAAATACTATAATTATTAGTATTGTTTATTAAATAAAAATTCAAATATAAAAATTCAAATTAATAAATATTTTCTATAAAATTAAAAAAAAATAAACATTAGCAAAAAGGGGAAATTAAAATATCATATAAACGAGAATAAATAATATGTCATTTAAAAATAAGAGTAACATCTTCGTACTAATACGAATAAAATGAGTTCTCAATTATTTATAGTGCATTATAAATAATTCTCATTCAATTAAATCTATATTATTTTAATCATAAATTTATTAATTCATAAATATCTTTTTTTAATATTATAACATATTAATATAAAAAAAAATTAGATGTATCAAAAATTGCAACTAACTCTAAGCTCTACAATATTTCCTAATATTATTATATATTCCGAAATAATGACATTAATATTTTCAATGATAAAAACAAAATGCTTAAGTGAGAATCAAATTCTAAGAGGAGCTAAAAATAAAAATCAACGGACTAAAGGGCTGTCAACATATATTTGTAGTATTTTAGATTTAAAATATGTGTATTTAAAAAAAATCAAATAAGCCCTTAAACTTTTTAAAAAATCAATTTGGTCCTCAAACTTGAAAAAAATTAATTTAGTTTATCTATCAAATCATTAGCCACATCACCATCCACCGTGGACTGCAACGTCAATACCATGGACCGCCAAATCAACGTCATGAAGTGTCACATCAATATCGTAACGGTCAACGATAAAAATCGTTGGTCAAAGGATCACATTGAATTATTTTTCTAAGTTTGAGGGTCACATTGAGTGAAAAATGACGAGGGCCACATTAATTTTTTCTGAAAAGTAGGAGTACGTTAGGTATCATTTTCCCCTATTTTAATTTAATTAGACCTCTACTTATAAGAAGGGACAAATATAGAAAACGGCTTGATGGTTCATAGCTAAATTTAAATACAGATATATAAAGTGGTGGAAAAACAAGGCTCACTAGAAGTCTCATCCTGCAGGCTCAGAGTCACCACAAAAATTGAACTACCATATACTCCAAATAAAAGGCAAAATCATCATGAACTCCTCACCAGTTTGTCATCTATAGTCGCAATAACTCGTACCATCGAATCCATAATTTTGATATATTAATTAGGCTACAAAGTTTAGTATGAATTCCATTCTGAGAACAGAAACTATATATGAGAATCCTAAAGAAACAGATTAAAGAAACCTATCCATTTTCACTTATCAAAATGCAGCAGCTTCAAATCATAAGTTATGCTAGAGGTTGGTGGGAGAAGGATGAGGAGACTATTGAAACTCGAAAGCCAGTCATTAAGTGAAAAAGAAGCAGTAAGTGCCTAATATTATAAACATCGAATTGTTTGTTACGAGAACATCAACTATATCCACCACTTAAACCCAAGAAACAGATATAAAAGATGTCATGATAAGGGGATAAGAAGAACACTTGAACGGATTCTTGCTGAAATAAATTTATAGTATAATTTTTTAAAAATAATTATTTTCTTGTTTTACTTCATCATCCCCAACCACCAGCACCGTCCAAGTAAATTCAGGCAACGTTGCCGGCGGGGCAGCACCATTCCCTGACCCTTCACTTTCCCAGTGAGGCAAGAAATTTTGCCGGTGGAATCCTCGGAGCAATGGTTTCTATCCCAAAAGCGACCACCCCATGATGCGGAAATGGTCTTGATTTCTCCGCTTTGGAGAGTGAAACCTGGTTCGGGAAGTGCTTGAACACCCACGTTTGAGAGAATCCCAGACCATACCTCACATAATCGCTACTTTCAACAAACAAGAAGCTCCATTTGTTAAACATGCTTATTAAATCTAATTATCATGAACTTGATTCACAATAAACTAGAATCGCTTTAGATAGTAAAACACGAGTCTTCATCAACTTATAGAGGCCTCCCCCAAGGAAAAGGTCAAGAACAATCGAAGTTTTTTATTCCAAGCCAAGTGGGCAAACTCCTGCCACAAAAGGAAGCCATCAATAAGAAAAACGACATAACAAATAACTGATCGACTGTGTTATTTTGTTAACCTTCCATCACTTCAATAATTCTAACCTACAAAGGAATTGATCGACTGTGTTACGCTGGTGGAAAATTTTAATTATTTTATGAGTTTAAGCTTTGTAAATAATAATAAATAACTCCAATGTTTACTCACCTGCTATAGTCCATGCCATCATCATTACTTTTCTTTCTTCACTGTTACTAATAATAGAATAATTTAATTTGTTTTGAAAATACTTTGGTGACAAATACAAACAAAACCCTCAACTCTAAGGCAAAATGGTCTTTATGAAAAACAGAAAGTGCAAATCCTTGTTGTACTTGAAAAAAAAACCTCGAAATTCTGCATTATTTGATCGCACGCTGCAAGCAAAGCATATGTTTCGATCTAAAAGTTTTCCAAAGTAAAAGAGATCCATGCAGATCAACAAACAGTGATCTGAGCTACTTTACTGCTTCGCTTTACAAGTGTTGGAGCATGCATTAATTATAGCAGTAAACATTGTTGGATAAGGTGAAAAAAGCCATTGCATACCTAACCTAAGCAGAAGTATGTTGTATAGATTAATGTTCTTGTGAAAAAACCTCGTTGTTAAGGAACTTTTGAGCTTTTTTTTCAACTTTGAAAAAACAAAGAATGATGATTTAAGGGTTGTCTCCAAAAAGAACAACATTGCCATCATAGTGCTTTTCTAGTTCTCTTATAATTTAGGATCAAAATACAATTTAAGGTATAGTGCATGTACTGTTATAGTAATTTTAACCTAACAAAAACACAAGTCAATAAATTCGAACAGATAAAGGAGAATTATATTGTACAACCACTTATTATAAGATTAATATAAAGTGCGACATAAAATATTATAAACAACATAATATTTTAAGTTGTGCGTAATCTAAAATGTTAATTATTTTTATTTTTTTTAGTTACAAACATATTTTAAGTTACAAATTAAAATGTTAAAAAATATGATCTTTTAAGTTACACACAACTTAAAATATTATATTATTTATGATATTTTAAATTAAACTACCACACCTAAAACTACCCGACAGATGAGGACAAAAAGAAACATGGGTTTGTGCATCTCTGGATGGATTGAATAGTGGAACAGTAGTAGTTGCTTTTTTCTTTTCATCTGACTTGTTGATAGCTTGATATTGAAATGTGTTGTTTTCCTTGTTGGTTCAAGGTCATTAATGTAACACAGTTTTCATTTTGGCTTATATATGTTAAAAAGGACAGATGTTTTGATGGTTAGTCGGCAAGAGAGACGGCATTTTCCTTTTTATGCGGAGCCATTGATCTGCCACCAAAATCAGTGAGGAAACAACCCCAATGAATATAGTTTCACAAACAGGTGAAAAGAAAAAAGAGGGACCAATTTGATATTTTTATCAACCATAAATTAATTAAAATAAATAAATAAAATATAAATCACGAAGAAGTAAATGAAAATTCAACAAATAGAGCGTTCAATCCCTACTGCAACAAGAAAACGCACACAAGTACTCAAAAGAAAACAGATTCTGGAAGGAGAAATCCATATTAACCCAAAAGAAAATAAAATAATGAAATAAAGCACCGAATTGATGACTCGCTTGGGCCACATCCTTCTCATTGTTGCAAAATTCAAGGCACTCTTTTAACCCATGCCTTGAAAATGACATTTATCGATGAAAAAGTGCACCTTCCTCTCCCAATTAAAATATCACATCATAATAAAAGTTTAAACCTTATTAAAAGCTTTTTTAACTTTACATTATATATTAAATTCAAAATAATCATTAATTCTTTATTTAATCCGTTTGTTTATTTTTATCGGTAAACTGATGGGTATAATCTAAAACTCGATAAATTAAAATTAATAGAAAACTTGAAGTTGCAATAGGCGCAAGAGAGAGAGAGAGAGATGCACCACCGCATTGTTAGCTTTGGGAAGGCATTTACCATGCATGTGATGATTAGGTCAACCTAATTACTCTCTTTATATAATATAAAAATAAAACCTTAAATAGTTCCATCACATGCAAACTGAAGAGAGATTGTACTTCACCAATCACAAGAAGTTTGGTAGAGGATGAATAAAGACGAAAATCATCAATTTTTTCTTTTAAGCGCTTAACTAATATAAGGGTAAACTATGCATTTAGTACATAAATTATTAATTTTGGTCCGTTTTAATACTTAAACTTTTAATTTTTTTCAAAAGCATACTTAACGTTTAGTTTTCATTTCATTTTAGTACCCACATTTAAAAACTTAATGTGTTTAGTACATAAAGTATCAATATTTATCCGTTTTAGTACATAAACTTTCATTTTTTTTTCAAAACATAATGTTAAATTTTGTAAGAGAGTATTAAAATAAAACAAAAACTAAATTTTTTAACGATGAGGTACTAAAATGAAATAAAAACAAAATTTTAGGTATGATTTTTAAAAAAATTAAAAATTTAGGTACAAAAAGTCTAAAACAGATCAAAACTGATAGTTTAGGTACTAGATGCGTAATTTACCCTTAATATAAAGGAGAAACATAAAGTTAATACTAGGATTTTTTTAATCACTTATTTGAATTTTTATATATATTTTTAGTAAATAATGTGTAAAGATGTATGTTAATTTTTAAAATTAAAATAAAGTTAATATAATAAATAAAATTAAGAAAATAAAAGTATTGTATCAATAATATAAACCGAGTTGTCCAAAGAGATTTATTATTATACTAATTTTGCAATTTCCTCAAGGAAAACAGTAACGGAAAAAAGACCCAAAATTTCACGTCAAGAATGACAGATGTCGGCCATAAGCGAGAGCTTTAGAATCAGAATAGAGAATAAATAAAAGGTAACACACATGCACACAAAAAGCTCAATATGGATCAGTAATTCAGGCCGGGTAAAAATGAAGATGGTAAGCTTTTTCTTTTGGGGTTAGCTTATCCCCACAGATCCCTGTCCTTTAGTCCCACCTGCAACTGCATGCAGTAGTACTCGTGGTGGGTGGCTGCCTTAGGCCTCTCTTTTTAGTTTTTTAACCTTTTTCTTTTTATTCTAACCCAATCTCGGTGGCGATTTGTTCTAAACTGCTATGATATGGCCATCTGGGTCCAATGTCCACAGGGTGGCGACACCCCCACCCCAACCCCCATTATAAAAAACCGTGGTTACGAGCTTACGGCGGTCCCTCTCCGCCTCCTCTCAGCTAAAAATGGTCTTCCCCTGTTTTCACTTAAAAGTTGAAAAAACTGAATCGGCTTTCTGCACTAGAGTACTTGCCCTCTTTCTTTATTATTAATTATTTGATTTCTTGACATAAGAGATCCATACGAATTAAATATTGGGAGGTGAACAGTACGTCCATAAAACGATAACATAATAAATGTTTTTAATTATTCTTTTTTTGTTGATAGTTTTAAAATTTTTAATCTTTTATCTAAAACTAATACTACCAGAGAGCGATTATAAATAAAATATAAATGCATTAAAGGCACCAGTACTGCAATATTGCTAGAGAGAGAGAGCTACAAAAATGGTTTGGTACAGCTTGCCGTATTAAGCCAAATCTGGAGACATCTTCAGAAAAGATCCAGTGGCAGTACAGTATGGAAAAAAGAGAGAGAAAACTCAAAGAATCCTAAATGCAGACACACGTATTATTATTTTCTTGAGACAAGCAAGCAGCAGAGGCAGAACCAAAGAAACATAGCATTTGTAGCTCGTTATTTCATTTCCATCCCAAAGAGAAACCATGTCCTTTTTCCTTCCTCCATTAATGGCGTCATTCCTTCTTCTACTTCTACCTGTCAACCCCAAGGGATCTCTTTGATTCTTCTTGTTTTTTGTTTCTGCCTTTTTTATTCACTATGAAAAACCACAATCCATGTTTCCTTCACTGCCTGACATAGCTACCTTATACATTTTTCTTTTGAAATTTGGTTGTTGAATCTGATCTGAGTTTTTTTTTTGGGGGACTGGGGAAGGGGTTGAAAAGAAGAGAGAGAGGAGGGAATATGTTAACGTGCATAGCTTGTTCAAAGGAGTTAAATAATAACAATGGATCTATAGGGCACCATCAGGATGAAGATACTGTGGAAACTCCTAGGACTAGACAAACAATTAAGGCCCTCACTTCTCAGGTATTGTTATTACTTGTCACATATAAAGCCTGTAGAAATTTGCAAATGCTTTCGTGTTTGTTTTCTGAGAAAATGCGGAAAAAATGACTACAAATATTTGAAGTACTTCGAGTCCTGTGAATTTTTCAACGGTTAAGAAGCTGGTAAAAAGATGATGGTTATAATTTCACTTGATTTTCTTTTTTATTTAATTTCTTATGGGAAAAATAGCTGGGAACTTTTTTCTGTTCTGTTGCTTTCCATTTTCTTAGGAAACAAACATAGCAGTCCTGAATCAGCCGCATTTCTTAAATCTTTATCGAGTTTCTCTTCCACACCCTGAGTTTGTTTTGTTTTCTAGTTGATTTTGCTCCCTTCCAACAGAGGACTTTAAGCGACACGTAATTTTTTTCTTTTTTTATATAAATTTCAGATCAAGGACATTGCATTGAAAGCATCAGGAGCTTATAAAAGCTGCAAGCCTTGTTCAGGTTCATCAAACAATGACCATAAGAACTATGCAGACACTGATGCTGCCTCTAACTCAGCACGCATCCATTGCCCCTACCGTAGAAGAGGAAGCTCCAATTCCACGCCCGGGAGTTGGGGCAAAGAGAAGGAATCAAGACTAAAAGGACTTTCCAGCGGGGAAGGTACCCCTGTTTCCGTTAGTGGCCGTACAGAATCAGCGGTTTTCATGGAGGAAGATGAGCCTAAGGAATGGGTTGCACAAGTGGAGCCTGGTGTCTTAATCACTTTTGTGTCACTGCCTGAAGGAGGGAATGACCTGAAACGGATTCGATTCAGGTACTTGTGTTATTGCCATACATGACAGTGAAGGTTCTCGTTTGTTTGAATGCAGTCACATGATTTTGATTTTTGTTATTGAAATTGTGGCCATATTTGCATCGCCCTCTGTGGTTTGAACTTTTCCTGTCTATCAAATATCAGGTTGTTGAAGTGTCATTATCGTTTTCTTTTGAAATTGTCGACTTGTAGTTTGGATGCATTCTTTGCTCTTGAGTTTGATATTGAAGGTTTCAAGTTGTTGGATTGTCATTTCATGTGGTTAGGGGCAGCGTCTAGTAATCATAAAACACATGATTTTATGCTCTAAAAGGTGAACTTATAAATTTTAGGGTCGAAAATAAATTATTAATAAAAAATACTTAAATTATATGTGAATTTGAGGTGTGACCACCCCTCCCCTTGGTCTATACCCCATCCCTGCTGGTAATTAGAGCTGGGACATCTTGACGTTATCCCTTGTCATTTTAATTGCGAGTATCACACTAAATTTTCATGTGAGGTTTCTTGAGTGAAAATCCATTTTAGCATCATTGAAGTGGACCCATATGTGGGTCTCTTATGGATTGACCCATTTGGCATTAAAGCTTTCGCTTTGCATTTCCGGCAAATTATGCAATGATAAAGGACAATAAGTCATCTGTTCCCTGCCTAAATAAGCTCAAACTGAGCTGGATGGTTAAACTAGTTGATCAGGTTGTGTTTTGTACTGCTTGGGCAGTTGGTCACTTGGTCTTAATCTTGATATGTGCCAAAGTTAACTATGTTCTTTGTGATCTTTCTTTAGACTGTTCAGCAATTGTAACCCTAATGGGCTAAAGTAATGATTCTTCACATGGTGATTTGGAGGATAAAAGAACATTTATTAGGATCAACAAAAACTGTGCGGTGTTTTTTGATAGACCCCACCTTTTATATGCTGATTAGGATGGGATATTTACTTCTGATAATTATTGTATATATAGAAACTATATTTGGACAGTATAAGCACAAAGAGCATTTTAGCATTTATGTCATCAGTTGGGAACTTAAACATGTATGGCTTTGCTGTTCAATCACCTGGTTCTTCTTGATAACATTTTGAATGCCTACTGATGTTCTTATTTGCCTTGTTAATGCGGTCAAGCGTACATATGGCCCTAGGCTTCTGTAATTCTGTTTATTAAACATCTCTTTTGTATGTTCAAGTTTAATTATCAAAGGGCATAGTTTAGTTTATTGCTTGAAGTGCTAATCTGTCTTTTATTCTTGTTAATTATTCAGCCGTGAAATGTTTGATAAATGGAAAGCTCAAAGGTGGTGGGCAGAGAACTATGATAAGGTCATGGAACTGTACAATGTTCAACACTTTAATCGTCAAGCACTTCCAACGCCGCCTGTATCTGAAGATAAAGTAAGCCACGTCCCTTTGTAAGAGGATTGTATCCATTCATTTTCATTCCAAGACCAACATGCATCTCCATCTTTATAATTAGCAGGTCCATATGTATTTATTTTTTGAAGTTAGTTTTATCTCTCCCTTCCAGGTATCAAGAACTGAATCTGCAAAGGACAGTCCTGTGACTTTGCCTCCGAACCAAGAACGCCCCAACAACGTTATCTGGCCAACAGGAATGGGCTATTTGTTATCAGATTCCCCGGATCGTCACCCAATGCAATCGCGTCAATATTACGACTCAGCTGCACTAGCTTCTACACCAAAACTCTCCAGCAATATTAGTGGAGTCAAGATTGAGACTTCATCGATCGATGGCTCTGTTAGGACTAGTTCATCAAGGGAGGCAGATCGATCTGGAGAGGTCTCAGTCAGTAATGCCAGTGACATGGAAACTGAATGGGTTGAACAGGATGAACCGGGGGTTTACATCACTATTAGAGCACTTCCAGGCGGAACTCGGGAGCTTAGACGTGTCCGATTCAGGTATGCAATTTATTTGACATAGATAGATTATAGGTCAAACTGTCAACATATTAGAATAACAACCATCAAGGTGACAGCATTTCCTTGGTTCGTGTCATTAGAATATGGGAACAAAAGCCAAATGGTTATTTTCTGTCTTGGCCATTAAGTTAGCTTCAAACAATTCCATTACCGTACATGATTTAGTTTGTCCCAGTGGGGGTCCCTAGTGCATATGGAGTCAATGAATGATCCAAACACCTAACGGTCCTAATTCGAATCGTTGGCGATAACAATTATTTATGTTTCTTTGTACGTATGATGCAGCCGAGAAAGGTTCGGAGAAATGCATGCGAGGATGTGGTGGGAAAAAAACCGAGCCAGAATACAAGAGCAATACTTGTGAGGCATAACAGCAAAACAATGGCATTTGCAAGTTTGTCTCGCCTTTCTTTTACCATTGGTGTTTAGACAAGTTCTGTGTGCCTGAGACACAACTAAGCACAAAGTCTATTACATGTACGTACAAACTCTGTGAAGAGAAAGAGACCATATGAGGTGATTTTTTTCTTGTAGAATTTTGGTTCTTGCCACGATGAACATAATTTAGCACATGCTTATAGCCGATCTTCTTTCGGAAATATCAGTGTGCAAGCAACTTGGAAATAAACATAATCTCTGAACCAGGATCGATAATATATAAATATGTCCTAAAATATGTTCGTAGTGGCAAGCACCAAAATTCTAATGATGAAAATTTCCACTTTCATAATCTTTCTTCTTTGTTTTCCTCCATATTTGGTCAGATGGGTGCTTTGGGGTTTGACAAATTGAAAATGATGATCAAAGACTTATTTATTTATTTAGGTTCATTTTCAGTATCCAACTGTATACGAACTCATCTCGTCTCACTTTACAGTTTGTTTCACCCCACTTTGATACGGATTAGGAGGTTCTTGATGGGCCTATGATCCACGGAACAACGTATTTTATGGGCCCCAAACGTTTTATTCTTTAAGGTAAATATATTTTAAAAATTGCATTTTACTGAATGACCATATGATTAACTTTTTATTAGAGGAGTTACTAACATGGTTTTCAGAACCGGACCGGTTAGCGAATCGGTCATGTTACTAGTTCACTGGTTCAACCGGTCGAATCGGTCCGACCGGTCGGAAGAATCGGACGACGTCATAATTATTTAAAAAATTAAATAAAAATACCAAAAATATTTAATAAAGAATAATTTTTTATAACACAAGTCATATTCAAAGCAAGTCATAACATATATAAGTTAAAAACCATAAAATCAAGTGAAACAAAATGATTCAAATTAACTACAACATAATATTTAAGGTAAAACATATTAAATAATAAATATAATTATATAACTATAATTAAAAAATAAATTTGGGGTTAAAAAAATCATAACAAAATGATATTGTTTGGTTTAATTTTTTTTTTAAAAACAATCCCACATGGCTAAGAAACATAGAAGAGCATCCCAAAAGTCTAAAGAGTAAAAAATATGAGAACAAAACAATCTCACATTGCTAAGAAACATAGAAGATCATCACAACTAACTTCTATAAATAATAGAGGTAATTTGTCATTCAAAATCATGGAGCCTTTTGGTGAGCATTGAGTGAACTATTCTTTCACTTCAATCAAGCTCGAATTTTAGGCTTCAATCGAGCTTCTAAATTTTTTTTAGTTCAAGCCTTTTTGAGTTCAAGTTTCAATATTATATTTCGAGTTTGAGTTGAACTTGATAATTTGTAGCTTATGAGTTTTAGTTGAGTTGAGCTTACTTTTAAAGTTTTCAAGTTCGAGTCGAGCTCAGCAATACTCAAGTTCGACTTGGCTCGTTTAACAAACGACGTTGTTTGGTTTAATTTTTTTTTTAAAAAAAAATTTCTGGTTTTTCCCTGTTTTTTCCGGTTTTCAGCCGGTTCGGTTCGAACGGTTCAGCGGTTCTGGCCGGTTCACTAGTAGCGGTTTAACCGGTTTAGATTGAACCGGATTAAGCAACAGTTCCCGGTTGAACCGGCCGATCCGATTTTCAAAACAGAGGTTACTAATTTTATTAAAAATAGAAAATATTCAAATGATAATAAAGGTTTACGATCATAACCGAAAACTAAACATATAATGACATTTTTCTAATCACAAGAAAACTAGCAACTTAAGATCACACAAGAAAAATGTTAAAAAAATCTAATCAAATAAACTCAAATAACCACATCGGCAAACGAACCACAAAAGGGGATATGCTATTGAAAGACCACCGATAAACTTCAAATTGCATATCCAACTCTAATTCGATGGTCCAAAGCAAAGAAGATCAACGTAATAACAAATAAAAGATATCTTGATTAGTCGTGACGATGTCAAATCCAACCTGCTACAAAGACAGAAAACATGCCATTAGAGACAATTACCATATAATTAATATTTTTTCTTGATTGTGTTTATATGCATAATATGGACGATGAAAGCTTTTTATTTTAAAAGCATATATTTAGAAAAATTAAATCACTAAAAGATTATAGGTGGAATGATACGATAAAGTATTTATAAAAGAATTCTCGAGTCTTGTGTACAGTTTTCGAATAATTTTTTTTAGGATTATTACTTATTTAGTACCTCATAATTTTTTTTATTTTAGTCACTCAATTATTGTTTTAATAAAACCATATCTAATTTTAAAATATTTTTTTAAGTTGATCATTTATCATATTTTTTACATATTTCTTTTACATTAAACTTAAATCTCGTTTGGTTATATAAGTATCAATACAAGAGTGACTGGGTAATTAAATAGGTTATATTAAGTAATAATAAAAGAAGCGGATTCTACTAGCTTAATCTACCTTCTAAAATGGGTTTGATTTAGTTTTGTGGGATATATGCGGATGCTTAACTGAATAAACATAGCAAAGCAGAAGTTATCAGTTATGACTCACTATCCTCATTCATCCTAAGGTTTATCTCTGACATCCATTTCATAATTCATTGACCGTACCGGGCAGTGGTGGATCCACGCATGTGCCTTTGAGAGGCGATCTTCATTCTTAATGTTTAGAGGGAAGGAAAAAGGGAAAGCAAGGCCAGTAGGTGCTTTCTCCCTCGGGATCTCCAACACATTTCCCTTTCTATGTTTGATGCACTTCTTTTTCTTTTCCATTCAGCTCGGTTGGGTTACACGGTTCGTTCCATCCCTTAAAAATACTAAGCACCAAACCCCACTTCTTTTTCTTTATCTAAAATTCTCCTGCAGGAATAATCTTTCCTTTATGCTTTATGTACTACCAATGTCCTCTGGTTTCAAATTCTTCTCTTTGCTTACCATCTTGTTTTTTGAGATATAGTTTCATGCTTTTAATGTCATCTGCTTTCCTGATCTTAACTGTTCTGACCTTGTTAAATGCTTTTGATTTAAACTACCTATAACCCTAGGCTATACCTTATATCACTTCATGACAATTAGGGTTTAGCACGTTAATTATGAGATATACAGGCAGGCACGGTTTGATTGATTCTGTGATGTAAAATCTAAGGGGATGGTGGAAGCTGGAGTCTACATCCACCGGGGGTTGAATTCTTTGGTGCGATGATGGCAGTGGGAACAAACTTTTTTCAATTTTAGATTGTGTATCAGTGGAAATATAGTCGAAATTTCGTGTCACCAAACATCAGTGCTATTCATTCATCCAAATGGAATCTCTCTTCTTTCATTATGTATATCACAAATCAAATCAGCACCCCCACCAAGGAATCTCTCCACCTTTTTCTTTTAGGGTAAACTACACAAATGATCACTAATGTTTGAGTATGTTTTTATTTTCCCTACTGAAGTTTAAAACGTTACAAATTGATCATTAACATTATCGATTTATAACAAGCCGGTCACTCGCCGTTAATGACCATTAGTACAGTAACGGAATGATAACGTGGTACATTAAATCAATTTACTCAACATGTTTGACTGACCATTTGACTCTCCTCCTCCTCCCATAAGAATGAGAAGATTAGATGATACAGGCACGTTAGAAGTTATATATTTGTAGATCAAAGCCTGGTGTTCCAGCTCCATCCATTGAGGTTGAGTGAATGGTCCTCTTGCTCCTGTTAACACCCCATGCATGTTTGCACCATTAAATCCTCCACGGTTAGCCTTCAACATAAAAACAAGGTTAAACAGTGGCGAATCTAGAAAAATATTTGAGGGTGGGCATATATATGTTAACGGTATAAAATTTTTATAAGAGGTAAGTATTTCAAAATAGAAATCATCAATAAATGGGTCATTAATCGAAGAAAATTTAGATTTCAAGGTAGACACCATCTATAAAACAAGTGACTAATCGAATAAAATCTAGATTTCAATGTCCACCCTCAATCGTGAGTGTATCCGCCAATGAGGTTAAAAGGAAACAGATTGAAACGAAAATAAAATAAAAATGACGACATAAAAGACAAAATTTCAAGGCTTTCAAAGAAGTGCAATAACTTTTTTTATAAAGTAGGTTTTACTCCCGTACAAAAAATGGAAAAATGGGAGGCGGGTGAGGATTGTGCAGAACCCAAAAACACAATCAAGGATCAAACCTTTTGGGTTTCTTCTTTTGCTTCCATATTAATTGTTTAATTTATTTACCAAAAATATTGCTCTCCCAAGGCAGGAAGAAGAAAAATAGAGAACCTCACTCTTATTTTGACCATACTTAAAACAAAGAATGCGTATTTCCATAAAAAAATATATATATACCATTCACCGGAACCATGGAATCAAACCAGAAAACCAATTAAAAATGTCGAATCTTTGCATCAACCGACATATCAAAGCCATTTCACCTCTTCCATACTTTCCACAAATGATATTTTGAATATGTAATGATTTTGGAATCTTAGCATCTTTCGACATATGTATATATAGGAAGAGTCTATAGCGCACGTCTCATACCGTAACGTACTACTAAAGTGACGTATCGAAACATATCACAAGCAAATTTATCCTTATTATGTAAATATTAAAAAGTATAAGGATTTATTTAAAATTAATCATTAATTAAAATTTAATTTTACGTATTTGATATTAATAAATAAGTACAAGGACCATATTACGACAGACGCCGACAATGGCGATATACTTTGTGGTGTATACCTTTTAAGACTATGATGTTACTTATTTGATAACGTTAGTTAT
This sequence comes from Hibiscus syriacus, assembly GCF_006381635.1. Lineage (NCBI taxonomy): Eukaryota > Viridiplantae > Streptophyta > Magnoliopsida > Malvales > Malvaceae > Hibiscus > Hibiscus syriacus. The sequence goes on along the minus strand of NW_024063519.1, from coordinate 1,299,019 downwards.
CCATTTGTTACTTTTGAAATTTTAATGGGAAATACGAAAATTTACTCAAACATTAATAACCATTTGTGTAGTTTACCCTTTCTTTTATGCACAAGCCCTAGCACACTAAACCTTCCTTCGGCTGGTTTGTCCCTTATTTTATCCCATATAAAGTCTCATTAATCCATAAATACTTTATATCAAATATACATGAAAAAAAATCCTATCGAATCCTATAATAATGAAAGATGAAATTTCGTGAGTTTGAAGGGAAGAACTCTACTTGGGGAATGCCCATCGTGAGACAAACGGTTGCTTTCTTTCCAACCTTTCTTTTTTTAAAAAGAAAAGAAAAAAAAATCTTCTTTCTTCACCCGTTTTTAGGTTTTTCAATTCATTTAAAAAAGAGTTTGAAGAAAATAATTAATTAGAGGCTCTAAGATTTAATCCAATATTTGGCGAATGATAATTTTTTAAAAAAAATAATGATTATATAAATCGATTCTTTATGAAATTCACATTGCATTTGCCCTATTTTTAAGCATAGCATCCTAAGTTCTCATAAAATTTAGGAGCCACGAGCGTCATCATTGTTCAAATAACCACCATCCCCACAACCAACATGCTCGTCTCTTGATTTAGATTATTATTATTTTCATCATCGAGCCTCTTATTTAAAAAGATATATACGACATACTCTAACAAGCAATCTCGACGGTAAAATAATTGTTATTTTTTTTGAGGTCTCGAGTTCGGGTACCAAGTATGTCAGGCGTGTGTACGACAGAACTCATAAAGTACCCTCAATTACTAGAAAGAGTGATGTTGTCTCTTGAAGTCTTAGGTTCAAGTGATTGATGCTATATCTTGAAGTCTTGGGTTCAAGTAGTTGTGTCTGCAGTGTATGAGTGACTATATATTAGGTTAGCCCCGGTAGTTAAAGCGAGTGAAGATAATTGCCTCCTTAACATTTTCAATTTTTTTTATATATTTTAGATATTCTATTTATATTTTTGATCAAAAATATATTTTCATTCCTTAAAATTGTATAAATTTATTTCCCTTAAAATTTTATAGATTCTCTCTTTAACATAGATATATGCATTCGTTCGTATATATTACGTTGGTTGAGGGTGGCTATGGTGAAATCTGATGGGGTATATATTAGGAAATGATCATGCTGAAAATTTATTGCATAAAGAGGGCCAAGGGTGCCATAGCGTATAGGACAAATGGTGACAATTTTAAAAATAACCCTCTTATTGTAAGATAAAATTTACTAATAACATAAAAGAAAAGCAAACCAATGTCATGTAATTTTGCTTGATTTCTGATGCCATGGACTGTATGTTCGTCAATTATTGTTAAACTCCATGATTCTGATCCTTGTTTACTGCTTAAGGGTCATTAAAAGATGGTGATCATGTTAGTAAATCATGGCAAACTAATTAATTGTGATTTTATGTTCATTAATGACCGTTTATCATATACAATTATATTGCCGATTTGCTACATAAATGGGCTTACCAATTACCGTATCATCTTTTAAGAAAAGTTTAATAGAAAAATCGGTTTTTAAACTATATTCAGTTTGTCACTTAATTTTAATTATAAAGAGATCTGTTTTTGAAAAGTGCACAGACAAATAAGGTGGGTGTAATACATTTGGCACATCATAAATCCACCTGGCAGGCAATGGTTTCGGGTAGGACCCACTTGCCCAAGTGAACTTAGGGCTTTATAGATCTCTTGTAGATATTCTCTCTTAAATCATCATCGTCTGGATTACTACTCGAGGCGTGGATTTTGGCTTTCATTACTCTCTCTTTCCTCTGGCAGCCATCAACAACCCACAATGAAAATGTCTACTTTGAGCCATAAAAAAGGCAGAGAAAGTGAGAGAGGGCGAGCCAGTTTTTGTCTTCAAAATGTCCCTCCTCGTTTCTTTCACATGATTAATCATGTCCGTTAATAATCTCTTTCTCTTTCAGCTTCCTGACAACCTCTGAACCAGACAATATCATTCAAATCCTACTGATCTATTCTCTAAATTTTCTCTCTATAAAGCCATATGGATACGTGGGTTAAATTGCCAGAACAGCATCGGTACAGGAGAGAAAACCCTTCTTTCTCTTCAACTCTTCTCGATACTATCTACCGTTCCATTGATGAACCCAACGGTGGTAAAGCAAAAGAAGAGCTGATTTTCTACAGGGAGGCTGCCATGGCGAAGAAGCATTCGTTCAAGAAAGAAGAAACGACGAGCCTTCAACGTGCTTGCATGATCGAGAAATGGATGGAAAAGAAGGCTGATGATAATAATATTGTTTTCATTAGAAGAAAACCCGTTGCGGATTCTCAAAGAAACTTCCGAAATGACTTTGATCCAATGTTGTTCAATTCCGGTTCCAGCTCTTCTGATTCTAGCTCCGGTGGTGGGTTTTCATCCTCCGAGACAGATTCATTTTACGGTGCAAAATCAAGGTCATCGTCTTCAGCATCAAGCCATTACACCACTCATAGGCCTAAGCCTATACGGACCGGCGTCTCATCTCGGCAGCCTGAAGCCGAAAACAGTTTCGACGGCACCACACGGCAAAAGCAGAAGCATGAAGGTGGTTCCGTGAGAACAAAATCCAAGGCCTCGAAGATTTACAGTGACCTCAAAAAGGTCAAGCAGCCCATCTCTCCAGGTGGTAAACTTGCAAGCTTCCTCAACTCACTTTTCACAGCAGGGAATACGAAGAAGACAAAGATTTCATCGTCAAAATCCGACCAGTCAACACCGACGTGTTCTTCGGCTTCCTCGTTCTCAAGATCTTGTCTGAGCAAGACTCCATCTTCAAGAGGGAACGGGACCAAAAGGTCGGTCAGGTTTTGTCCGGTTAACGAAGTTATTCTAGACGACGAGAACAACTGCCGTGAAAATGATCGTCAAATTCAATCGTTGGTCGGGTCAAAGCCGACAAGCAAAGAGTTTGAGTTCCGGATCATGGAAGAAAACCGCCGAGTTGTAGAAGCTGCAAAGGAGCTTTTAAATAGTTACCATAAAACGAAGGACGAGTATGATCTGGGAGGTATCTGCAACGTCAATGCAGTATCTACCGACGATGACGACGACGACGAAGACACCGCTAGTTATGCAAGTTCCGATCTCTTTGAATTGAATAATCTGTCAGCTATCGGTATCGAAAGGTATCGAGAAGAGCTGCCCGTGTACGAAACAACACGTTTCGATTCTAATCGAGCCATTGCCAATGGTTTGTTTGTGTAAAATTAGCAGTAATTAGCTAGTTGTATCACTGTTTGGGGGTTTACATCAAAAAAATAATAATAATATCAATTTTCTCTTCAGTTTAATGAAACGATTTCAACATGAAGAAATGATGATCATTGTCTAAAAACAAAGAAATCAAATAAAGCGATTGAAGAATGTGAAATCGGTGGTTCACACGCGACGCGAGACAAAGGAAATGAAAGAATAATAAGTAAAATTCTGAGTGGTGACAAGTAAAGGCAGATGTTCTACATTGATGACTTATCATCATCCAACTAAAGCTTTTTCTTTTCTTTTTTGCTGTAAAATTTGTGGGTCCTTTTCTCATTGCTTCAAAATGACACAAGATAAGCTTTAACCACATTTTTTATGTAAAAAATTCATGTAAATAGTGCCGGTGATGGCATTGGTAGAGTTTTGTTGTAGGGCTGAAAGTGGAGGGGTAATGGGAAAAGATAGGTAAGATATATATATGCATGCATGGTCTCAAAAGCAGTGGACAAAAGGGATCTAATCTTGATGTCAAATTTGGTTGGCTTCATTTCTGCCCTCATTTTCAAACCAAGATATCATCCGTATCTATTTGTTTCGGCTCTTCGCTTTCGCTAATTAATTAACTCTGCTCATTGAATTAAGCACATGCAAATGCACTTACCTGACTACGTGGGTCACGTGTTACTTTTTCAGACCCAGGAAAGTTCAAATTTTATGAATTTGGCTTGGTTTCTTATATCATCTATTTTTTTTATTTTTTATAATAATAAACAATAATAATTTTTCTGGGACAAGACACTCGTGTCAGTGCTCAAGAAATGACATTGTCAATGCAACCAACCATATGCTGGATATTCAAAGAATATCAATTATTTACTCTCCTCGTTTTAGTTTCGCACTTTAAGATTATTAATCCTCTAATCAATATTTAGTAATTTTCTGATCAACCTTAATCTCTTTCCTCGTTCAGACTAAATTCTTTCAATTTAGTAAATAATAGATAAAAACTTAAATTTAATTAAATAATAGATTGTATTCCAATTTTGTAAATATGTTGATGGACTCCTAAATTTAATTATTAATGATGAAGGTTTGAAAGTTTTGAAATCTGAGTCTCAAGTCTCATCATCTAGTTTCATAATTCTGCTAGCTTAAATGGTATATTACGTTGATTATAACAGTAAACTTTCGTTGCAAACTAAGAAGAAGAAGAAAAACTAAGTGTTAAAAGTCTACAAAACCTCAAGGTCCAGGCAGAGTAAGGAGTATGAAATTTGAGAGATTCATAAGCGTTGATTGCGGACGACCCCATTTTTGATCCCGGGACAAGGAAGGGACGTAACAAATAAATAAAAGGAACTGTTAAGTATCAACAGCTTAATTGCGCGTCTAGACGATGCGTATACATGCCGTGCAAACCATGACTGATTAAACCTACAGAAACCCCCAGCTGTATCATATCAGTTATGGATTAGGGTGTGAGCTCACCTCACCACAAATGCCGTTCAAATCGAGTCCACAAGCTTTATGTAACTGTCCCTTCAAAAGGTTACATGCCGGGTCAACAAAATATATATGCATGAGTTGTGCAGATCAAACCTTTTGATAGATGCCCGATTTAGCAATGGCAATAAGATGGGATGGATCGATTTTAGATTCTCTTGACTTGAATTCGAATTTTATATGATTTAATTTTATCCCAATATGTTCCAAACCAAAGGGTTAAAAGTATTTTTGATCCTAAATTGACTCAGTTATATATTTTTTCCTAATTTTTTTTGTCAACCAAACCAAACCATTAAACTAGAATTAAATATGAGGATGGAGCATATATTTTATCTTTAAAATAAGTCTTTATTATTTTTTAAAGAGATGTTTTGTATGTTATTAATCGAAATTGCATATAAAATAAAACATATACATGAACATCATTAAAATCTCCCTATATCTAATAGGAGGAAAAGAGTGTACCGTAACGATGTCAAAGATATAGTCAATCATTACACAAAGCAAGAACCATTCACACAAACAATCATTCCTATCAAAGAGCTAGTCTAAGCTTCAACTGTACCACAACGCCAGGATGCTCACCAGAAAAATGAGAACAAAATATTGTCAATAAACTTAAACCCAAAACATAGCGGACCCCAAACTAACAAAAAGCATAGTTCCACTTACAACCAAAAACCATCTCGAAAAGTATAGTTTAGTGAGGAGTATTCGACAAGCGAAACGATACAATGCTTCGAATCAGCTAACCTACAAGGCAAATATGCAAGTGAGTTTCACGATATCAAATATCGAGGGATACGAGAGGGATCATAGCTTTTACTCTAAAAATCAATCCTCAACAATGTCAGTTCAAAAATGTGGTCTTCGCTACAGCTTAGCTTCTAATGTCAAACAAGGCATCATTTCTACACAGTCAAATAGTCTGAATAATTCTAAAATAAGCCAAATTCCAGATTGACTTGCATGATTTGAAACTCAAGAGCCCAACGTAGACAAACAGGAAAGCTTTTGTATTACCTGGACAAACAAAATTAAGATTTCAAAGCAAACACCATCTTTACCAAATCCTCCAAATAGCCTCACAATGACCAAACAAATGATTAACTGTCTCCTGCTCCTTACGACATAACACACAAATACAAGAAACCATACTATCGACCCCTCGATTTGTTAAGTTAACTAGAGTAGGAATTCGTTGTAATATAACTCTCCAAATGAATGCCTAGACCTTTGACGAACCAACCCATCACAGATTATCCAATGCTAAGCAGCCCCGAACTGCTCTATTCAAAGTGTTTATGAACTCATTTCATATTCTTAACTCCTATTCAAATAAGACCCTTTTAATAGTAATATTCCACACCCACTCCCCATTTACCTTAGATCTAAAATAAAAAACTTTACCTGATTTTTTTAGCGACGCTATAGATCATCAGAAAAGATAATACGAGCGAAGTGACCCTAGTCTAGTGATCATCCCAAAAATCTATTATACTACCATCACCAACCACACATCAAATATTACTCATAAAAATATCATCAGGCCTGTTAAGCGGGTACATAATATTGTGTCATGCCCAAGAAACTTTTCTCGAACTGACTGATTTTGGTAGCAATGCGAATTGTTCATACCCGGATTTTATGATCACTATTTTCCTTCAAAAGTTATCGGGTTCGAGCTCAAATCTCAAGATCCATTTATTCAGTAGTGAACGATTTTATTAAAAATTGATTGTAATTTATAAATAGTTTTGGTATTTATTGTAATATTAAAAATTGATTTTTATTGTAATTTATATAAATATTTAAAATTTTATTGTAATTTTATAATTTTTATTTTAATAATTTTTATTTTAGAAATTTACATAAAAAATTGTGATGATATTGTTTTGTCATTTATACAGTAAACTTTAATATTATTAGCGACAATATAAATAATTAATGATAAAATTTTATTTTATTTAGTGACACAAGTAAATGTCACTGAATTTAAATGATAAGGTAACGTTATACATAAATGTCACTATATGTTTAACAATGCGTGATGATAAAAAGATCCAACGTCACATTAGATATTTAGTGACACACCTAGGGTGAAGATCGTCGTGACATTGAATTTTATGTCACAAAATACAAATAGTGACATTAATGTAAGTATCAATGACAATATTTTCAACGTAAAAATAAACAAATTTGTCGTAGTGTGTATAAACGAGGGTATCTTGATCTTAGAACACTTTCTCCATACCACACATCCTCCCAAAACAGTGTTGATTTCCCATCGCCCACTATCCATCGAAATGAGTCTCCACTCCTGTTCCTTCACTAGACAAATTATTAACGATCCCTCTCCATGTTATTGAGGTTTTTTTTATTTCTTCATGATTAACCAACCAAGGCAGATCGCCTGAACCGTATTTGTGACATATAACTGATCTCCATAAAGCCCCTTCTAACTTCTACAATCGCATTCCATAATGTAACTTGTTCGAAAACTTCACAAGGTGCATAAAAGTTCATAACATAACATAACATATTGAATCGTCTGCAGTGTTCTTCCCTTCTATCAAAATAAATCTGTCTGTAATTAAGCTATTAAGAACCTGAAATCTACTCTTATCCCATACAGGCAAAATACCCCCAGATTTACCCTTTGCTTTAGAAAATCTGAATTCAAAGTCATCATCACACCAAAAGCTACTTATCTCTGTATCCGTAAAATTCTCCTTCTTAGTTTCTTGTAACATCGCAATTTCAATTCTATGAATCCGAATAACCCTCCTAAGTTCTGAAATTTTCACATTAGAACCCATACCTCTTGAGTTCCAAGACAAAATCCGCATCTGGACTCCTCCCCCTCTGATTAACGGCTAGAATTCTATGGATATATAGAGATTGGGATTCTCCTTCAAAATCATCTGCAGCTAAAATTTCTCTAACCAAAGCCTCCTCTGAACCTTTAAATTGTATGGCCAGCTCTCTGTCGATCTGTAAAGTTTTCTTAGCTTCCAACTTTTGTGTCTGCCATCGTTCTTGAAGATCCGAGTCAGACAAGGACCTGCCTTCGAGTTCAGTGGACTCTTCCTCTCTTTGTATTTTCTTCACACGTCAATTTCTATTTTTTCTCTGGGAATCACTGTAATTTTCTTGTATTCTTTGAAGGGACCTGTATTTCTTATTTTTTTCCCGCCTTCAGACTAACGTGTAGCTTGGGTTTGGGCATTAAAGAATCATCGCTCAAATTTGTAATCATAAACGTCCCCTGCTCCCGTGCTTTATCCTCTCACCCCAAGTTGGGCTTACTTCCCTTCAGTTCTCCCGAAATCCCATCCAATTGGTCTTCTATTCCATTGGATCCTTCTTTAGGTGATATGTTCATAAGGCCCATATAGTCCGTATCCTCAACCGCCTTTGACCCTAAACACCCTTCCCATAGAGACAAGTCATTTAAATTTTCACTTAATCTTTCATTAGCATCCACCACCATCTGCTGTCATCTTCTGCCACTACCCCCTCGTGATCCACCTCCGCCTCATATTGCTTTTGTGATTTCCCAGAACTAACATCATTCACCCTCTGACCCAATATAGCTTCCTCCCCTATATTTCTCTCTTCCCCATCCAGGCCCGAAAATAAGCCGCCTTTTGATATGTTCGCCATGCAACATAACTGGCTATCATCTTCCTCTTGCCACCTCTCTGAGTTCTTCTCCTCCGATGAATCTGTGCTCCTTCCTGCCGACGAGCTCGATTCAAAAGTGTCTAAATTAACTTCTACTTCTTGCTTACAACTTCTTGTTTCGCTTCTGTTAGTGGACTGTTCCACAACTCTAATTTTAAAAACATCCCTTCCTGCTTCCAAATCAAGCACTTCATCTATCAAGTCCTTTTTGCTTGTTGCTATCAGAATCTTCATCTCCTCACATCCCAATTCCTGAAGAGCATTTTCACCCATCGCTAAAACATCACCCCATTGCTCGGCTATCCTTTTAAATGTGTTATGATTCCAACAATGTAACGACACACCGATTAATTTAATCTAGGTTACTCTTTCGGACGCTCTGTAAGATTCTGTCCATGGATGAACTTCCAAAAATACTTCAAGTAAAAGCGACCGTTTATTCTCCTTCATGATCCTATACAGCTCTTCATCAACAATTTCTATTAGGAAATCTCTCCCTCCCAAAAACTTAGTCTTGACATCTCCCAAACCTCCGGCACTTAATCTTTCTTCCACCTGAGTAGAAGAATTTTCATTTTGTAGAGTTTTATTGTAATTTTAAATCTTACTTCGTTTTTCTTTAACATGGTATACTTAAAACTTCAATTTTTTTACTTAAATATATTATTATTTATAAGGATTTGATATACATGATTTTTTTTGTAAAATTTATAAAAAATTTATTTCTAATTTTTGTAATTAATTTTTTAATTTTGGACCATATGTGCAAAATACAATTGTAATCAAAATAAACTCGCGGACAGTTCCCACCGACTTTAACAATATCAACAATACGTTAAAAATAAAAAATATTATGTTTATAAAAAGCTAAATGTATAGTTTTACTTTAAATTGTCTAAAAAAAATTGGTCCTATACTTTTTTTAATAAAAGGCCAAGGGAGCTAAGCGATGATTGTTATACAGTGAGGACTCATTACATCTCTGATGAGAGTAGTCTGTAGGAACGATGGTGGCGAAGAATGGATCACAGTCTCCTACGGAAAAGACGGGCTTAGTTTGGCAATTCCATCTGCAAGCATATTGGTTTCTCGGGGCACTCAAATGACATCCAACATCGTTGACGTATTTGATGGATGGAGTGCATCCGTGCATGGGAACTCGTCGAGCAGTGAGGATCGATAATAAGCTTCACAACATCAGCACTATCAGATTGAACCATGAGTAACTCGAAACCGTGAGTCCAAGCTACTTCCAAGCCGATTAACGGAGCCTAAAGTTCTGCTTGTAAGGGTGTTGTAATGTCGATAGTTACGTGGAAACCAACTACCCAATTACCGACGGAGTCACAGATAGCACCACCAATAGAAGCAGAACTCAAAGTAGTGGAGATAGCGCCACCTACATTAAGGCAACACCAACTAGCGGGTGGGTTATGCCATTGAAAAGTCGCAAATCCTTTCTCACGCACGGGGCCTGCAATTTGTTTGCAGCCATAGAAGGACTTCGCCCACGCGATACTATGAGTGAAAACCGAGTGAAAAGAGGGGGGGGGGTGGAGGGGCAAGGAGTTGTAAAAACTTGATCATTTAGATTTTTCCGTATATGCCAAGCCAAAGAAGAACAAAACGCACACGAACGGAGGTATGTTCATGTTCGTTATAAATGAACACGAACATAAACGAACAAATTTTTTTTTGTTCATTTTCGTTTATTAAGGAATATAACTTGTTCATGTTAAATAAACGAATATAAACGAACACGAACATAAATGAACACGAACATAAACGTTGGAGACCCTATCTTCCATTATTCTTTCATAAAAAATAGTCGACAATGCAAATCAACTAAATCTACAGTGATAAATAGCGTAAGAGCTGATTAGCAGTGATGAAAATATTTGAAGATATCAAATATTTCGATCGATCTTTTAAAGGTATTAAATGATTCACACGACTTTAATTTAACGATATAACATTTATTTTAGTGGTCCATGATTACATATGAACAATCATTTTCCATTACGTTATTCTAATAAATTCGCCGGCTAAAAGTTTTGTGACATCAATGTCAGACTTTAGTGAGGTTTGTTAATAATGGTCCTTTCCGTTGGCAGAGTAGAAAATTTAACCGCATGAAAATTTCGAACGGTACAAATTGGACTACAAGGCAATAACATAGATCCGAAATCCCTTAGATGCTACATATCGTAACTGATATTATTGCTAAACCACCATTCAAAATTTTAACATACCTAAAGTCTATTCCACGACTAAAGGTCACATAAGAACTATGAAAATAAAATTTCATTGTCAAAGTGTATTTTCTACTTATTAATGAGTTCTTCCTAGAAAACTCATTACTTCCGCTATTACATTCCTTTTCAGAAATTGCATAGAAACCTTTGTTTTGTTTTCTGACAAATTCTATATATTTTCCTTTTTACTGATGCTCATATACTTTCGATTGTTACCTTTATCTTCCCATCTATTTCTAGAAAGAAGTATGATGTTTTCTTGAGTTTTAGATGTGAAGATACCCGCAATAACTTTACATATAAACTATTAAACCAAATAAAACAGAGAAAGATATGAAAACATACCTGTAAAACTTCATATTGTACTATAATATAACTTGTTTTGAAGCTTTCAGCGATCGTCTCCACTCTCTAGTGAACACTAGGGTTTGGGGAAAAAAAGGAAAAATGAATCAGAATATCATATTAATTAATATTTTTAAGATACTTACAAATTGGTCACCAAAATTGATTTAAGAAGATTGAGTTAAACATAAATGAACGAACATAACCGAACGAACATAAACGAACGAACATAACCGAACGTTCACGAACGTAAATGAACGAACGAGACCTATGTTCATGTTCGTTCATTTAATTAAACGAACATAAAATCTTGTTCATGTTCGTTCATTTAATAAATAAACGCACATAAACGAACTTCCCGCCGCACGATTCATGAACGGTTCGCTGAACGTTCAGTTCATTTACGGGCCTACATGTTTCAATGTCTGATGAAAAGTCATATGAGTTGAAGGAACAACACGTTTTCAAAGGGAACGAGCTTGGGGGCAATCTCGAAGAACATGGATTGTAGATTCTTGAGGGGCATTACAACATCTGCATGACGGATCATCAGTAAAGGAACGTTTGAAAAATTGATCTCAAAATAATTTTGAGATTATTTGTTTTATTTTCTTACCATTTGAATAATTGATCTCAAAATTATGAAATAACATAAAAAAAAATATCAACAATCAGCAGGTTTCCTTAAATAATTTTATGTGACCCTTTTTTTTTGAAATATCATCACAATATTCCGCTAATTTTGTAAATAATTTCAAAATAAAAGAAAAATCATGCGTGCGGCAGTTATTGCGAGGGGTAAAGACTTAAATCATTAATGCCCTGCATGCCTTTTTCCCATTAGTATAAGCCCGAGCCCAAATGTTAATGAGACCGACCAGCTTAAAAGCCCATATATTCTTTTAATTGAACAACAGTCAATTGCTAAGTGGACCGCGCCATTTTCCCGATACACTACGCTACATCACTCAACAAATCCACACAAAATCTGTCCAACAATTCGGAATTTTCCATTATAATCAATTTTCTGTATCTTTATATAGCAAATATATTTATTTGTTACATAAAATTTCAGCTGTGGCTGTTTGTGAATTAAAATAATAATGGTAAACCATTCACAATTCACACAGACAAGGTGAAAGAAATTTTTTTTCCTGAAGTATTTCGACAGTAATGCTTGAAACATATCAAACGAATTTGAGACTGATTTGTTTTCACAGAGAAAAAAGAAGTATGCAATATGAGAATGCGGCAAGTGTTCACGAAATTTAAAGATTCTAATTTTTAAATTTATTTTTAAAAAATAATCAATTGAATTCTAGATTTGAAGGTGGACTAGATGTTATCCGGTTTTTGCAACATGAAGATGAGTTACGAGACGCCGTAACTTATGCTCTAAGATGTTTTTATAGAATTTAAATTACTAAAACAATTCATGATTACGGAGATAATGAAAAAAAAGGAACTTGATAAAAATAATGCAGAAAATAGAGATTAAGATTGCGAAGAGATCCCTTTAGGAGTGCTAATACCTATCTATTATATTTGGTCTTGAACTTGATTATTATTAGACCTTTTACTTGATGTTTGAACCGGTCATAACGACCATCGTGTCTAAAACATTATATATTTATATAAAAATTATATTATAATTACTTTTTTAAATAATGTTATAACTATTTTTTAATCATACCACGTTTAATCACTAAATAATGCAGATTCGGGGATGAAGATACTGCACACCAGGTTGCTGCAGACGATTTTAGACCTGATTAGTTGTTGATTTGTCTTTTATATTTAATAAATGAACATTTATAAATAGATATAATCTTATGATTATCTTATATTATGAAAAGTATTTATAGGAAATGACAAGGTAATGATTGCCTTGCATCTCGCAATGATGAGTGGGAATGATTAATAGAAAAGGGGCAGCCATATTTTTCAACGTGAAATTCCAATTAGCTATTTATGTAAACTTTAAGATAAGATGTGGAAAGGGGAATGAAGTGGCAAAGCTTTTGCCACAGATTGCTGAAATGGAATATAATGACTCTATCCTTGGACTCTCACAAAACAAAAATCAGAATATATTCTAAAAATTATACATGGATTTATAAAGTTACCAAATACCAGAAAAGGGATAAAAGATTGTCATTATGTTATCAATACTTTTTAACATGTAGATATAAAATTTATTATGAAATAATAATTTAAATACTTGTTTTGACAAAAAGAATAACATAAAAAAATATTAGTACTTGCAAATTAAAGTGAATTTATTAAACTAGAAGCTGTGTTATCTCTCATTAATTCCATCTCATAACTAGATGGGGATGTCTAATTATTCCAATTCAACCACAATCACTCGTTTAAAATTTAAAATAACATAATTTAAATGATATATTTATCCTTTTAACCATTTAAAAATAAAAAAATATATTATAAATAAATTCAAAATAAATTATTATTATATATAAAATATATCAATTTAAACAATAATAAAAATATAAAAATTACAAATAAAAAATATAATAATAATGAAAATATATTTTATAATAACTTACTGTTAACATTTTAATATATAAATCATGAATTTTATTTACTTTCAAGTAAATAAAATAAATTATTTTTAAGGATGTTAGTATTCAATCATTAAAATAAAATATAAATACATAATCGAGTGGAGTTCATGCATTAGTTAGGGTGAAATTATAATTTGCTTTCAAACGCAAATTTAAAAAATGAAAAAACTATAAATCCTAGCTTTTACGGTTGGTTTGAAACCATCGTTTCCACCATGATTTTTTTTTTACTCGTTTGACATTGATTTTGCAGTCAAAACAGACTTATTAGCTACAAGTGATTTTAGAAAGTCACACCAAACGGAACCTAAGTATATTTAATGTAAGTACGATTGTATGCAACATATTGGAAGTGAATAATAACGGCAAAACTTTCGAGATAATGTTCTGAAAAAAATTAATTCACGAGATAAAGCACTCCCAAGATTAATTGCTCAAATAAGGTGAAATCCACAGTGTTGGCCGTAGGTCGCCATGCCTTCCGGGCGACCTACTAGGTCGCCATGTCTTCCCGGCGAGCTACAAGAGATTGCATGTGCCATGCACGTCCCAACACGCTGGGCATCCGAGGCCATCCGGCCGAGGCCATCCGGCCGAGGCCATCCGAGAGCATCCGAGGCCATCCGAACGAGCTATGCGAGGGCATCCGAGGGCAACCGAGCGAGCTATGCGAGGGAATCCGAGGGAAGCCGAGCGAGGGTAGGTCGCCCAGAGGGCATGGCGATCTACAAGGTCGCCCGGAGGGCATGGCGACATACAAGGTCGCCCGGAGGGCATGGCGACCTATGTGTTGGGACGTGCATGTGCCATGCAACACGTTCATTCTCTCTGTTTGAGCAAGGGTAGGTCGCCCGGAGTGCATGGCGACCTACGGCCAACACTGTGGATTTCACCCTATTTGAGCAATTAATCTTGGGAGTGCATTAGCTCGTGAATTAATTTCTTTCAGAACATTATCTCGAAATTTTTGCCGAATAATAACATATCTATTGTTTTGGGAAAGCTATTAAATTTAGTATTGTGTGTTAAGAGGAGATAAAAAAAAAACTAATTTGCATACCCATTAAAAATGTATTAAAATTTTAGATAAAGTATATAAATGGTCTCTCGACTATAAGATTTTTTTTTATTGAGTCATCAAACTATTAAAAATTTGGTATAACTTGTCTAACAAGTACATTTGTTTATCAACCATCACTTCCAAGCTTATTCACCACAACACTTTATATGGGCAAGCGGACTCCACCGAATATTTCTTTGCATATAAATAAACATATATTCATATAAATATACTATTTTTATCTTTAATATAATTTTTAATAACATAACGAGGGATGTACTTTAATATGCTCCACAAATTTGGCAAGCACATACTCTCTTGGATCCACTATTGTACCTTGTAATCTTCCTTTCTACTCTTAATGACCCGTTTAGTATAACTTTTGAAAATTGACTTTTAAGTGTTGTAGAAATAAATTTTTAAAAGTGATGTAAAACGTACAGTTTTAAAATTTAATTGTTTTGGATTATTGTTAAAATATGAATTTGAAAAATAAAATGTCCATTATAGATATTATATTGTAAATTAAAAATATAACATTTAAATTATATTTACACTTATATATGAAACATATTAAACTATAATAAATTTTTAAAAAAATATTATATATGAACTATATCAATTTAAACTATAAAAAATATAAATAAAAATAATTTTATAATAAAAATGTATTTTATTTAACTCACTATTAATATTTTAATATATATATCATAATTTTTAAATAATTAAAATAAATTATTAAAATTAATAAATTACTATTTTAAGGATGTTAATATTAAATTATTAAAATAAAATATAAATACATAATCGTATGGAGTCCATGTATTAGTAAGAATAAAATTATAATTTATTTCCAAACGCAAAATAAAAAAAAAAACTAAAAATCATAGCTTTTAAAGTTAGTTTAAAATCATCGTTTCTATCATAATTTTTTTATATTTATTACTCGTTTAACATTAATGTTACCATCAAAACAGATTTTTTTTTATTAAAAATGCTTTCTAAAAACATTACCAAACAAACTTCAAGTCTATTTACTGGACAACTGGCGCCACCATTGGCTTAAGAAAACTATTCGGAATAGAGTTAGAGTTAGTATGATCCAATATATATATATAACTGTATTTAATCGCGTGCCTGATAAGGATGATGGCACGTCCACGTTTCGAAAATGAAATCGCTATATTGCCAGTTGTTTCCCTTCCGCGCCATAGATCTTTGTCACGTTGAAATGGTTATCTATCTCCATCGTCCGATCATCATAACCACGGTCCCACGTTCGCTTTCGTGAATGACGAGTCTACTTAATTTCACAGTTAAACTTTTTTTTCGTGACTAATATTAAATTATTAATTATTTAAAGATAAAGAATAACTTTACGAAAGAACGAAAATGAAATTTGTCTTTCTGTGATTGGCTTGAAATTGGTAAGATGATGTTTACGTCTTTGCATATATATATGGTAAATTACACTCTTACTCACTGAACTTTACACCCTCTCCTATTTCACTTACCATCTTTCAATTTTTTTTAATTTACTCACTAAAATTTAGACATTAAACTTTTTTAGTCACTCGACCGTTAAATTTATAAAACCTGTAAATTAAAATTGAAAAAATTAAAATCATATTGAGTGAGATAGGAGAGAGAGTAAAGTTTAATGAGTAAACATGTCACATGTTTTATTATTAAAATAAGTCACGTGAGCACACTGTTACTAAGTAAACAATCGAGTGACAAAAAAAATAATGTCTAAAGTTCAATGTTTTATTATTAAAGTATAATGTGCTTTTAATTTTTTCAATTTTAATTTATCGGTGTTAGAAATTTAACGGTCTAGTGACAAAAAAAAGTTCAATGTCTAAAGTATAATGAGAAAATTGAAAAAATTAAAAGTACAGTGAGTGAAATAGGATATAAAGTAAAGTTTAGTGAGTAAGAGTATAATATATCCATATATATAGAGAGAGATTTTTCTGTCGATTGTTAATTTAATTGTAAGAGTATAATATATCCATATATATAGAGAGAGATTTTTCTGTCGATTGTTAATTTAATTTGAACCTCAGGAAACAAAAAATAAAGAAGAAGGGCCCCACCAGCCACCGATGAAAACGAACGTTGATTAATTTGACCTAATCGACGATACTTATGATAAGCTTCCGTAACCAATTTGTCAAAAGCCCACAATTTTTATGAGTTAAGTTAACCGGTAGGTGACGTAAACATTTTTCTTTTTTAATATAAAAGTACATAAATTATATCGTTTATTTTAAATAAATGTTTAAACATTATTTTGTTAATTAAAATACAAACGTTATCACTTTTAAGTGTTCGAGTCATAATAATAATAAACATTAAAAAATCTTTTAAATGACACTTGTTATTTATGTTTATATTTTTTAGAAATTTATTTAATTTTAAAATAAAAATATTATTTTAAAAAAATCATTTATTGAAGAAAGATAATTTTCTCGTCTCCCTTCTCTCCTCCTCCCTCCCCCTCGTGTGCAGCTGCAGTGAATGCAAAATTCACTGACCCCTCCCGCTGCAGTGAATGAAAATTCACTCCAAAACAAATTAATTGTCTGCAACAATAGTTTAAAAGTTAGATTTAAACTATTACAATTTTAAAAATGAATTTATGTTCGTTTAAGACCTCCAAAACATTGCTCGTAGCCATATCGACCCATTAATCAGGCATGGTGCTCTAATTTCACCACCCAAACCCGTTGCATGAATAAAAATTCACTCCCCCTGCTGCAGTGAAAGTGAATTCACTCCCCTCGTCGCATGAATGACCAAATCCTCCCATTAAATTTAGGGTTAGAAATTTAAAGGTTTACTATGACAATAAACATGAAGTCATTAAGTAGGTAATAATAGAGACGATGGTCAGAGATAATCGAAAATGGTCAGTGAGAAATAGGATTTGAAATTTATGATTTTATTTATTTTTATTTAAAAAAAATGAGTTTTTTTTGTAATTTTTAAATTTTTAAATAAAATTTCTAAAATTATATAAATGTGACATATATCCTTTAACGGAGATTTTTAACCATAGCTGCGGCCGTGATATCTAAAATGATAATGTTTGTAACGTTAAACAACTGGATTAACCGAAAAAAAGTTTATACACCTATTTAAGAAAAATAATATAATTTAAACACTTTTTATATTAAGTCTTGTTTTCATAATTTCTTTTTTCATAAATGATTAACTCTAATTAGAAAAATAGGAAGAAAAAAAAACTTTGAATGAGACTTGATAAATTATTAAAAATATTTTATTGCATTCACTTTGTGTCTAAAATATTAAATAATTTTTTATTAAGCTAAGGTGATTATAAAGTAGTATCTGTTCTAACTATTCTCAGTCATTTGACAATGAATGCTCAATCAATCTACTGCAGCCTCTGGTGCTCTAATATATGACTTCTAGAAACAATAATGATTCTTTTAACCAGTGAGGTAAGTTGGTGGACTCATCGACATATTTACTTCAGGTAAAACACTTCAACTAAAAGGTTTAATATTATTATTCGGTTTAATATAAAAATAAGTGTCTAAATTATATCATTTTTCTTATTTAGACGTTTAAATTATTTTTCGGTCAATCAAGGTGTTCAATGTTACAAACATTATCATTTTAAGTGTCCCAACTGTAACAACCCTAAAAAATCATTAAATGACATGTGTCATATTTTGTTAATTTTAAATATATATATATATATATATATATATATATATCCAAAAAATTCTATTTTCCCTAAAATACAAAAAAATAACTCCTTGAATCTCTAATTTCACCACATATTAATATTTGATTGACTGGAGTCATTTTCAGTGAGTCCAGTGGCGAAAAAAAAGTATCATCGCCGACAATAATAGAGACAAGCCTCAACAATGCTCTGATCATCGTTACAACATCACTCATCGTCGATTCATCTTCTTTTCCTTTACGTCTCGTACCTAGCAACACTCAACCACCGTTGTGTTTTTATCAGAACCCACCCATTAGTCGTCAAATTATACTTCTGGCCACCCCTTTGTTACCGTCCAAATAGGAAATTAAGGTTTATGAAATATATGACATTTTAAGTAAAATAGACAAGTTTTATTTTTTAAATATAATAATATTTTTTAAGTTTTTTAAAGTAATTTTTTTTAAATTACAAGAGCGAGACGCGTGTCACTTAATGAAATTTATTAACGGAGGTGACGACCTAGACAATCAAAAGTGTAACGTTAAAATATTAAGTACTTGAATTGATCGAAAAATAATTTATACACTTAAATAAAAAAAGATATAAACCAGAGATGGGAAAAGTTTCATGCACCTCATCATCAAGGGAAAACAATTTCTGGAAGTAAGCACTGGTTTCTTGCCGAAGAACATTCGTGTCTGAACACCAATCACCAGTGGAAATTTGGAGAGAGTAAATTCGGTTAATCCTTTTGTTAATAATGGCTTTTTTATGGAAGTAAGTCGTATTCCTATCGCCAAAGTTAATCCAGTCCGATCGGGATTTTTGTTTCCATAGGATTTCTTCCTGGTCGAGGATTAATTCCAGCTCAGTTTGAAGTTTAGTCTCGAGCCTGGACAGGTAGGAACTTCGATTTTTATCGAGATAGCGTTGGATGACCTTGAGCCGAGCCATAACATTGCGCTTCCGATATGAGAGCTGACCAAAAATAGAGTGGTTCCAATTATTAGCAGCAACAGTAAACTTGGAGATAGCATCCGTTATTGAGAGAGAAGAATCCCAATTATCATTCACAAACTTATGAAAGTCTTTGTGAAGGGTCCAACCAGCAAAGTAACGAAAGAGGCGTTGTTGCGGTCTATTAGGATTCTTACCAATAGTTAGCAAAAGAGGCCTGTGATCAGACTTCATCCGAAGGAGATGATAAACCAGCGTATCGGGATAGGATAGAAGCCATTTATCATTGCATAAGCAACGATCAAGACGAACTGCACAGGATCTCTTCTATACCAGGTGAAGTCTGGTCCTTGGTATCCCATATCATGTAGTCCTGAGTTAAAAACTACTTTGCTGAAGTCTTGATCCGAGGAAGGGATGGTGACACATCCTTTACGGTCATATGGACTTCTAACGACCAATCTCGTGGCATTCCTATCGTTAGTTGGGACGTCTTATTTCAACCTAGACACAATGGAGGTCTCGGCATCAGGAGGTTACAGCAACATAATTCGGCCTTTCCTAATGAAGCTTTGTTTTGCAGTTGCTTCGAACACAGAGACATACTTCATAAAATTACTTCGACAAAAATATAAGGTGACATCTATGTGCCCACCTTCCATCATGCGGCTGAATTGCTCTCATTTGTGGATGTCTCTATCCAAGGTCTGAGATAATTTCCATAGTTTCATCTCTTGGTCCGTAGGTGATGGTGCTTCTACAAGATTTTGGCACGATAATTGGCTGCCGAAACTTGGACGTCTCTCTAACTGGAAGCAAGAGAGCATCACTATTGAAGATAACTTGATGGTTTGTGATATTTCCCAATCGAACAGTAGCTGGAACTGGAACTTCATTCGACAGACTCTTCAGCCTTCCACATTCCAACATATTTTGAATGTCCAGCCCCCTAATCCCAATGCTGGCACTGATCGTTGTTCCTGGTTTCATGGCAAGAATGGTGAATTCTCCGTGAAATCCGCTTATAACCTTATTACTAAAGAACTTTGGAATCCTACAGACGTTAAATGGATTAAGCTCTGGCGTCTTCCTATCCCGGAGCGTATCAAGCACTTCCTTTGGATTTCCTATCGAGATCGATTACTAACGAATGTCAATCGATGTGCGCGTAACCTTACCGATGATCCTCTATGTCAAATATGTGGATCAGCTAATGAAACTTTGTTGCATGTGTTGCGAGATTGCAAACAAACTGCTTCTCTTTGGCAATTGATCATTCGACAACAGCAATTTCAGGATTTCTTCACTCTATGAACTAATGAATGACTTATGATGAATCTTGATTCCAATCGACTTTTTGCAGGTTTAAAAATCCCTTGGAAAACTTTATTTGCTTCCTAGCGTGGCAGATCTGGAAGCGAAGAAATTCATCCATATCTCCAATCTGTCCATCTAATGATCAATTACTCAACCACAGCAAAACTGGGCTAATTATTTCATCCCTACGACGCCTGATTCCTCGACCGGTATGCTTTTCCTCGCCGGAACTTATTCAATGACGACCAGCGCCTGCTGGCTGGTTTACGCTCAACACGGATGGTGCAGTTCATCATACTTCCTCTCTAGGATCGGCAGGTGGCATCATCCGGAACAAGGATGGAGATTGGATTGTCGGATTTAATAGCGGTTGGTATTTCTTCCCCATTATAAGCTAAACTCTGGGGATTCTTGAAGGACTTCAATTAGCGTGGTCCCAAAGACTCGAGCACCTCCAATGCCAAACGGACTGTGCAGAAGCTCTAACACTTGTGACTTCTTCAACAGCCGCATCCAGCCCAGTGTCTATTGTCAGATCTATCGCGAGCCTTATTTCAAAACAATGGAATGTTGATTTCATTCTCATACTCGTGAAGCCAACGCTGTAGCAGACTTCCTTGCAAAATCTATCGTCGTTTCAAATGATCAACCATGCATATACATTGAACTTCCCCAGGAGATAATACCTCATCTTGCTCGAGACCTTCATGGTCCTGCTTTTACTCGCTCCTAGTATTTCATTATAATAGTCTTCCTTTAATTCAAAAAAAAAAGATATAATTTAGACACTTATTTTATATTAAACCTTATTATTGAATCACACAATTATTAAAAAGCACAAAAGTTATCTACTAGTTTCAAGGTATTGATTCCATACTCAACGGTACTAATACTAAACAAATAAAACGTACTGCACCTTAACGCAAGTGACTGGGGAAAGACCTTTGTTTGCTTCTGCTGGTTTCAAGCTACCACGTCGTCACATAAAATTGATTATTTTTAATTTAAAAATCTAATTAATCGTAAAATTTTTAAAAAAAAAATAATTAAAATTTTATTTAATTAAGTTAAAATTAAATGAACAAATAAAACATTATTCATTAATTTTAATATATTAAGTCACATCTGCTAAAATAGTAAGGATGCAGTAAGACTAGGCCAATAATCCAAGCAGATTAATTATTTGACCCAATAGACTATTCCCAACATTATTTTGCATTCTATGGTATTTTTTACGATATAGAGAGAACTCGTCATCCTCTCGTGACGAATTTGTCCGAATATTATTAATTAATGGGCCCATGTGTGGAGTCCCATGAAATCGAATTGTTTATTAATTTTTTTAAATTAATTAAAATAATATATTTTAATTAAAATATATTAACATCTTTTAATTAAAAGAAGAGAAATTTGTCATGTGGGGTGACGAGTTCTTTTTGAATTTGAACAGAGTAGTTGTTACTGAACATTGGGCAGGAGACAAATTCCAACGATCGAATTCCAACAGACTAGATGTTTACGGCCACTGGATTTGTTGTATAAATAGGAGCTTTAGGGTTTAAGGAATGTATTGTTATTTGTTGAGAAGAAAAAAAATTGATTGAGACAATTTTTATTTTTATTTTTTGAAGAGTTTGTGATAAAATGTCTACCCAAGAATATATGCTACGTCTTGATGAAGTCCATGTTTCTTCGCTTGAACTCAGTATGGTAAATTAATTTTCTTCTCATTTATAAAATTTTAAATTATTATATTAATGTTGTTATTTTGAAAAATTTATTAATTAAGTAAAAGTTAAATTGTAGGAAGAAGAATGAAGCATTCGTAACCAACGAATAAAAAGTGATGAGCCACGTGATTGAATTGTTATTTATCTACGACAATCTGGATTATATCCTATAATATTTCTTTGTGGTTTTAGGGTGATGCTTGTACTAATTTCGGGGTTTGATTGAATGTTGGAGACCCAAAACTCATGCATTTCAATTTCATAGTGGTGAAGCGACGAATACTTTGGAAGATTTGACTTACCAACTCGATGTTTCGATCAATGGTGCGACATAGGTGAGATGTAACAATGTCAACAGAAACTCAATTTACGTGTGATTGTTGGGAAATGTTGTAACATCCTCAATATCAGGCTAGTGACCTAAAGGTGAATTTTGAAAGCATTGTGTTCAATTTCGAAATAAGTTAAAAGTTCATAATTTTAATTGGAGAATTTTGAGGTTTGATTTAATAGTAAAGTTTGAAAGTAATAAGGGTATTATGGTCTTTTCTAAGAGAAGATTTTTATTTCTCTTTTAGGGGATATAAAAACGTGGGAAATGAGGGAAATGAGTTTCCAGAGTTTTCTTCTCCTCCTTTCTTCTTTGTGCGTGAAGCTCCAGCTCAATGGTGAGTTTCTTAATTAGTTGGTTATTTATTGAATTAAAAGTTGGGTTATGATTCTTAGGTGATACTTAAGCTTAAGTTATCTTAAAATCAAAAGATAAATGAGTTAGGGAAGATTAAAGATTTGGAGTTCTTGAGTGAATTTCCAGAATGGAGTTGATAAGTTGAACTTGAAGATAAATTTGACTTGTCATCAGCTTAATTAAGAAGTATTAAGTGTTAGAATTAGATTTGAAACATGTGGAAAATAGGGTATGATTCTTGAAATTCCTAAAGAGGAAGGATATTAAGATTAAAGATGAGATAAATGAATATTAATGAGTTTAAGTATGTATATGTAAGTTAGGAATATGAAAGGGGTTGAAATATGAAGGATTTAATCCAAAAAGAATGAATTTTTGGGTTCAAAAAGAGGATTATGGGCAGAGTGCATCGATGCATATTCATAGTGCACCAATGCATCAAGGTTAAAACCCAGAAATTGTTTGAAGGTGTATCGATGCACAGGTAGTGCATCGATGCACTATTTTAATCTAAAAACATCGAATGCAATTAGTGCATCGATGCATAAGGCATACATCGATGCATCCCAGTAATAAACAAACATCGAATGTATTTTATGCACCGATGCACAGGTAGTGCATCGATGCACCGATAGGGAATGCATCGATACACTGTGCAGTGCATCGATGCATGCCTTCATTAAAAGATGAAATGTGCTTTTCTTTTAGCCTAAGAAGTGAAAATTTAGAAGATATCAATTAGTATACTGATATGTAGCATTGTATTATTATGATGTAGATATAGAATGAAGCTTGTTCCGGAACAATCTAAGAATTAAGATTGATTCAAAGCAAACAAGGCTAATGTGAGTGCACATTATTTAGTATATGAGGTTCAATGGAAAATAAGACTTGCGATAAGTCTATTTTTAATAATGAAAAACATGAATTCATAGAAGTATGTATTTGTTATGATTTATATGTTATTGATATGAATATGGTAAGTAAAAGGGATTAAGGGTGATGATAAGAATAATAATAAGGATAATGAAATGATAGGTATATGTGAATATAGGTATTGATGTGTTTTTGTATGTATTGTAAGATGATATGTTTATGTGATAACATGATAAGATGACAATGAGTTACATGTCATATGAACACATGAGAAATGTTATGAGCCATATGAAAGAGAAAGTATATGTGATACATGAGGGTGAATCCTATGTTTATATGAATATGAACTCATTTGAGAATTGACATGAACTACGTGATTACATGTATATATGAATGAAACCATGAGCTTATATGAATATATGATATGGTTACATGAATATGTAAAAGGATATAAAAGATAATGCCCATGTTATGTGTCATGAGAGCTAGGGGTATAGTTGGCATGCCAAGAGTCGAGGGTCTATGTGGTCCTTCGGGACATATATGTATTCTTTGGAACATGTGTGAAGTCTGGTGAGACACATACTTGATCCTTGGCATATGTATATGATTCTTAAGGAATGATATGTGGTCCTTTGGGACATATATGTATTCTTTGGAACATGTGAAGTCTGGTGAGACACATACTGATCCCTAGTATATGTATATGATTCTTAAGGAATGATATGTGGTCCTTATGGACATTATTATATGGCACTACGGTGCAATTCTACGCAGCACTCCGGTGTAATTATATGTGGCACTTCGGTGCAATTATATGAGATGTGGTGACAACATTAGTGTACAACCTCTATGTACTCGCATATCTTTAGTTCTCACATGTGTTTTTGGGCTATTAAATAGATAATATTAATAAAGTGATATGATAATATGTTTGTTTCCTTGTGGAATTTCATGTGTGATATTGATTGTACAAATGGTAACTTATAAGACCATATGATAATATAGTTGCTTGGGTGTACGTGTTTTATGATAGTATATATATATGGTTTACATGACATGATATGTATATGTGCAATTGGTTATGGTATATGTTATATGATATGGACATAAGAGATCATATGAACATGAGATAAAGATATGATGATAATGACATATATGTATGCATATATTTGTTACATGTAAAAGTATGAGTGGTATGAAATGATAGTAGTAATTGTTTAGGTATGATTATTAGTTACTGTTTACCTTATATGTTTATATGCCTCACTAAGTCTTTGACTTAGCGTGTAAGTAATTTACACGTAGGTTTCGAGAAGAGTAAAGAGCAATGTGGAGCAAGACAGGTCAGTTCTCCTTACTAAAGGTCAGATCAGAAAAGCGGTGAATAATATGTATTTTAGTATATAAAGTTCTATTTGGCATGTTTTCAAAAGAATATATTGTTTAAGCTATGAACCGTTTTATAAATGTTTTGAATAGTTATATGTAAATAAATAAGTGAAATATACACGCTCTGATTGGTTTTGTAATAATGAAAATGTCTTTTATGTAAATTAGTCATTTATATGTTGTAAAAGTTTTAAATTACTCACTATTTTATACAAGTACATGTTTTAAAAGGTTAATGTGACACCTCGGATTCGTATCCGGGTCGGATACGGGTCGGGGTGTTACAAATGTACCACCAAAAGATGTCACAGAAGGGTTGCGAATACGAATGACGTGTTTGGAGAGTGAATTTAAAGTTGATGAACATTTTACCAAACAAGAGGTTATCTTTGCAACCCAAACATATCTTCTCAAATTGATTAGATGGATATTGTTACCGGATAAATATGGTTATTTGGTGCACAATCATTATCTTCCATTTATGGAAAATTTTAGTGAGCGTCGTAAATATAGTTTGAGTTATGTGATTTTGTGTTTTTATACCATGAACTTTGTAAGGTTACGATTATGATGACAAGGGTAAAAAACGGATGTAGCGGTTTGTCCAGTCCTATTACAATCGTGAGTGTGATACCAATTTTCAATTTTAACGCTAATTACATCAGCTCCAGTTGAGTTTCCTCTTGCTTCAAGGTATTTTTTTTTAATTTGTTTTAGTAAATGTATATTATTAATTAATATTTTTAGAAATTTCAAATTAATAATAGAGTTGTTAATTTGTGATTATTATGTTGTGTAGATGACGACAAAGAATTGAGTACAAAGTTGGTGGTGCATAAAAAATAGATGTACGAACGAGGATTAATATCGCCTGTAGGCATACGGTAAATATTCTAAATTTTTTGTATAACTTTTAAATTGAGATAATTTATTTCTATTTCTATTAATGTAGTATGTTTGTTTACAATTTAATTGGATTCCTTATTATGAGCCAGAGATTCAGCAGTGCCTACCACCATTATTTTTTAAATGAGCAGAGATGTGGTGTGTTGTAACATCGTAGCTTCATTTCTTCATTATTGAAATCCATGTCGCCAATAGAGTGTTGTGATAGTTTGGGTCCCATCAGCCCATTCTAACACAAATATTTTGTAACACCCCAACCCGTATCCGACCCGAATACGAGTCTGAGATGTCACATTGACTTTTAAAAATGATATTCTTACAAAATATCATAACATTTGAACTCTTTTTAAGAAACATACGATAATATATTGTTGAATCATGTTTGTTATAACCAATTTAAGAAAATATATGTTTTATGAACAGTAAAATACGGTATGAACAGTGAATAATACCGTATAAACAGTACCGTTAACAGTAATGAACAATACCCGAATGTTAAAATTTTCCAAAATGTAAGAGGGGAACCGATTCCCCTACTACAAGGAACCAATACCCTGCTATAGTACTTTTGTAAAATACGTATAACTTCATAAAAACCTAAGCTTTCATCCGTATAAAATTTATCAATTACATATACGCATTTAAAACATTACAAAACTCAATCGTATGACTTTTCAAAACCAATTAGAACATATTGGGTTTAATCCTTTATTTACATGCCAACCACTATCCTTATTACAAAATACATATTATACATTTCTTTTCTGAACTGATCTTTGGAAAAGAGAAACTGACCTGTCTTACGTAACTTTTACCAACCTTCCTCTTCTCGAAACCTAAGCGTGAAACAATCACACGCTAAGTCGTTGACTTAGTGAGGCATATAAAAGATAATTATCATTTCTCATTTTATCATCATTAATTTCTTTATATACCATATCAACATATAATTCCTGTAACATTTCATATCATCAAAAGCATATACATCACATATATTATATTTGTGTTATCTCTTTAATTAGCCCATGGTACACTTGTGAGAACTAAGGATATGTGAGTGCATTGAGGTTGTGCACAAATGATGTCACCACAACTAGTAAAATTCCCACTAGGGCACTGAAATTTGTCCCGAAGGACCACTATGTCCCGTAGGACGACTGTATTGTCCCGTAGAACCACTGTATTGTCCCGAAGGACCACTGTATTGTCCCGAAGGACCACTATGTCTCGTAGGACCACTGTATCCCGTAGGACCACTGTATCCCTCGACTCTTGGCATGCTAACTATACCACTAGCTCTCATATCACATAACATGTGCAATATCATTTATATCATTTCACATATTCACATGCACGTTTCACTTTTCATATGATTTCATATATGTCTCGTAGGACCACTGTATCCCGTAGGACCACTGTATCCCTCGACTCTTGGCATGCTAACTATACCACAGCTCTCATATCACATAACATGCAATATATTTATCATTTCACATATTCACATGCACGTTTCACTTTCATATGATTTCATAATCATAAGTCATTTTAGCTTATAACACTTCTCTTGTGTTCATATGCATGTAAATCATTGTCATCTCTTGTTATCATGATTTACATACATCACTTATCACATATACTATATTCATACTTCAATATCATTGACTTATTTCACTTTATTACATTAAAGGATAAACATATAGTTTTATGTGCCCTATCAATAGTATCTTCATATAATCCCTTTTACCTTATCAGTAAAACTACTTATTTATCTCATCTTTTCATTTATTTACATAAGCCACTTAGCACTTACAAGAACATATCCACTAATATAATCAAGCATACACACATTTCATGTCATTCATTTCATTCTCTATATCCTTATCACATAACTTATTTTATTTCTCATGTTCCTATGTAAGCACACACACACACACACACACACACACACACACCACACACACACACACACACACACACATATATATATATATATAAATATATATATATATCACATACCATAACATTGGAGGAATTATTTCTTACCACAATAACTCCGCCACTGGCTCATCGCAAGCCAATGTTTATTCAATAACATAAGTACAATTAAATTGCACTCACCTTAGCCTTGCTTTGATTCGATCCTAATCCTTTGATTATTCCAGAACTTGTTTAGGCTCAATATCTACATAAATATAACATTTCAAAACAATTATCAGAAGCCTAAACCTTAAACTTGATGTTAATAACTTAAGCCTGTTTAATGAACCAAAATTCCATTTTTCCATTAGGGGGAATATGTACCCCCTGCATAATCTGAAATTTTCGTTCAAGCCCAGAAAACCACTGTTCATGCACGAAAATTCACTATATCAACTTAAATTCTTCATGTTTCATTCCCTTTTCTATTCTTAACTCAAATATACATACTTAAACTAATTTATATCCATTTATTTCATCTTAAACCTCAAAATCCCATATTTCAAATGTACAAGATGATCTTGATTTCACAAGATCGTTCTACCTCCAAAATTATGAAGCAAATGAAAAACCATATTTAACAACACTGGAGATAGAGCCGAATGGGAAAAAATGAAAGTAAAATATGCAAAGGCCTAGAAATCATCATCTTCTTCAACCACTTATTTTGCATCTCAAACAAATTATGGTGTATATCCCTTATTTCATACTTTAGTGGAGAGCCGATTGGAATATGTAGAAGGTTCATGGGATGCATTGTGACCCTCTCAACCATCTTCCAAAAACATACAAGTCTATGTGATGTATTTTTATATGCTCAATCATATAGTGATTTTGGTGGACAATTTGAGTCAATGACATCAATGATTGCATTAAATACCTTAAATTCTCCATCATTATCACTCGAAGGTAGAAATCGAAGTGTTGGACTGATGTATAGTTATAACACCTCCACCCGTATCCGACCCGGATACGAATCCGAGGTGTCACATTGACTTTTCAAACATGTCCATTATAAAAACTAGGGGAAATTTAAACTTTTATTAACATAAAACTTATATTTACATATGGAATTTTCAAACCATTACAAAACTGGTCATAGCATGCGTACTTTACAACTCTATTTACATGCCAAAATATCTATTACATAATCAAAACATACTATGTAAAATACTTCTAACCCGATCGTCAATCGGAGATATACTGCTCTACTTCTTCTAAAGTCGATCTTCTTGTTTTCCAGTACCTACGTGTAAACCACTTACACGCTAAGTCATAGACTTAGTGAGGCATAAACATATGATAAAGAATTTCTATAATTATGAACATGTAATTAATTATCTAAGAACAATTATGCATATAATATTATAATCCACAATGTCATATAGAAATCAGTATAAAAAAACAATATGTTAACATGCAAACATGTATATACTCTTTACATCTTTTATAAGGCCATGTACACTATTGAGAACTTAAGGTATACGAGTACTATGAGGTTGTGCACACATAGGTTATCACCACAGCTCGTATAAAATCCACTAAGTGACATATAAAATCTGTGTCCCGAAGGACCTATCCATTTGTTCCGAAGAACATAGGTAAATGTCCATATGTCCCGAAGGACATAGGTAAGCTATCCATATGTCTCAAAAGACATAGGTAACCCTCGAATTTTGGCATGCCACCTATACCTCTAGCTCTCATTATTCATATCATGGGTATTATCTTTTATCCTTTCACATAATCAAATATTCATCTATTCACATCATATAACTCATATAATCATATCACTTATACTTTCTCTTTCATATGCCTCATGTCATATCATTCATAATCACATAACTTTAATATACTTAATATATCATATAACTCAACTAACTAAATCTCAATTCACATGTAGTTTCTTAACATATTTCTATTTAGATTATTTAACATAAACAAGTAATCTTGTGTATCCTATAAGTAAATATTATCTATTTGGTCTTACTCTTTCATTTACTCATATAAATCATTTTTATTAGTTCAATTTTACATAACTCCTATATTATAGTTTCCTTTGAGTATATAATTCTTTCCTAAATTAATTATCTTACAATTTCGTATCATCTATTATGTTCAAGTCTCCTCATTAATATTCTATTCTCATTTAGTCATATAATTTAATTATATTGATTCCTATAATTGATCACATATATCATGTAGCATGTGTAGTCACCTATCATATAACTTATTTGTATTGTTCAATTCCTATAAACTTCTCATATGATTTCCTATATTCTTTGTACTATACTTTATATCACATAAAAACTCTACATATTTTAGATCATAATTCCATTTATAGAATTCCTTATATCTCTATTATCGTTTATCATGTCACATAGATTCCATACATTCACCTATGTTCACATAACCATGTAATATATATATATATATAATAACATATCCTCATATCAATCACATGCTCATATTTATGATTCATGTATACTACTATTGGAAATAGACTCATCGTGAGTATTAGTTACATTTATCATACATCACTAATACGCACTCACCTTGGCCTCACTTAGTTCCCAAATCCACCTCTAATATATCATTCTTTGAATAAAATCCTAATTAGGTGATTGTTCCAGAACTTGCTCGTGTTCGATGTCTACATAGTCATACATTTATACATATCAGTATTCCACATGACATATTCTAATCTTTCATTTCCTACACTAAAGGAAATGTTAATTTCATTTCTTGTTTAATGTAGGTATCGATACACTCTATAGGGTATCGATACATCCCTTAATATGTGTATCGATACACTTCCTATGTATCGGTACACAAATTACATTCGAAATTTTCATTTTAAGGAGGTATCGATACACTGCCTATGTATCGATACCCTTTGAATATTTTTTTTGCATTTTACTCCGAATGTATCGATACCTATTGAATGGGTACCGATACACCCTAGCCCAAAATTACATTTTGAGCACGAAAATCACTTAATTCTAGCTCAATTGTGTGACATTTCAACCTCTTTCATATCCTTAACTTACATACACCTACTTAAACTAATTAATACTCACTCAATATCTCTTTAACTTCAAAATCTAATCATCCACATAGCATTCAAGATTCATGCTCAAATTCCAACATGTTCTAAATTCAATTCTATCACTTCACACTTCTTAGTTCAACCATTGACAAGTCAAATTTAGTTTCAAAATCCACTTATCAACTCTTTCCTAAAATTTCATTTCAAAACTCATTATCTTAAAACTCTCCCAATTCCTTCATTTTATGGGTTTAAGATAAATTAAGTTTTCCTTAAGTTTACTTATCACCTAAGGATCATAAACCATGCTTGAACTCAACAAATAACCAACAAACATGGAAACTCACCTTTGCCTTTGGGTTCCACGGTGAAGAGAAAGAAGAAGAAGGAGAGAACTCTAGAAAGCTTCATTTTTCCCCTTCATCTCCCACGTGTAACTTATATAACCCCTACATTCATTTTTAATTCATTTCTAGGTCAAATAACCATTTTGTCCTTTCATTTCTCATTCTTTGATATTTAATCCTCTACAAACTTTACAATATAAGTCCTCGTACTTTTCAATTTATCTACTTTGACCAACAAATTCTAAAATATTTCAATTTAGCCACTAGCCCGATATTGAGGATGTTAGTCCACTAGCTTTTTCCTTTATTCATCCATAACCTTTAGAAATAACACACCTGCCATTAATACTTAAACCAAAGAGAAAATAATCCTTCAATTATATTTTAAATTTGCTTAATACACATAACTAATTCTTTATCTCTATGACTACTTCTACTTAACTAAGAAATACAATCTTAAATCTTCTTCATAGATGATTAAGACATACTTTTTCCAAAATTAAACAATGTTTCTATAACACTTTACACCCTTTTTGTTACTTCTATATCAATTTATAATCCATAGTTCCCTGTACCTTTCATATTAGTCTAAACATTCATCAGACTCTTCATATATCTATTCTTTCTAGTTTAAATAACTCATTCTGTATTTACTTAAACTTATCAAACCTTTATTCTTACTCATACATAATACAATTTTGTTTGATTCAAAATTAAGCATTACATATACCTTGGTCTTCTAAACTGATCACTGATGTACACCTTCTTAAACTTTCCCAAAACAAACAATCAACATTTGCATGATAGCAATATCACCCATACATTTCCAATATTATTTCAAATCCCTTGAAGAGTAATTCCATCGAATTAAGAGGGAATTCAATTCCCTAAATCCAAATGAAATACTTTCAACATATTTTATTTACTCAAGCACTATGCCCTACTAGTAACTTCTAATTGAATTCTCAATTCTTTCATCAATTTACTATTAATATATATGTATACAAGCCCAGATCAGCCAACCTTATCACACATTTATCATACAATAGAGAAGTACCTGCAATTATCTCAGAAATATCCTGGTCTTCATTGGTCTTGAGGTTATACACTCGAGCAGTGGAGCGAATTTCATACTGAGTAGAGGATTCTGGTTGACTTTTACCTCTTCCTCTCTGTGATATCGAAACAGATCGTTCCGACTATACAGACTCTCCTGTTCCCAATGGACATTTTCTCATGAAATGTCATGTTTCCCCACATCAGAAACAAGCTCTAGATTTAACTCTACATGTCCCACCATGATATCTTCCATAAGTCTGACAGTGTCTTTGTTGTGCTCTTCCATCACCATACCTTACTGATTGAGTCTGCCCAACTTTCATCTGAATGGATCCTCTAACAGAGGATGTCATCGATTTAGACCTTGCTTGGGATCGAAATTCAGAATCTCTGCATCTCTTGAGTGGTGCAGAACTTGATGCAGTCCCAATTCTTTTAGACGATTGGGCTCTTTGCCCTCCAAATCGTTCATTCTGAGCTCTCTCTAGAGCTTTAGCACGGTTTATCACCTCTTGAAACGAGGACATGTTCAGTACAATTAACATTTCCTTAAGCTTTGGGCGTAAACCCATAATAAACCAGGTTCAGAAATTCTTGCTTCATTTGCTTGATGAATTGATCTCCTATGTACTTGTACTTAAACTCTTCAAGAAACAAAGACCATGTCACCCGATCACTGGTCATCCTTAAAGTGGCATTCGTCCACCAGATTTTCGCTTGCCCACGAAGCAAGGAGACTACTTCATCTAGCTTCTCCATATCAGAACAGTGGAGTCCCTCTAACATGATCTTTACATCGTTGAGCCAAAGGTCCGCAACAACAGGACCTTCCACGACTTCACCTTTGAACTCTGGAGCTTCTAATACCTTTAATTCCTTTACAACATTCATCCTCTGAGTTGAGGAGGTAGGAGGGTGGAAACGTGCTAATACCGCATCCAATGTCCTGAAGAACATATCTTGATCACCTACAGGCACTCTAGAAGGTGCATGTTCTTCACATTGCCTGGCCAGGGCAGGTGAATTACTGCTCTCAGCTAATCTATCTTCTCCTGCTTCATTTCGGGAGCTATCTTGTCCGGACATCTAATAAGATATAACCAAATATTTCTATCAGTAAAACATCATGCTCTTTACTCTTATCAGATCAGAAGTTCTTACTAGTATGTTGGCATGTACACTTTTTAAGACACTCTGGACTCCGGTTTATGCTGAAAATAAATTAAACCATAGCTCTAATACCATTAAATGTAACACCTACTTAAACTAATTAATACTTTTAAACTAATTAATACTCACTCTCAATATCTCTTTAACTTCAAAATCTAATCATCCACATAGCATTCAAGAATCATGCTCAAATTCCAACACGTTCTAAATTCAATTCTATCACTTCATACTTCTTAGTTCAACCATTGACAAGTCAAATTTAGTTTCAAAATCCACTTATGAACTCTTTCCTAAAATTTCATTTCAAAACTCATTATCTTAAAACTCTCCCAATTCCTTCATTTTATGGTTTTAAGACAATTTAAGTTTTCCTTAAGTTTACTTATCACCTAAGGATCATAAACCAGGCCTGAACTCAACAAATAACCAACAAACATGGAAACTCACCTTTGCCTTTGGGTTCCACGGTGAAGAGAAAGAAGAAGAATGAGAGAACTCTAGAAAGCTTCTTTTTTCCCCTTCATCTCCCACGTGTAACTTATATAACCCCTATATTCATTTTTAATTCATTTCTAGGTTAAATGACCATTTTCCCTTCTATTTCTCCTTCTTTGATATTTAATCCTCTACAACTTTACAATATAAGTCCTCGTACTTTTCAATTTATCTACTTTGACCAACAAATTCTGAAATATTTCAATTTAGCCACTAACTCGATATTGAGGATGTTACAACAGTACACTAATTCAAGTAAAAACAAACTAAGAAGACGAATGCCCACGTATAAATCGACGAGTCCTATGTCATTATCATTCAACCACTACTTGACATCGTCAAGAATTAAAAAATATAAATAAAATTTATTGTCAGTCATTGTATTTAGTAAAAAAAAAGTTTAATTATTAGTTTGTAATAAAGTACTCGTAAAATAAATAAAATTATTAAAAAAAATTAAATTTTATTTTTTTAATTTTAAATTTAAAAATAAATATAAATAATATAAAAATGAAATAAAAACAATAGTGTAAATTGAATAACAACAATAGTTAATTGATAAAAAAATTCAACAAAACTCGTCACATAGATATGACGAGTTCCTTGTACTAAAACAGACCAAAACTTATAGTTTAGGTACTAAACACGTTAAGTTTTTAATGGAGGGTTAATAAAATGAAATGAAAATAAAATGTTAGATACGATTTTGAAAAAAATTAAAAGTTTAGTACTAAAACGGACAAAAATGATGATTTAGGTACTAAATGTGTAGTTTACTCTAAGAAATATAATATATTTTAATGGTAAGTCTTTACGAGTTCACATCTTAACCCTATATATTTTTTATTTTAATATTACATTGTTCACATTTTTTTTCATATTTTTTGATAATAGGATCGATTGAATTACTACCTCCGTTCTACTAAAATTTTCCCTTATTAGCTTTTTAAAACTCAAATTTTTTAAATTTTAGTCATGATTGTTTTAAATATTATAAACAATTAAATTTTATAAAATATATATTTAAAAACTACTTGATTAATGTTTTTAAAATGTTTTTTTATATTTTTATCAAAAATAAATTTTAAATAATAATAAGTCAAAGTTGCAAAAATTTGACCAAAAAAAATCAACAATGGACAAATTTAGTTAGTATTGAACTATGTTTTGATATAACAATTTATGAAAAAAATGTTTTTGGACTTGACTTGAATTTATTCAAAGTTTTCAAAGTTTTTAAAAATAATTCAAAGTTCATTTAACTTGGAATTGAGCACAAAATGTTTTTCTGGACTAGAAGTATCGATACTGTTTTCACAGTATTGATACCTCATGAACAGTACCGATACTGTTTATATGATACCGATACCAAAGGTAAGGGAAGTATCGATACTCACAAGGTAGTATTGATACTGCCACCATTGCTCAAATTCCAAAATGCAAAAATGATATTGATACCCAATGGGGTACCGATACTACTTTACATTGTAATATCGATACCATAGGCTTAGTATCGATACTGTCAGGCCCAACGACTAGTAACAGCTAGTTTTATTTAAAAATAACAAAGGTAGTATCGATATTCCCTGTAGGAGTACCGATACCCTCTGTACTGGGCAATTTTATTTTGCAGAGAAAAACATCCCCAACGGCTAGAAGCGACCACAACTTCATTCCAACATATAAATACAAGTTGAGAACACTTGAAGAAGGGTTAGAACACCTATCCAAACAAACACAAGAGAATAATTTTGCATTCCTATTTTATTTTTTCTTGTAAATATTTTGTCCTTGTGAGTTAAATTTTGTAAACACCTTCCTTTTAGAGGTTTTCTTTGTTTACATTTCTTTTCCTTGTAAAGGGGTTTTGGTTCTAGATGAGCCTTTGAAAAGATAGGGAGTCTTGTAAAGGTTATCTCTTTGTCCTTGAAAAATAAAGAACAAATTAGTGAATTTGTTAGAAAATCCTTACTGAGGAGCTAAGGTAGTGGAGGTAGACTTAGTTGAGAAGTCGAATCACTATAAATCGTTGTGCAAAATTGTCTATCTTTTTTTCTCCTTACTCCATAAACAATTTTTGCCAATTCACCCATTATGCAATTTTTTTGTTGATCAAATTGAGCTTCGTAACCAAAAGTAGATTTAAGTTGTCAATAATTGTTAATAATCATTAAGATTTTTTAACAGCTACATTACATTACAAACATTAACTATCACATTACATTAGAAGCATTAAATCCTTACCCCCACATCTTAATCTTAATAGCCAGTTGACTCGTTATATGTTAAGTTCAGTTCTTCAATCTTCCATTCTTTCTCTTGTTTCCTTATATATATATGTAAATAGTTCCAGTTCTTGAAGTTCAATTTTATATTATCAAAAGTGTCTCTCGATTTAGTATTTGAAGTGGAAGGAGTTACGACTTGCTTATGATACTTGATAAATAGATTAATATTACTCACAAAATTGGTAAATATGTGTAAATCATTGTTTGAACTGCAAAATCAATATTCAGATAGTCCATTAATGAATGTTGTGGAACCAAAGAGGTGGGAAACCTGAAGTATAGTGAAGATAGTGTTGAATTTTGATTAGCTCCAATCTTGTTTGAAAATTCCTTTATCAAGTCGAAAAGTCGAATGTCTCTGTCGAATGAGACAACGAAATATTTCCCATCACAATAAATTGTTGTTGAAATTTTTGCCATGACAAACTTAAAAAGTGGAACTTGAACAATAATATATTTAGTGAAGATGTGATTAATATGTTTTCTATCACTCATATAGGCATGATAATATGTAGTCATAATGACTATAAACTCATAATGACCAAATAATGAGTTACATAACAATAATTGCTTATAATCATTTAGATTTTTAGTTAAAAAGTTCTATTAAAAAACATAAAAAGTTAATATTTCTATCATTTGAAATTATTATTATACCATATCTAATTTTTCATTCACTATGAAATAAGTTTGATTTAAGGTGATATTTCATTGAAAATAATTGGACGTGAATAGTTAAGTTTCTCAGTCATTTGAAATTATTATTGTACCAGATAAAAGATTTTATTCAACATGAAAGAAGTTTTGATTTGAGGTGACATTTTATTGAAAAAATGACGTGAATAGTTAAGATTCTTTGTCATTTGAAATGATTTTTTATTGGATCTAATTTTTCATTCACTATGAAATAATTTTTGATTTGAGGTTATATTTAACTGAAAATAACATGACATGAATAGTTAAGATTCTATATCATTTGAAATTATTATTGTACCATATAAGATTTTTAATTCAATATGAAAGAAGTTCTTATTTGAGGTGATATTTCACTGAAAAGAAAATGACATAGATATCTAAAGTTTTCTTTCATTTAAAATTATTATTGTGCCAGATTTAATTTTCCATTAACTATGAAATAAGTTCTGATTTAAGAAGATATTTCACTGAAAATAACAGGACATAAATAATTAAAATTATCTATCATTTGAAATTATTATTGTATCATATAAGATTTTTCATTCAATATGAAAGAAGTTCTAATTTAATGTGACAATTTACTAAAAATAATACGATGTTAATAGTTTATATTCTATGTCATTTTTAAATATTACGAAAGGATCTTGTAAATTGACTTATGTTCCCTAAAAAACTTCTACTTCTTACAGTTGGGTTGAAACTACAAAAAGTTATTTCAAATAATGAATAAGAAATTATTCACAAATGTCCATTACAATGACAAATTTTTGCAAACTAATATTGGTGTTATATTTAAAGTACACAAGCACGTAAATATTATGTTCCCTTGAGATGTATCTCATCACCAAATGAAGAGCAAAATTTAAAGAATACTTAGAGCTTCTGTTTCATGTTTGAGTTATCGATACATGATCTCATCAAATCCAATCATATATGGAACAGTCCAGCTTGATGATGATGATGATACTATTATGGTTGGACTACATCAATTATCAAATAATGATATGATCAAGATTTATGTTGAAATGACAAATACGTCAGATGTTTCGACCTCCTCAACAACTACACCGATAACAGAAGAACCAGAAACATTTGTATCATATACAAGTGGTGCATATGATAACCTTGTTAGCTTATTCGATGAAAGTCTTACTAAGTTTAACGAGGATGATGAAATTGTATTTCTATATATGACGACACATCAATACTTGATGATTATTATATTTTCCTTTAGAGAGAGAATGTTTGGATATTGAGGTTGATATATGGGAGGTAGTTGTTTCACGAGCCATGGATTGTAGGATGCTCTAAATGTTTAGGGCCAGACAATAACATAATCTTAATCTTAAATATCTCAAAACAATTTGTTTTTGTATCATTATCCAATTGCCATACATAAAGTTAATTATAATACTATGAGTAATCTTAAAATCCATGATATGCTGGAGATATGTACTGCCCACTGGGGTTATTCAGATGAAGAATCAACTGAGCTGGTGATTGGGTCCCAATTTGAAACTAAAAAGGATGCACAACTAACTATCAAAGAGTAGTACATCAAAACCTATCTCCAATTCTATGTTGCAGAGTCTCATAAAAAAAACATATTTTTTAAGGTGTACACACCATGTTGTCGGGTATAATTGGAGGATACGAGTTTCATACTTACAACTAGAGATGTTATGAAAAGTCGCAAGGTTTAGTGGCCAATACATATAAACAACGAGCTCGTTAACACAACACTACAAACATTTAGATTCATTTATAATTTGTCTTACTACAAGTCGTGGATGATTAAAAGGAAAACAATGATATTGTTGTACAATGATTATGATCAGTCATATAATGAAAAATTACCTCTGCTGTAAGGAATGAAATTTTTTTATCCCTGAAACCATTGTAAGTTCCTATATTCTTCTTGTGACCATACGTCACGGAGAAGTTATCTCTGTAAAGAGAGTTTTTAGTGGCTTATTATGGGCTTTCAAGTCATTTATTGAAGGGTTTTGATTTTGCAAACAAATGGTTCAATTCGATAAGACTTTTATGTATGGGGCATACAAACACGTCCTGATGATAGTTGTTGCACAAGATGATGATAAAAACATTTTCTCCATTGTCTTCGCTATTGTTAGAAATGAATTGGAGGCAAGTTGGAAATTCTTTCTCTCTTATTTGTGTTCTTATGTTGTCACTCAAGATGTGGTTTGCATGATATCAAACTATTTGTTTGAGTTATTACTGACAATTTTTAGACCAATAAATAGATGGATGCCTCCCTACGCATATGCAACATATTATATACATCATATCGTCTCTAATGCTACGAAGAGGTATAAGAACAAAAAAATATATAAAAAAGAGATTATCAATATGAGTAACTAATACATTATTTTTCATTAATTATTTATGTTTCATTTATGTTATTCCTTTTGTATTCTTAAATCTATTTTTTCAGGGTATGCTTTACTACAACCACACTCATGCATGGTTAGAAAATTTGAGAAGAAACAGAGAGATTTTTTATAACTTCACACCATATAATGATCAAAGTTAATGTTACAATCATATGACAACCAACCTTGCCAAATTTATAAACCCAATGCTTAAAGAAACTAAACATTTTTCGATATCAATTATTATTTAGGAGACTTACTTCAGGTTGGGTAACATTTGGGCAGACAAATGTGCACAAATAGATAGATGCTATGGTCAACGAAGGAAGAAATTAATGTCCAAATTTGAAGAAGGCAATGCAAAAAATAAAACACATGCAACATCAGTGTTTGTTCATAATCTTGCCAAACTTGGTTCTTATTACGTTGTCCAATCAATTGTTTGATCACATGAGGGAGACAATTTTACCTCATACATTGGTAATCTAAATAGAAATGGTGTGATTGCGGTCAATTTCAAACTTTTAAATTCTCATGAGTTTACGCAGTCGCTGCATGTATGTACGTTAATGTTAACCCATACTCTTATGCTAATG
The DNA here is from genome assembly GCF_006381635.1 of Hibiscus syriacus. Lineage (NCBI taxonomy): Eukaryota > Viridiplantae > Streptophyta > Magnoliopsida > Malvales > Malvaceae > Hibiscus > Hibiscus syriacus. The sequence goes on along the minus strand of NW_024063519.1, from coordinate 1,258,686 downwards.
ATTGTTATAGCCTGCACACTATGCATAGTATATATAATTGTGAGTTTAAGTATTTCCCCAACGATGTTTATTGGCTTACACCAACTATTTCTAAAGAATGGTTACCAAATCTAGAATTGTGTAGGAAGTTGAAGGATTGACTTGTATATAACCGAATTCATACTGATATGGATGATTCTCAAAGAGAGCAAGATCTACCAAAAATTTGTGACTACTGCAGAGGTAAAGGTCACAATAAAAAGTAATGTCCGCATTTTCTTAAATATCGACATAGACGATAAAACCTTCATAATTGTGTTTAATTCATGTTTTTAATTACACTATTTTTAATTGAATTTATGTATTTCTCTAAATTTTTATCTTTCAGTTCATATTTTTCAGATTTTACTTTTTTATGTGTTATTTATGTATTTTCAACATCCTTATTTTCAACTTTTTAATTCATACATAATTACAAATTATTCATAAATAACTTTACTTAAGTAATAAAGACAAATTTATACATATATTTAAATTATAAAAATAACAATTTTCATAAATTATTTTAATTTTTTCAGCCCTCTATATAATTCGTTTATAACGTCAGATTGGTAAGTCTTCATATTTATCTTTCGTCTTCTTCTTCTTCTCAAATCACATACTATTTTTTTATTTTTTTCATCCCTCTCTAGAAGTTGTTTATTACATCGAATTGGTAAGTCTTCATTATTCTTCTCGATTTTCATAATCTTCTTATTCTCCTCTTTAACTTTCTTCATCTACTTATATTCCTCAACTATCGACATTACTATATGCTTACCCACTCCTCATTTGAAAAGGGACTTGAATATAAATCGTCACAGTTGGATTCGTAAAACTCATAAACATCGTTCGCCAAATTATACCCAAATTCTTCCCACTGATTCATGATTTGATTGTAATAACTTTTTTCACTTCTCACATATACATCATCAACTCACTCATATTTATATATAAAAAAACTCAACCTAACTGTCGGAACTTGTCACTTCCACATGACTAGTTCCAATGGAATTTAAAAATATATATGCCTATTTCATAATAAAATATAAAAACTAATGCCTATTTTACAATATTTGAAAGTTTAGTGCCCAAAAAATATTTTTGTATATTTTAGTGACCGTTTTTGAGTTTACCTTTTCTATTTTATTAAATATTTATTGTTTCATTCATTCATATCTATGATTACTGGTTTCCTGGGTTAGTTTTTGTGGTTGTTCTACTCTCTAATTGCTCTGCCTTCTCGATCTCTCTCTTCCTCTTGTCGACAAAGCATAACGTTTTCAGATTCATTTAGACTAGTTTAATTTAATTGATTATTTTCCTTTTTGTACCTTTGTTTATTTCTGGTAGCTCGTGGTTTCCATGATGAATCATTGAATTGTGACGCATTTGTCCGTTTCAAAAATATTTGCGTTTATATCACATATATGGTAGAGTTTTTTTTTCTTGTTGTTTATCTCTGCTTTTCGCGGTTTATCGGTGATCTGTGTTTTGAGTGAACCCGAGCTTTGAGGCTTGGGGAACTGAGGATCCGAAAAGCTAATGGCAGGTGAGAATGGCAGTGATGCTGGACTCCACTCGAGTCCTTATCTGCAGAAATTAAGACTCTACGAGACTCGCTCGGTACTTTTCATCTCTCATCGTATATAAATACGTGTATATATACAGTTATACACGTGTATGTACATGTATCACATTGCTTGTTTATACGGCTGTTGGTTAATTATTTTTTGTCTTGTTTGCTTTGATCACTGTAGTTGCTTAATCTTTTTCCCTTTCTTATGGCGACTTTGTGCTAAATTATTTATTTATTTTGGAAATTTTGAGCATAAAAGATGCTTTTGAGCTTTCGCCTTCAAAGCTGCTATGTGACATGGTCTGATTTTGGAATGATTTGAACCCTTTTGTCCATTAAAATTTGAAATATTTAACAATGGGTGTACAATATCTGTTTCAGAAGAAAGAATCGCCGATTAGTTCTTTGGGACGTATATTGAAATTTTTTGTCTTTTGAAATCAAATAGAACTGGTTGTAATTTGCAATACCAGGTTTAATTAAACAGTTTGACTTCTGTTGTCAAACTTTTGATTGTTATCAGCAGTGATTTGGTTTAGTATGCATTCGGAGTTCTTTACATATACCGTGATCAGAACTTTTTAACATTTTTAATTGGCTTATTATAGTTGGAATTTCCTTTTGTAATCAGTTCTCTTTAATTGCAATCATCCCCTATTAAGGGTGCTGTTTTTCCGAATCTAATAAAGTTGGTTCTTTACTCCTGAGATTCTATATTATAAGACAACTTTTCACCCCCCCTTCTTTTTTCCGCTATATTGCTGATAGGAGGAATACAGCTACCTTTTCCTTTTGCTCTTAAATTTCTTTGGGCTGATAGTATGTGGTTTCCATCTCAATTTCAAAATATGGATTCAACGTTCATGAATTCCTTCTGTGCAACAGAATTTCTATATGATTGGAAGAGACAAGAATAGAACTCTTTGGAGGGTACTAAAGATTGATCGATCGAACCCTTCCGAATTAACTGTTGTTGAAGATTCTACGGCATACTCGGAAATTGAATGCTGTGATCTGTTAAGAAGGATACACGAGGGAAACAGGTCCTCGGGTGGACTTAAATTTGTGACAGCTTGTTATGGAATCGTTGGTATGCAGTACCTATCAGGATCTACACCTTCCCTCTCTTTCATTCGTGGTATAAGCTAATTAATTTCTCCCTTTTTAATTCAGGGTTTGTGAAATTTTTGGAATCTTATTCCATGATGCTGATCACCAAAAGGAAGAAGATTGGTGCAATTTGTGGCCATACTATCTATGCCATCTCCAAGAGCGAGATGATTCCAATTTCAAAATTTCCTATCCAATCCAATATGGCTTATTCTAAGAATGAAAAAAGGTCTTTTGTCAATTCTGCATGTAAATGTAATATGTCCTTGGTACTTAGAAGGGGACCTGAGATTATCACTGAGAGTATTCATTTTCCATTTGTATTTAGATGGGATGGTTCTATGTGGTGATTATTTACCTATTCAATTAATTATGTTTTCCGGGACAATAATTTGAGTTCTGGAGTTCTATTTTAAAAGTAGAAGAGTTCCATGGTGTGGAAGTAATCACTATACCATTTTTGTTGATACACCCTTAATGCTATACCATTGACATGGCCCTGTGCAATTGAAGCACTTTTTTGGTAAGTATCTTCCAATTTTTTATTTTTTATTTCATGTTGGAATGGTTATATCAGCTTTCCCCGGCTTAATGTTGCATCATCTTGATTAATATCATTTGTAGAGGCTACTGCAATTTCATTTTCTGCATATCTACAGGTGAAAACTTCATTGCTGTCTAATGTTAATATAACATGTTGATGAGACAAGGTATCATCGGGGTTTCTGGGGGAAATTGCAATCTCTTGCTTTTATTTCATTTTTAAATTTTAAGTGGTTGTCTTTATATCTATTCTTTCTCAATTCATCAAATATTAAATGTATTAACGTGTTCCGTCTTTTTTTTCTTTTTTCCTTTGTCCCTGTTGACGTAGGTACAAGAAGCTCCTTTCAACAGTGGATCTCACAAAGGACTTCTTTTTCAGCTACACCTACAATGTCATGCATAGTCTTCAAAGAAATTTACGCAGGAATGAAACAGGGCTTCTACACTATGAATCAATGTTTGTTTGGAATGAGTTCTTAACTCGAGGGATTCGCAATACTCTCAAGAACACTCTATGGACTGTCGCATTGGTATATGGCTTCTTCAAGCAGGTATGATACACTTTAGACTTTTTCTATTCATTTATTTTTGTGATAAATGATAATGGAAGTAAGATTTGCTGGAAGGTTATTAAGTTCTTGTAATTATATTATTTTCTTTCAGTTTCTATGTCTATTTTTCGCTTAAAAGATGTTGCTTTAGAGAAATCTAGATGCTATTTATTTATTTTAATCCTCGTATTGGGAGCAACCATCAAATTTTCAATTTCTTTTATTAATGGAGTTTCTTTCTCAATACTCTTAAGGACCATAATTGATCATTTATCAGGTTCTCTTATAACTTCAGCTACCATCAATGTGGTAACTAAAGATGAACTAGCATTGTTCTGTCTCAACCTTTTGCTCCACGAGCTCACTAGAAATTGTTTCCATTTGTTGCTAAAGTTTAGATCTAATGTTTGTTGTTTCCCTACTTTGATATCCAGGTGAGACTTTTTGTCTCTGGCAAGAGTTTTTTCTTGACTCTAATTGCTAGACGTTCTCGTCATTATGCTGGGACAAGGTTAGATGCTTTACAGCTACTGATTGAAATGCCTGATGGATTTATTTGAAGTTCTCTTCACTATTTCATTTGGCTTACAGTACATCTGGAGTATTAGCATCGTGTCGGTTTCGTTTGTCTTTGTGGTTTCACTTTGGTTTTGGTTTTATTTTGTTTTTTGTTTTTTTTTTTTTTGCTTATTTTAAGCTCCAGTTTGTGTTGCTCCTGTGAGATAATAAATAAATTGTTTTCTCACATACTCTTGTTGTTTATTTTGATTGACACTCTAACTTTTATTATTTCTCATCAATTGCATAGATACCTGAAACGTGGAGTAAATGAGAAAGGTAGAGTGGCAAATGATGTTGAGACAGAACAAATTGTGTTTGAAGATGTTAATGAAGGGTGCCCTTCAAAAATAAGTTCTGTTGTGCAGAATAGAGGTTCTATCCCACTTTTCTGGTCTCAGGAAACTTCACGCTTGAACTTGAAACCTGACATTATATGTATTAATTCTTTCTCGTTAAATAAAAGCACACAGAGAAATAAATATGCATTTCCACATAGCAACTATTGCAGATTTTTCTACTTTTGCCTTTTGCTTCTAGTATCAAAGAAGGATCCTAATTATGAGGCCACAAGACTACATTTCGAAGATCTTGATATGAGATACGGAAATCCAATAATCATCTTGAATTTGATAAAGGTAGCTTTGCACTGATCATTTTCTAGTTTCCATAAACTTTGTGACGTTCCTCTATCTGCAATGGTTTCCTGATTCATTCTGCTTTATACTCTTGTGATTAACAGGGGAGTGAGAAGAAACCTCGCGAAACTATTCTTCGCACGGAGTTTGCAACAGCCATCAGACTTATTAATAAAAGCTTATTCAAAGAGAACCGTCTGAGGTTCCTTCACTGGGACCTAAACAGACACTCCAGAAAGTAGTTCAATGCCCCATATTCCCATTTCTAAGCAAAATTCTTTCTTACTAATCTTTTCAAGGTTTGTTCACTTAATATAGGTTGACGTTTTTATGCAGAGCTACAAATGTACTGGCACTTCTAGGCAGAGTGGCTGATTATGCATTAAACTTAACGGGCATATTTTACTGTCAAGTAACACCAAATTGTACACAAGATGGGTTGTTGACTTTGTCTTGCTCAGTGTAAGTTCCATTAAATGCAGTTTGGCTAAACTATATTTTATAAATATATGTAGAAATCAGAGTAATTCTCTGTAATTTCTTATTCTTTTCAATAAGGCAAATTACATATTTATATACAAACCATCTCTCTAAAGTAGGAAACTCTAAGAAAGGAAAGATACTAATCCTAGGAGATATGATCCCTTAAAATAAGGGATTGTAGAATATTTACAGAATCCCTTAATTAAAGGATATTTACAGAATCATATATTTCTATAATTCCTACACTTCCCCTCAAGCAGGAGAATATACATTGTATAATCCCAGCTTGAATAGGAATTTATTGAAAACAGACTTTGGCAAAGCCTTAGTAAGAATGTCTGTAACTTGTTCTTCTGAAGGAATGTATGAAAGTGTGGTTGTCTATTTGTTAACTTGATCAGCAATAAAATGTCTATTAATCTCAACATGCTTTGTCCGATCATGTTGAACTGGGTTCTTGGAAGTTTGAATAGCATATTGATTATCACACAAAACTTCAAAGTGATCCTCTTGATTAGTGACAAGTTCTTTCAGTAGTTTAAGTAGCCAAATTCCTTCGCATATTCCCAATGCTAGTGCTCTGAATTCAGCTTCAGCACTACTTCTTGAAACAACAGATTGTTTCTTACTTCTCCAAGTTGTAAGGTTTCCCCAAACAAAGGTGCAGTAGCCACTAGTGGATCTCCTTTCAGTAAGGTCTCCAGCCCAACTAGAATCTGTAAAGATCTTAACAGTTCTGTCTTGTGTCTTCTTAAACATTAAACCGTGTCCTGGAGTTTTCTTCAAGTACTTGAGAATTCTATTTGTTGCTGCCATATGCTCTTCAGTAGGATTAGTCATGTGTTAACTTATCACATTTACAGGAAATGTTATATCTGGCCTTGTCAAGGATAAATAAATTAGTTTCCCAACTAATCTTTGAAATTTCTCTTTGTCTACTAAGGACCCATCTTCTTTGTTAAATTTCAAGATTGCCTCCATTGGTGTATCATTCGGCTTACAACCAAGAAAACCAGTTTCTTTGAGTAAATCAAGTACATGTTTTCTTTGGTTGATCACAAGTCCTTCCTTTGACCTTGCCACCTCCATTCCTAGGAAATACCTTAGCTTTCCCAAGTCCTTGGTTTCGAATTCCTTATTTAACAACTTCTTCAAATTGCAAATCTCTTTTTCATCATCTCCGGTAAGAATTATGTCGTCCACGTACACAATAAGGATAACTTTCTTATTTGTAGAAGTTACCTTGATGAAAAGAGTATGATCGGCGAGGGACTGCTTGTAGCCGTTTTTTAGGATGACTTTAGTGAACCTCTCGAACCAAGCTTTGGGTGATTGTTTTAACCCGTATAGAGACTTGTTGAGCTTGCACACCTTGTTACTTCCTTCAACAGACTTTAAGCTAGGTGGCAACTTTATATAGACTTCTTCTTCTAGTTTGCCATTAAGAAAAGCGTTTTTTACATCAAGTTGGTGTAATTTCTATCGCAATTTACAGCCAAACTTGGGAGTACTCGAACAGTATTCAGCTTCGCCACAGGTGCAAAAGTTTCTGTGAAATCTATCCCATATGTTTGTGTAAAGCCTCTGGCCACTAGTGTCGCTTTGTATCGTTGGATGCTACCATTGGAATTATACTTTACAGTAAAGATCCATTTACAGCCAACAACCTTTTTTCCTTAAGGAAGGTCCGTAACGGTCCAAGTAGCATTTTTCTCTAGTGCACAAATTTCCTATTCAACATCCCTTCTTCATTTTGAATCCTTTAGAGCTTCAACTATGCTTGTGGGAACCTATTCTTTATCCAAGTTTGCTGTAAATGCTTGAAAAGACGGCATCAATGAATTATAACCAGCAAATTTTTCAATAGGATGCTTGGTGCACTTTCTAACCCCTTTTCTAATAGCAATAGGGAAGTCATCTAGAGTAAGGGAAGTGGACTTACTGATTTCTTCTTCTATTTCGGCAGTTGGACCTAAATCCAATTCTCGGCAAGCATCAGATTGCAAAACAACCTCAGGAATATGTTTTCTTTTCCTTGTATAGAAACAGAGCTGTTTGATTGGTGTTGTTTGTGGAATATTTTGAATGAGAGTATGTGTATTTTCAGGAAGGGTATTTAAAGTGGGTATGGGTGAAGTAGTAATAAGTACTACCGGTGGATCAATGGGAGTAGTTACAGGTGATAAATCTGTAGGTAATGACAAAATTGGTGGCAATTCTGAAGGTTGAGAATGAAGAGTAGGAGGAGATACTTGATGTGGCTGAAAATCCTTCCATGTCTCCCCCTGAATTTCAGCTTGAGTGAAATAGGGATCCTGCTCATAAAATGTTATATCCATAGTGGTAAAAAATCGTTTTAAAGGAGGATGATAACATTTATAACTCTTCTTAAGTGAAGAATACCCAACCAGTACACACTTTAATGATTTAGGATCTAACTTGGACTTATTAGGAGCAATGTTTTGGATAAAAACAGTACAACCAAATATTTTAAGTGGAAGAATGGAGGAGATAGGTTTAAAATGGGGAAAGTATTGCAAAAATATAGATTGAGGTGTTTGAAATTGTAAAACCTTACTAGGCATTCGATTGATTAAATATGTGACAGTTAATAAGGCTTTCCCCCACAAATATTTTGGAACATTAGTGATAAATAGAAGAGAACGAGTAATTTCAAGGAGGTGTCTATTTTTTCTTTCGGCAATACCGTTTTGTTGTGGGGTGTCAACACAAGAATTGATCTGAACTATGCCCTTTTCCCTAAAAAACGCACCCAAAGACTTAGCAAAAAATTCACTGCCATTATCAGATTTAAAGAGCTGAATTTTAGACCCAAATTGAGTGAGAACCATGTTATAAAATTGGGTAAAAACACCAGCAGTTTCAGATTTATCTTTTAGCAAATAAGTCCAAGTTATTCTACTGTGATCATCAATGAAAGTGATAAACCACTTACAATTATCAGCATTCTTCACCCGAGAAGTGCCCCAAATATCACTGTGGATCAAAGCAAAAGGGTGAGAAGGCTTATATGTAGAAGGAGAATAAGTTGATTTAGTATGTTTGGCAAGAGAACAAACTTTGCAAGAAAAAGAATTTGGCCTTTTATGAATGAATAGAGCAAGAAAAACTTTTGCAAGATAGTGAAAACTAGGATGACCTAAACGATAGTGCCATAACTTAACATTATCAACTTTTTCTAAAGCGGTGAAAGATTTCGAGATTTCGGTTTTAGTAGAGGCAGAAAGAATGTAGAGACCATTCTGCAAGCTGGCCTTATCAATCATCTTCTTCGAGTTCAGTGTTTGTAAAGTACAATCAATATCATTAAAAATTGCAGAGCAGTGCAAGTCGGTGGAAAGTTTACTAACGGAAACGAGATTGCAAGCCAGATTTGGTATGAAGAGGACATTTTTAAGTACAATATGGTCATTGAGAATAACAGTGCCATGTCCTTCTATTTTGCACAAAGAACCATCAGCCGTTTTGACAGCTTTACCAAAGTTTGGAAAAAAATTGCAAAACAAATCCTTATTACCAGTCATATGATCCGTAGCACCAGAATCGTGGATCCAATTAGGGGTCGACTGGGAGGAGAAAAAAACTTTAGCATGAGGTTTACCTTCTGGTTCTTTCATGACCAGATTACCTTCTGATTGAGCAGCAGAACCAGAAAAATTTTCTGGATTCGAAGTGATCTCCGGAGTAGGAGAAGAAGTTGTGGACATCGTCTAGGTTGGAAAGAAACCGTAACCTAAGCTGATACCATGTAGAATAATTCTCTGTAATTTCTTATTCTTTTCAATAAGACAAATTACATATTTATATACAAATCATCTCTCTAAAGTAGGAAACTCTAAGAAAGGAAAGATACTAATCCTAGGAGATATGATCCCTTAAAATAAGGGATTGTAGAATATTTACAGAATCCCTTAATTAAAGGATATTTACAGAATCATATATTTCTATAATTCCTACAATATAAACATATGAAAATTCTTTTTTCTAATTATTTGTTTTCCTGATCATTCATGTTAACTATTTATTCTACTCCACAGGCAAAATTATGAGTCCCCTGCCAAGTCTTCGTCTGACAAAACTGATGATATTGATAAGTTTGAAACAGATGTTGCTAATGACAATGAGAAATGTAGTGAGACCGTAAAACATCCCATGTTTCAAACTGGAGTACTCAGAACCAACTGCATTGACTGTCTCGATCGCACTAATGTTGCTCAATATGCCTATGGATTGGTTGCTCTTGGACGCCAGCTTCATGCCATGGGCTTGACTGAATCCCGAACTATTGATCAAAATATTCCTTTGACTGAGGATTTAATGGGAGTTTATGAAACAATGGGTGACACACTTGCTTTACAGTACGGTGGTTCTGCAGCTCACAACAAGGTATCCAACAGATTTAAGGAGCTTTTGTTATCATTCTAAAATAAAATGATGATGATAAACACAATATGATTTTCATATTGAGTAAATGTCCCATACATGGTTAAAAAATTAACTTTTAGGGTTTTAAGATGGCAGAGTAAACTTTGGAACTTGTGTTAAGAATTTGGAGTGGCTGGACCAGTACCATGACAATAATGCTTACTAGTCGGGTGTCAGAGTGCTTGCACTGAAACCTTTGGTATAAGGCCCTGAGTACGATTTCTTAATCTTCATTTTCATGTTAAACAGATATTTTGCCAAAGGAGAGGCCAATGGAAAGCAACAACTCAATCCCAGGAATTCCTTAGAACTTTGCAACGTTACTATAACAATGCATATATGGATGCGGAGAAGCAAAGTGCCATCAATTTGTAAGATAAAAGCAACCCTCATTCTTCATTTTGTAGTTCTTCACATATGATACATAGGGTGTGTTTGGTAGGCATAGAAGTTCCAGCACGATGGGAGTCCCCCCTCTGCACAACCTCATTGCTATCAAATACTGTTATACTTAATGATTGTGATGGTTAACTATTAGCCCATGCAGGTTCTTGGGTAACTTTCAGCAACAAGAGGATAAACCAGCGCTCTGGGAGTTGGATTCAGACCAACACTACTGTGTGGGAAGGCATGATCCTAATCTTTGTAATGAGAATGCTAGGGATATTGAGTCTGAATTCCAAATACCTTTTATACCAAATTTCCTCTGCCATGTATTCCTTTTAGACTATATGCCACCATATAATTTTAGTTCTAGATATAATATGAGGACGTCTTCCAATATTTTAATGTTCTATGATGAAAGTTGTCTGTAAATCTAATCTCTGAACTGCAAATGCTACTTATACCAAATTTCAGATTCCAAAGATTTCTTTAAACTACATGCTGCTATAATTCTAGTTCTAGATACAATATGCATGTTTTCAGCTATATTTTAATATTTTTATATACAATCTTGTATTTGTAAATCTACTCTGAATTGTGAATACCTTGTTTTCCAATTTTCCTTTTTAGACTATATGCTGCCAAATAATTCTAGTTCTAGACATAATCTGCAGAGGTTTAGCAACATGCTGATGGTTTTATGTTTATGATGTTGTATTTTATAAATCTTTTAGGTTTTATGGTTTTACCACAATGATTGTTTTGAAAACTGCATTTTCTTTAAACGGTACAAGTTTTTGGCGATACCAATATTCTTTCATCTGTTTGTTATAGATCGGTAAAATATAGTTTTGACTTGCTGTTTTAATGCCCCCGTTTAGTATCCTAACCTAACCTACCTTGCAAAAGCAGTTAATAAGATCATTTTCAAATATATAGGCCATCTTTTAAAAGATCACTGTCAGATGGCAACATTGTCACTGAAACGGACTCTCCCTTGGGTGATTCAAATATTGGACACCATCAGCCTTTGTCTGAAAATAGAGAAACTTTGCGTGGTCTTTCTGAGTCCACGCCAGCGATCACAATGTCTGAAATTTCTTATTCCAGGTGCGATTGTGTATATATATTTTGTTCCATGTAGAGTATCTTACTGATTGTCTGTTGATATAATGAAACAGAAGCTCTTGACTTGTAATTTCTTCTGTGACTATAGTTATTGCATAGATTTATATAAATGTTACATCTAAAGGTGTCAACATATAAAATTTAGAAATTTATTGGTGCCTGTACCTAGGAATTATGATGACAGATCATCATTAAAATAATTTAACTCCAAGAATGTCTTGCAGGCAACTTTTCGGAGAAGAGGACCAGGTATATTATGATGAAAATGGTAATGAATGTAATTGCACTAATTTCGATCTGGAATGGCTTTCATCATCAGGAAATTCATGTGATGAGGATATTTTTGACAGGTAAACAAATTCATCTTCAATTTTATTACTTTAAAAATGCAGGATGCTTTTCAGATGACATCTTTTTTCTCTGAAATCAATAATACCAGCCAGTCAAATTATATGTTCTTTCTTTTCACGGCTAACACCGCACCATTAATTTGAGCAAAAGCCATCTACTTCTCTCTGTTGATTATTTAACAAAGGGAGGTAGATTAACATTTTGTCATTATGCTGTAGGCTAATGACATAGGAGAACTTTCTTATTTACTTTCTTTTAGGTGCTTATACTTGTACATTTGTCGAATAATTGTTGCTTTAACTTCTTGAATGAACACATTTATTCCAAGTGTTTAAACTTGAATAGAAACAAAAAAACTATTTTAGATATCTCGACCAGAGATGGAAAATTTCTTTCAGAAAATGAAAATTGCTACAAATATGTAAGCATTTAGACCAGAATATAAAATCTGAAACACTTTTCAACATGTCCCTCTGGATTTCTATGTCTACCTACACTTGCCGCTGTCTGGCACCTTTCCAAATTTACTCTGATTTTTTTGAAATATATTCCAAATTTACTTGCATTTGAAAAAATTTCGTTCGACTTTTGAATTCACATGAATCTGTATTATTGCTCACAGGTTTACAACGAGGTTATCCTCTGAAAATATTGGTGCTGAACTAAATGTTGGTATGACTACATCTCCAAGTGAGTCCGGTTCAAGCATAAAGGTCGGTACTAACACTTCTATAATTTGATTAACAACCATCACTTGTATGAATTGAGTTGCTGGGCGTTTGCAATAATGCCCAAGAGAGGCTCATCATATATATATCACACATGATACAAATTATCTACAAGCGAAAGCAATATTTTTTAATTTATTCATAGGCTTCTAGGTCTCCTATATATCCATGTGATATTTGCCTACGCCATTGGTTGACAAGCCTGCTTTATATGTTTAGGGAGGGTACCGAACTGCATCTGAACTCAGTATTCTGGATGAATTTCCAGAGGGCTTTGTGAATTGGGTAACTCATGGAGATATGCTTACTCCTTTAAATTTGACATCGAAGTAGCTTCAAGATAAAAAAACATTTCCCAACCAAATCGAACTCATCCAAAGGATGTGAGTTCATTTCAGTTTAAAGTAAAAAATTGTGAGATTAAACTGTGAAAGAAGTGAGAGTTGTGGTGACTTGCGTTGAGGTTAACGCAAGTGAGGCTGCCCTGAGAAGAAAAGAGTTGTGGCTTCTTCCGATGAAAAAAGTAGGTTTCAACTAGGGATACCAGAACAGCATGGTAAATTTCAACCAGGGATGGCAATCAAGCAGGCCGGGGATAGGTTTTGAAGGAAGCAGAACTGGTACATTGCTGTGATTTCTTTTGGATCTTTGACCAACTCAGTCTGCAAAAGACTGTAAACGTTAAAAGGCACAGGTTTCTCCCTGTAAATACTTCAATATTCTTAAATAGATGATTCCTTCTTTCGACATTTTTGGCATGCTTGTATACGTTATTAACTTTTTTGGGTAAAAATACTGAAGTACCGTAACTGCTTTCAAATTTTATCCCCGTGTTGTAGACTTCATAATCTGGCAGCAGCAGTTGGCGAAAGCCATAGATGGCCCAATTGGTATGTGACTAACAACCCTAAGATTCTCCTCGAGAGTTTTTCGAAGGTAAGGGAATAACCTATTTTTGGTTATATTGAGGGAAAATGCAGGCTGTAGTAGAAACACACGAATACCTGAACGAGTTATACTCTACATGGAACGAATAGAAGAAGAATAGATGAACCTTAATCTAGCAGGAGCCCTGTATTTAGGGATGGATCAATTACTTAATGTTTAACCGTTTACTATTGAAAATTTGATATGAAAAAAATCATATATTTTCTAATAAAAATTTGTAGAAATTAATCTCATTCGTTGTTCGTCCTGCGCATATTCAAGTACGAAACATCCAATTGGAAATTACAATAAAGCTAGGGTAAACTATATCAGAGATCGTCCCATTTTTAAATTTTTGTCAATCAGATCACCTAATTATTTAAATACATTCAATCAGACAACTAGTCGTTAACAGTTAACGGAAATATTGATGTAGTTAATAAAATTGATATAATTATACATTTGATCACTGTTACTTATATATTATATTAATTTGATCATAATTTAAAAAAAATTAAAATAAATTTATTCTTCGAATCAGATCATGATATTGTGGTCACGTGATTAAAGGGTTTAATTTATTTTAATTTAAATATTTAGTTTCCACTAATCAAAGGATGACATGTATCACATTCTGAGTGAATGAAAATTAAAAACACCAAATGAGGGTAATGGAATTCAACCTTGGGTTGTGTGGGTGGCAAAGAATAGCATCAACTACTAGGACAAAGTTGATTCTTTGCCTTAAAGTGAACTACATGTAATATATAACTTGTATCTTAATTTAGTTTTAATTTTATAATATTATATATATCTTAACTTAAATTCACATCTAATAAAATTGAATATATATTTTATTCTTAACTAAAATAAAAAATATTTTAGTCTTTTTTAAACTTAAAATATATATATATATTTTACCTTAACTTAAATATTTATATTTTATTTTTATAATATTTTAATATTAAGATAAAAAAAATTATAGTTAAGATAAAAATAAAGTATTTTTCTTAAATTAAAATAAGATTAAAATATAAATTTTAAATTAAAATAAAATATATATTTAAGTTAATATAAGAATAAATAATATTTAATAATTCAAGGTAAAAATATAATATATTTAATAATTTAATAATTTATAAGTTAAGATAAAATTAAAATATATTTTTAATTAAAATAATAATAAAATATATTCAATAAATTAAGATAAAAATAAAATATACTTTTAATGTTAACATGTAATTTTAAGTTAAGATATATTTAATATTAAGAGTTACATACTTTATATAATTAATTTTAAACCAAAAATTAAACTTTACCCAACTACTGAGTCATTGGTTTCTCTCCCAATCATTGTTGGTTTGTAGGCCTGTAAACGAACCGAACACACATGAACGGAGGTATATTCATGTTCGTTCATTTAAAAAATAAACGAACACGAACATAAACGAACAATTTTTTTGTTCATGTTCGTTTATTAAATAATATAATTTGTTCATGTTCGTTCATTTAATAAATAAACTAACATAAACGAACACGAACATAAACGAACACGAACATAAATGAACACGAACATAAACGAACATAAACGTTGGAGACCCTACCTTCCATTGTTCTTTCATAAAAAATAGTCGATAATGCAAATCAATCAAATCTACAGTGATAAATAGTGTAAGAGCTGATTAGGAGTGATGAAATGTTTGAAGATATCAAATATTTCGATCGATCTTTTAAAGATATTAAATGATTCACACGACTTTAATTTAACGCTATAACATTTATCTTAATGGTCCATGATTACATATGAACAATCATTTTTCACTACGTTATTCTAATAAATTCGCTGGCTAAAAGTTTTGTGACATCAATGTCAGACTTTAGTGAGGTTTGTTAATAACGGTCCTTTCCGTTGGCAGAGTAGAAAATTTAACAGCATAAAGATTTCGAATGATACAAATTAGACTACAAGGCAATAACATAGATCCGAAATCCATTCGATGATACATATTGTAACTGATATTATTGCTAAACCTCCATTCAAAATTTTAACGTACCTAAATTCTACTCCACAACTGAAGGTCATACAAGAACTATGAAAACAAAAGTTCATTGTCAAAGTGTATTTTCTACTTATTAATGGGTTTTCCTGGAAAACCCATTACTTCCGCTATTACGCTCTTTTTCAAAAATTACATAGAAACCTTTGTTTTATTTTCTAGCAAATTCTATATATTTTTCTCTTTACTTAAGCTCATATACTTCCGATTGTTACTTTTATCTTCTCATCTATTTCTAAAAAGAAGTATGATTTTTTCTTGAGTTTTAGATGTGAAGATACCCGCAATAACTTTACATATCAACTATTAAGCCAAATAAAACAGAGAAAGAGATGAAAACATATATGTAAAACTTCAGATTGCACTATAATATAACTTGTTTTGAAGCTTTTAGCGATCGTCTCCACTCTCCGGTGAACACTAGGGTTTGAGAAAAAAGGAGAAAAAAGGGGAAAAATGAATATAAGTGTGAGGTGCCTCACGAGTTAACATATTGAATTTAATCTCCAAATAAAATTGGGTTAATTTATGAGTTGATCATCAGAATATCAGATTAATTTATATTTTATGATACTTACAAATTGGTCACCAAAATTGATTTAAGAAGATTGGATTAAACATAAATGAATTAACATAAACGAACATAACCGAACGAACATAAACGAACATAACTGAACGTTCACGAACGTAAATGAACGAACGAGACCTATGTTCATGTTCGTTCATTTAATTAAACGAACACAAAATCTTGTTCATGTTCGTTCATTTAATAAATAAACGCACATAAACGAACTTCTCGCCGCACGGTTCATGAACAGTTCACTGAACGTTCAGTTCATTTACAAACCTATTGGTTTGAGTTCCTACGGGCCCCTATTTAGGGCATGTAATTTATATTCACTTAAAAAGTGATACATGTTATGATATTTGACATTAATAATACATAACATGATCTGATTTAAACTAAATTAATAGAATATATAAATAAATATATAATTTTATTAATTTTATTAAAATTAAAATCAAATTAATAAAATATATAAAAAATAATAACTAAATATATAATTATATTAATTTTATTAACTATTATATCATCATTTTCATTAAATATTAATAATTAATAATTTCATTAAATACATTTAAATAATTAAATAATCTGATTAGTAAAAAAAATATATAAAAAAAACTATAATTGGGTGGGTTATACCCATAAAGCCAATGGGTACCTCTCTTTACCATCACGTAAACCGCGAAGCTGAAGAACAATATGTGCTTTCCTCTTTTATTTAGCAGGAATACCAATGTCAACGTATCTCACTGACTGTACAAGCTCCACATATTATATACTAAAAATTGTCTACTAATTCTAGACCATTCATAAAGTATGATCAATTTATTGTATATTGAAACATTATGGAACTCAACATTGGAGCAGTATCTTACAGAATCCTTGAATCTGTATGGATAAAGTGGTCATGCCTCATTGAAAGATAACTACTGAAGGTGGATAAATAAATAAATAATGTATCCGATAAAAGGCGCAAATCTACCCGATTACCCTTACATTGCAAACAAAAGAACGTACACAGATCAACATCTAAAGACGACAAACATGGTTTGATTCCTCCAGTTCCCAAAGTTGAGAAACCTCAAAACCTTCAACACCTAAACCTATCCATCCTCCTATTGCTGTTTCCGTAGAATAACTTGTTTTGTTCAACAAAAACCATGGGCCACCACCCTCACGCATTCATCATCATCTTAAGCAATTGCAACTGTTTTAGGCTTTGGTGGCGGAGGAAGCTTCTCGACCACCACAGTCAAAACCCCATTCTCACATTTAGCCGTAATAGCCGACAAGTTAGCATTCTCAGGCAACCGGAACTTCCTCATAAGCTTTTGGGCTGCCTTCCTCTCGAGTCTTATGTATTTACACCCTTCCTCTTCTACTTCCTCACGTTTCCTCTTCCCACCGCTTTTGATCACCAGAGTATTCTCATCTTCGACAGTAACCTTAAAATCAGGCCAAAAAGAATCAATGTCGGCCAAAAAAAGAGAAAAAAATCAAAACACCCTGATGATGGCTGTTTTGGTTTCACATGTATTACCTGGATATCAGACTTGGACAAGCCCGGAACATCTAAATAGAAAATGATCTCCTTAGGAGTGTCCAAAATGTCGGCCAGTATGCTACTAATTCCTTTGTTCCCGTTCTCACGACTGTCGTGAGCCCGTGAAGGCAACATTATTTTTTCGATGTTTTCTGGGAAATTAAACCAATGAGCGATTGGGTGTGCAACTGCGCTCATTTTTTTGGACGACGTTGCAGGGAGAAATAAGAAGAGTAAATGTTTAGTGTCAATACAAAAATACCTCAAAAGTGTGCAGCTTTCTGCCGGTGTAGTGAGAAAAATCGGGGAGGAAGCAAAGTATATAGAAGTTGAAGAAAACTCTGGATAAATCTCAAATAATTTGGAACCTTCTTGTTTGCTTACACGCGTCACCCAGTGAATGTGATGTCGTGATCAGATGCTGCCACGTAACCTGCTTAAGTTATCGTTTCCTTCCCAATTTCTTGCTTTGGGTTGGTTGATCCATTCCTCTTTATTTGGGCTTCTCTCTCTTTTCTCTAATCATAGGTTTCGGGCTTCAATAATCATCGCCGTAATAAATATAGTAATCACTAAATTTTGAGTAAATTTTCGTTTTGCCACTAAACTTTAAAAAGTTATAAATCAGTCACTAATGTGATCGATTTGTTATAAAATGGTAACCAGACGTTAACCGCTGTAAATCTCGATGACAAAAAGCTGAGCTGGATTGTTAAATGCTTACATGGTCCGTTAACGGCTTACATGGAGCGTTGACCAGTCACTAATTGATGGTTGTTGACCTTTAATGCAAAACGCTTCTTCTTCCCTTCCCCTTCTTCTTCCCCAGAGTCCGGCTCAGTTCCAGTTGCAAACCAAACAATCTAGGCTACTCAAAATCGAGTATTGCTCAATGCATATCAAAGATTTCCCCGATTCTGAACAAGACTTAAACCGACAGTAAAGGTCGGCTAACGTTTCTATCAACTGACTGGGTTTCAAGTGAGGTTATATGGGTGGTTCAATAAGGTCGGAGTCCGAAAGGAAGCAATGTTTTAGCTCTTGAGACATAGCAGACCATATTGAATTTGAGTTTTGACCCTATAAAGTCGATCCTATGGTTACCAAGCTTACTGGATGTAGAAGAAGAGGCAGTATTGTGTTAAGAAACTGAAATCTGGGCAGAATTATACTTTATTCCACACATATTCAATTACAACAAATAGGTCCTTTATATAAACAATTTCCTGTAACTAACTCAATAACTAATATCTAACAAACTTAACAAACTAACAGCATATGTAACACAACTTAAAATCAGTTAACATTTTCTACACTCCCCCTCAAGTTGGTAGTTGTAAAGAGGTCTTTAAACCCCAACTTGGAAACTAGGTATTCATATTGATGTACACTCAAGGCTTTGGTCATCAAATCTGCTTGTTGCTCTCCTGTCTTGATGTGCTCTGTTTGTATCAAGCCTTCTTGAATCTTCTCTCTGACAAAGTGACAGTCTATCTCAATGTGTTTAGTTCTCTCATGGAAAACTGGATTAGCTGCTATTTGCAAGGCTGCTTTATTGTCACACTTCAGCTTCGCTGGTGCTATGTTTTTCAAGCCTAATTCTGTCAACAAACCCTTCAGCCATACTATTTCTGCAGCTGTCCCTGCCATGCTTCTATATTCTGCTTCTGCAGAGGAACGCGCAACAGTGTTTTGTTTCTTAGACTTCCAAGAAATTGGAGACATTCCAAGCTTAATGCAGAAACCAGTTATAGATCTTCTAGTCATGGGGCAAGCAGCCCAATCAGAGTCACAATAGGCAATCAATCTGCACTCACTCGTAGCACTTAATAAAATCCCCTGTCCTGGATTTTTCTTAATGTATTTTACCACTCTCAATGCAGCTTCAAGATGTGATTGTTTTGGTTTATGCATAAATTGACTGAGGAAATGAACAGCATAGACAATATCTGGCCTTGTGTGAGTCAAATATATTAGTCTACCTATAAGTCTCTGAAAAACAGTTTTGTCTTGCAACAGTTGTTCACTGCTACAAACAGCTTCATCATACTCAACTGTAGTAAACTTCTTGTTTTGCTCTAGAGGAGTCATGGCTGGTTTGGCTCCCCCTACTCCAGTTTCTTCAATCCACTCTAAGGCATATTTCCTTTGATTCAACACAATCCCTGCTTTTGACCTTAGAACTTCTAATCCTAGAAAGTATTTCAACTCTCCAAGATCCTTCATTTTGAAATTCTTATTCAAAATATACTTTAGTTCTGTTATCAATACTTCATTACTTCCAGTAATTAAAAGATCATCAACATATACTAACAAAACAACTATATCACTACCTTGTTGCTTTGTGAACATTGAGTAATCATATTTGCTCTGCACGTAACCAGCTATAAGTAAAGCTTCTGTTAGCTTCAAATTCCATTGCCTAGAGGCTTGTTTTAGCCCATAAAGTGATTTATGCAGCCTACACACCTTAGACTCCCCCTGGCTGCAAAAACCATCAGGTAGTGTCATATAGACTTCCTCAATAAGGTCACCTTGTAAGAACGCATTGTAGACATCCATTTGGTAAAGAGGCCAAGAAAAAACTGATGCAATAGCGAGGACAGTTCGAACAGTGACCAATTTAGCAACTGGGGAGAAGGTATCCATAAAGTCAATCCCTTCTCTTTGATTGAATCCTTTAGCAACAAGGCGAGCTTTGAAACGTTCAACATCTCCATTAGCCTTGTACTTGATTCTGTAGACCCACTTACAACCTATTGGAAATTTCCCTGAAGGCAGGGTGACTATAGACCAAGTGTTGTTTGACTCCAAAGCATCAATCTCTTCCTTCATGACTTGGATCCAAAGAGGGTTGGTAATGGCTTCATAATATGTTTTTGGTTCACTTAAATGAGAAGTGGAAGACAAGAAAACTTGAGTTTTAGAGGGTAAATGAGAATAAGAAATGAAATTGGAAATAGGATACTTACTTGGAAGAGATGAAGATTGGTAGGGGTGAACATAGTCATGTAGCCAATTAGGAGGTTTGACAGCCCTAGTGGACCTCCTCTGAGGTGGACACTGATTTTCAGGTGGAGCAACTGAACTAGAACGTGGATTTGGTGAGTGAATGGGTAAACCAGTTGAAACTTGAGGTGATGCAGAAGAAGAAGAGGACATATTAGGTAAAACAGAATTTGGACTAGATGAGGCAGAAATTTTAATGGTAAGAAAATCAGAATCAACAATGTGAGGTTGAGTAGGGAAAAAAGGAGAGGGTTTGTTTAATGGAAAGGAGAAGGGGAATACATTTTCATGAAAGACCACATCACGATTGACAAAAAAAGATCGTGTATGAAGATCAAAAAGAAGATAGCCCTTTTGGGTTGATGAATAACCCATAAAAACAGAAGGAATAACTTTTGGAGAGAATTTGTCTTTATAGTTAACTTTGGTTGCATAGCAGAGACAACCAAACACTCTCATATGAGAAAGGTTAGGTGACTTGTGATAAAAGGTCTCAAATGGACTTTTCCAGTTTAGAATGGCAGTAGGAAGCCTATTAATAATATAACAGGCAGTTAGAACACACTCACCCCAAAATTTAACAGGCACATGGGAATGGAAACGAAGAGCACGGGCTACTTCCAAAAGATGTTTGTGTTTTCGTTCAGCAACCCCATTTTGTTGGGGTGTGTGAACACAGGAGCTTTGGTGAATAATGCCAAGAGATGAAAAAAGTTGAGAACAATTATCACTAAAAAACTCACCACCATTGTCACTACGAATATATTTAACTGAAGCAGAATGGTGGTTTTGGACAAGAGCAAAGAATTGTTTAAGAAATAAAATAGCATCAATCTTAAGTCTCAACAGGTAAACCCAAGATAGTCTAGTGTGATCATCTACAATTGTTAAAAAGAATCTATGACCACTATGTGTTGAGATTCTATAGGGACCCCACAAGTCAACATGAATTAAATCAAAAGGTCTGAATGATCTAGATACGCTAATGGGAAAAGGCAATCTTGACTGTTTTGCAAGGGGACACACAGAACATTGTTTAACAGTGTTTTCATTCAAAGGAAGAGTACTCAAAAAAGGAGTCTTATGCATTTTAACAGAAGTGGCATGCCCTAAACGTGCATACCAAAGCATTGTATTATTAGAAGAAAAAACAGTCATACAATCAGAATCAGTCTTGTATTTTGATGGTGACAAAACAAAACTAGAATTTGTAGATGACAAACCAGAAACAAGGTCCTTGGAATTAAACATGTAGAGACCATGATCCTGCCTACCAATCCCCCTCATCTTCCCAGAGAAGAGATCCTACAAAATGCAAAAATGAGGGTAAAAAATGATACTGCAATTGAGGTCTTTGGTTAATTTTGACACTGACAGCAGGTTATGATGGAAATCAGGAACATACAGGACATTTCAGATGATATCAGTTGAGTTAAAGTGAAAGTTACCAGTGTGAGTAATGGGGATTGTTTTACCATTAGGCAGATGGACAAAACTAGGCTTACACGAATTAAGAGATTGTAAACAATGGATGTCAGACACCATGTGGTCAGTAGCCCCTGTATCAAGTATCCAATAAAATGAATCAGCAGAAGCAGGTAAGCATTTAGAAGTAATACCTGCTAGGTTGACTGCAGCATCAACCGATGGTGGTTTATTTAAGAGCTCAAGTATTTGGTGATATTGAGCTGTTGTGAATACTGGAGCAGACTGAACTGTACTGAAACCACCAGATTGTGCTTCATGATTCGATTCAGGTAATGAGGGATTGGTAGCAAGAGCGGCTTGAGGATTCCTCTTTTTTGTGAACTTAAAATCAGAAGGGAATCCGATTAAGCGATAACAATTGTCACGCTTATGGCCTTTGATCTTGCAGAAGTCACAAACACCAGTGAAACGCCTTCGATCAGAGTTAGCAGACGTATTGGAGTACATAGCCGTGACTCCCGAAGCAAGAGGCAACTGAGCTCGTTGTGCCTCTTCTTGCACAATCATAGAGTATACTTGATTCACGCTTGGAAGAGGTTGCATAATGAGGATTTGACTGCGAATAGCGGAGTACGTATCATTAAGCCCCATAAGGAATTGCAACAGTTGCTGCTGTGCAAGATGCTTGGAATTTTGTTGAGAAGCCTCGCAATTACAGGCTGAAAGGGGGACTAGGGCATGATATTCATCCCACAAAAGTTTTAGTCGCATAAAATATACCGATACAGTAGAATCACCTTGACTTGAAGTAACAATTTCTCGATGCAAGGAGAAGATTTTGGATCCATCGACTTTGTCAAACCGTTCTTTCAGATCTGTCCAGACATGAGCAGCGCTTGAAGCAAATACGATCCCAGCCGAGAGATCACTGTTGACCGTATTGAGAATCCAGGAAAGGACGAACGCATTACAGCGTTCCCACTGAGAGTGCAAGAACTCATCATAGGTCTCTTTGCAGCAGGTGCCATCAACAAAACCTAATTTGTTCTTTGCCAGTAACGCAATCCTCATAGAGCGGCTCCAGATGTTGTAATTGTCGATTCCAACCAGGCGATGAGAAACGAGAACGACCCCGGGTGTATCAGACGGATGTAGAAATAAGGGATGACTGAAATCAAGAACGGCGGTGGTTTCAGAGGTGTTCATCTCGTCAAGGGAAATCGCACAAATCAAAGACCTAATCAAGAGGGTTATGGGTTGAAGGAAGAGTGAGGACGGCCCAAGAATAGCCTGGGTTAAACTGATACCATGTTAAGAAACTGAAATCTGGGCAGAATTATACTTTATTCCACACATATTCAATTAGAACAAATAGGTCCTTTATATAAACAATTTCCTGTAACTAACTCAATAACTAATATCTAACAAACTTAACAAACTAACAGCATATGTAACACAACTTAAAATCATTTAACATTTTCTACATATTGTTAACAACAGCGGAATCAGGTAGATTTAAGGCATGAACTTGAGTGCTTTTTGAACCTTTCTACAACCTTAATACCACAAATTTTTTTGTATAATCATTAATATACCATACTGTAAGTTTTCCTTCACTTTCTTCTTCAAATATATACACAAATTTACTATCTTTTATTCACATGGAAATACCTAATCTATCTCAATAATCAACAAACAAAAATGAAAGCACAAATATTTGAATAAAAGAGTTGTTTTTACCTCCTTTCTTTCCTTCTTCAAGCACAAGGAAAATGATTCAGTGCATAAAGAAGAGAGCTTTGCAAAAAGTTTGAGCCTTCGAGTTTCATTGAGATTCTCCACAACGTTTTTTCTTCCATTTCTCTCTCTTGGGGATGGAAAATAATTTGTTTTTTGTTTTTCATAGTGAATGCTACAGGTAAGCCGTCAACAAGCCATGTAAGCATTTAACAGTCCAATTCAATTTTTTTGTCAGTTTCTTGTCACTGAGATTAACGCCGGCAACGTCGAGTTATCATTTATAACAAATCGATAACGTTAGTGATTAATTTGTAACTTTTAACAATTCAGTAGAGAAAACGAAAATTTATTCAAACTTTAATGGCCCTTCGTATAGTTTACCCTAATAAATAAGTTCAAAACTCGAAACTAACAACGTCTACGAATAATATGAGGTTTTTTTTGGCCCATTAGCGCAAAGAGGCTAAAATATTAGCCATAAATCGTTGGGAAAATATTATTTAGGGATCTAAGAAAATATTAGTGATTGTAGAACTTGCCAAGATGACATGATAAGTTCTACAAAAATATATTTTATTAGACTTAGACGTTGGGTCTAATATTTTAATATTATTAAAAAAACTCATCATGTTGGCGTGATAAGTTTCATTAAAATAATATTTTTTAATAATGTTCCATTAAAAACAATGTTTTAAAAATCATGGAACTATCATGTTTATGTGATGAGTTTCAACGGTCATATTATAATTTTTATTAAATACAAAATATTAAGTTACCCACAAATTAAAAAGTATGATTAAGAAGACTTACTTCAGATTGGATAAAGTTTGGGTAGAGAAAGGTGCACAAATAAAGACAATGATCAACAATTGCAAAAGTTGGGCTCAAGATTTGGAGAATGCAATAAATAAAAATAAACACATGCAACATCAATGTATGTTCATAATTTAGCCAGACTTGATTCTGATTAATTGTCCAAGCACTTATTCGATCACATGATGGTGAAAAATTTGTCACATACACCGATAATCTCAATAGAAGATGTGATTGCGGTCGATTTTAAGCTTTTAGATACCTATGCGTTCAGTTGTTGCTGCATGTATGCATGTTAATGTAGACCCATGCTCTTATACTGATGATTGTTATAACATGCATACCATACACAACATATATAATTGTGAGTTTAAGTATGTCTCAAACGATGCTTATTGAATAATGGTTTCTAAATCCATAATTACGAAGGAAGTTGAAGAGTCGACATGAATTTAATCGAATTCATATTGTTATGGATGATTCTCAATGAGAGCAAAGTCTACCAAAGCTTTGTGGACATTGTAGAGGTGAATGCCACAACAGGAATCATTGTTCACATCTTCATAAATATCGACTGGGCCGATAAAACATTTGTAATTATGTTTCCATGTTGTTTGTTGTACCTTTTTTTTGGATAATTTATGAACATCATTAACCAGTGGCGAAGCCACATATAGTTTAGGGTGGACACTAAAATCCAAATTTTTTTTATTACTTCCCTAAAAAATATTTATGGATCCGCCACTGTCATTAACCATCTTTATTTTTAACTTTTTATATATAATTGCAAACTATTCATAAAATAACTTTTAACAAAACACAGATTATACATATATTTAAAATATTTTTTCAACATAAAAAATCAACTTTTCGTCTTCTTCTCCTCCTCAATTTATAAACTATTATTTTTCTTTTCATCATTCTCTACAAGTCATTTGCTACGTCGGATTGGTAAGTCTTCATACTTCTTATTTTTCTTCTCGATTTTCTTCACCTTATTCTTTTCTCCAAGTTTCCTTCTCTCCTTATGTTGATTAAGCGCTGATTTTATTGGCTCGCTTACCCACTCCTCATATGAAGTGGGGCTTAAATCCGAATCATCGAAGTCTGACTAATCAGACCCAAATAGACCATTCGAAATTTTTTTTCGTAATATTCTTCCCACAAATGCATGATTTGATTTTCATATAAACTCTATCAACTCACCACACTCCTATTTATAATCAAAATTTATCAAAATGATTGTTGAAACTCATCACGCCCACATGACAAGTTCCATAATTTCAAAATCATGTTGTTGGCCAACGGCTATAAACGACTAGTTATTTAAACCAATAGAACTCGTCACCTCAACATCACGAGTTCCATGATTTTTTTAAATTACGAAAAAAGGTCTAAACTCAAAAATAAATATTATTATAATCAAATTTATCATGTTGGCATGATAAGTTCCAAAAAAATAATAAACTATTAAACCAGACAAATCAGTCCAATAAAATATATTTTTCATTGGAACTAGTCACATCAATGTGACGAGCTATATGGATATTGTAGATAATATCGTATATCACAAAATAAACTTTTTTGTGCCCAATTGGACTAAATATTTTAACCGTTAACCGTAAATATGGAGTAGATTAGGAATAGTGAGAAATACCTCACTTATTATACGTTCCCTTACAAATGTTAATGCATAATTAGGTTGCTAATCCTTTTCTATTAGATTTTATTGATTTTACCCATCTATTAGAAGAAGTTTTCACACACTCTTCATGCATAGCCTTTTAAACAAGCATATAATCCTAATGCATGGAGTTACTGAAACATATTTTATATATGAATGAGAACGATTAGTATGGGTGCACATGCTGAATCTTGTTTCACGTTTACCTACAGATTTCCAACCCCAATACCTGCCAAACCTTACCAGGTGTACAGAAGCTAAGCTATATTACCAGGCCTATGTGGTTTATTTAATCATTCGAGAATATATCACCGGTGGTTGAATCCATTCCAGATATTTATTCTATTTCTAAGGATTTGGTTGGGGAAAAAACAATGATATCAAAATTTAAATTTTATTTTTTAAGGTATGAACAAGTAACTTAGAAACATATATATATATATATATATTGGATATAAATATATTTAAATATTATTTAATATAAATATTAAAAAATTAGAAACCATAAATAACTTGGACACTGAGTTTGAACACATGAGGAATGGTGACTGCTTACCAACCAACAGATTTTGTTGGTATTAATGATAAATGGAGAACAAAGAAACCACCATTGCCCTACTATGATTCTTCTCACATTATTGCTCTCCCATTTTCTGTTTTATTATTGTCTTTGATCCATTTACATGAGAAGTTTGTTTGCTAATAATGTTTCATCATTTATGTATCACGTGAAATATGAAAGTCGTCTTCGTCAAGTATACGGTTTCATATGATTCCACCCTAGTAGTAGTGAGATTTAAGTTAATACTCACTTGAAAATTAATCAATGCGTTAAAAGTTCATGGAAATTCTTTTATGAAGGTTAAATACTATATGCTTCATATTATAATTAATTAATATGATACACATTTTGCAAAAAAAAAATTACATACTATTTTTATCTCCATTATAAGATTTAAGTTAACAGTTTATAATTATTATTTTTATAATATTATTTACCTGAATTTATAAAGTGACCTTAATGATTAAAATGAATATTGTTTTGTCTAGATATTCCCGGTTAGTAATCATGTTGTAAAGTGCATGCATATTATTAATAACTAAAAAATATTTTAAACATATTACGAGGAGTATATGCACGTTATTAATAACTAAAGTAAATTCTAAACAAATATTAACTTATTATCCCATCATACTATTAGAAAATAAACAAAAATAATATCATTTATAAGATTTAAATTTATACTTTTTTGCACGAACCAAACGATCTTAATGGTTAATAAGTTGTTATTATCCTTGAAATCTTGGATTCGATCATGTATTTATTAAAGATAAAAGTATTTATTGTCAGATGATTAATTTTTTAATATATATATATATATGCAACACTGGTTAATAGCAAATAATTAATTTATTGGGATGCTGAAAAGTTGTTTTTCCCCCTTCGTAAATGCCAATAAAAAAACTGTCATATAATAATTTCTAACATATCTACAAAAGGATATAAAAAGGTAACTATGGAATATGATTTTAAGGTTGGATTAATTATAGTCGGTTGCTCCGAGGTGGCAAACGAGTCATCCGGATTAGATTCAATTCATGTTATTTCGATTCAGGTTTTTTGGGTTTAAACTCAACTTAGGTTAAGTTCAAGTTGGGTCGGGTTATTTCGAGTTTCGATTTTATTCAGATATATAATAAGTTAGGTTGGGTTTGGGTCAGATCAGGTCAGGTCAGGTCAACGATTGATTTTCAGTTTGGATCAATATCAGATCAATTGATTTTGGGTCAGATCAAGTCGGATCAGTTGATTTTCGGGTCGAGTTAATATCGAATCGATTATTTTAGGTTTAATTCAACTTTAGAAGTTGGGTCAATTCAGATTAAGTTGAGTATGAGTTAAATCAAATATATAGAATTATTAATATATTTTTATAAAAACATGTATTTTTTTAATCTTATCAGTTGTGTTCAATTTCATTCAAATTCAATTATCATTGAGGGATTATAGTTTAACTCAAACTTGACTTATAAGATATGTTAGAGTTTGTGATATTTTTTATTGATCCGGATTGAAAAGTTTGTTGTAAGATCTATTTGGTTAAAAAAATAAAAATTTTAATTATAAATTTTATTATCAATTAAAATTTTAAATTAGATGCTTAACAATCAATTATAAATATAATATTTTATTAAATATAAAAGTAATAATGATATAATATTTATGTTTGAATAAATATTATTTTAAATATATTTATAAATGATATTATATTATTATATATTGATAATATTTAAATTATAAATTATAAATAAAAATAGATATCTTTTATATTGTAAAAATAAGTTATTTTTGGGTTAAAGTCGGGTCAATGTTTGGTTCAGATTGTGTTTGGGTAAATTAAATTCGGGTTACTTTCGGTTCGGGTTATTTTCGGTTCGGTTGTTTTCGGTTCGGATTACTTTCGGTTCGAATTCTTTCAATTTGACTAAATTCAGGTCAATTTACCAAGTAAAATCCAAAATTTAGAACCTAAATCATATGTTCTTACGTTAATAATTTTTAGAATTGATGATTAAAAGTTTAGTTGATATAGATATATATATATATAGATAGATATATATATATTATATATATATATATATATATATATATTTATTATATATTGAAAATATATATTCAATATTTATTAGAATTAAAATTTCTTTACCCTTCTATTTGGATGAAAATTATTTAAAAATTAAAAAAATCATATATTCTTATTCATCTATGATGAAAAATCACATGAAAATAGGAATAGAACAAAAGATAGAAAAAGAAGTTCAGAAATTTTCATATTGAAAAACTAAATCGATTTGGCATTATTTTGTTACATTAATTGTGCTTTTTTATATATAATATATAAAAAGTTATCTAAAGTAGAATTGAAAATATAATATCAACCAAAACTGAAATAATATCAATTATCATTTACCGATATATATGCAATAAACTTAATTATATTACAACTGAGTTTTAAATTATTGATAATCTGATAAAATAATATATTACATCCCAATAACCTATTCCAAGTCCTTCACATATTCGCATCTTTTTACATCTAAAATGTATTTTTAGTTATTTTTATTTTAGATATATATTAGGTTCCACATCACAGCAAAAGCCAAAAAGTGGCAACTGGTTTTTGCATCAGATATCTCGCTCTTAGCTGGTGAAATAGAAGATGAGACAGTGGGCCAGTCTCGTATTTGCTATATGCAATGTTTTTCTCACACCTCCCGGTCCTTGTCCTTGTCTGGTCAGCTGGCTAAGTCGTCCTCATCCCTTCTTTTATATACGAACCACCTTCACCCCCCCCTAATCCTCACCAAAGAAAACCCTTTTCTTCTTCTTCAGTAGTCTCCTCTCTTTTTACACTCCGAAAACCCAATAACAAAGATACAGGTAGAGCCCATGGCAAAATTTGGGAAGCTAACGAAGCTGAAGTCTGTAATAAAAAGATGGCCATCTTTAACCAAGCTGACCCGTAGCAGCAGCTCTATAGCGGCTGCCGAATCCCAAGACAAGCCGGTTCCGAAGGGTCTTCACGCAGTGTACGTCGGGAAATCGCGGCGGAGGTACCTGGTGGGTTCCGACGTCATCTGTCATCCACTGTTGCAAGAGCTGATCGATCGCTCCTCTAGTGCTGGTAGTATGGATGATGATGATCATGAAGATGGTGATGATGATGTCGATGATAATGATAATAATGGTGGTGGTCATGAAGTTGTGGTTTGTTGCGAGGTTGTTTTGTTTGAACACTTGCTTTGGATGCTTGAGAACGACGGGGCTCAGTTGGGGTCCATGGAAGAGCTGGTGGATTTCTACACTTGTTAACCAACAGAAAAAAAAACAAAGCTTTCAAGCTTTTGTCAAAAGTTGTAAAATCTTAGTTTAGTAAGTTGATTTGTGTGTTTCTTTTGAGAAAGATGAGGATTATTGATTAACCCCATTTGATATTACTGCAACTTCACTGGGAAGACACCTTTCTTCTCTTCTTGTTTTTTAGTCTTCCGTTTGATATAATTACAAACCAAAATGGTTGAGAAATGAAAATTAATTTGGCTTTTATTCCATCTTCTTGACTCTTTCCTTTTGTCATTTTCATTGTTAACATGCATGTTACTTTCAGTGTCATGGAACCCTAAATAAATAATTATGCCAAAAGCTAGCTAGTTTTGGTGACAGTCCAATTGTACTGAAAAGGATTGAATGCCGCTTTGTGCTGAAAATTTCACCCAAGTGGGGTTTGAATCAAGCTCGCATTGAAGAATTGTTATAGTATTGGGTAGATGGTTATGGCGATTGGTGAGGAAAGTTTTGCCCATTTAGGACAAGTCCATGTCCTTGGGTTTTTATTTATTTATTTATTTGGTCCCCCGTAAAACCAAATCTCGAAAAAGATTTGCTCATAAATAGAATCTTTTGATGAGTTATATGTAAGTATATGCCAACATTAACAGGCAATTTTCTAGAGGCTGCTTCTTTTACCAGTATTGTTGGCAGATATGGACTTGAATTTTATGTTATTTTAGTAGCCATACGAATCTGCAGTGAAAATTTGGTTTTCTTCCACCATGGTGTGTAAATCATGTAATTTCATCTTTATTACACTAAAAAGACAACGCTTCAATGCGACTGATGCTAATACGGTAGTAACTGCCCTGATTAAAAAAGCAAGGGGATACTTTTTTTTGCCTCCCGGTTATCAAAGTTTTGTGTTGAATAATTCGGATAAACTCAAGTCTCACACTTAACTTAAAAGATAAGGATATCAAACTACTTACTACTTGAATCAAAGTTGATAAAGAGTCACATTTTCACAGTGAATTAACTAATGTTTTGTCTCCGTGTTTTATGTAGAGGCAAACAACCCCCGAGAGCCAGAAAAGCTAGCGCCCGCCAAGTTATGGATCAGACACCGTGGGCTGCCTACGTACCCAAAGCCATTCTTGCGGTTTAAACTATCATCAGTATCACTCAATTCATTTTTACAGGATAAACATACTCGCAATCTAAGTCAACATTGTTGTACTCTGTTTAATTGTACCCGTATTGGGCAGATTCATGATGTGATATTTTTTTTTGAAGTTAACCATTCATTAAGCAAACGTTAAATCAGCACAAACAACAACATATAACCAGTTTGGAATTACAGAGGAAAAGGAAATAGGCATAATCGATGAAGCTGCATAATTTGCTATAGCGTGCGCGGCCCCATTTGCTTCGCGCCGAATAAATCGACAAGAGATGTTGGGGTTAGCATCCAACAGCTGTCGTGCTTCAAGCAGGTAGAACCGAATAGTAGATCGGTCATTTACCGGATCCTGTAGTTGCTGCACAACACTCATGGAATCACTTTTGAGCACCACCGAGGGAAGCTCTAAGTCCATTGCCAAAGCGCCAAAGCTTCAACAACTCCAGCCGAACGTGTCGCCTCAACTGGTAAAGCTTCACCCGCCACGACTAATCCAGCGCTGTCCCGAACAAGAACTCCGATAGATGTAGATGCTGGGAAACGGGGACAAGCCCCATCTACGTTAATTTTAAAGGTACCAACCGGTGGTTTCTGCCATCTTTGAAAAGAGAGTTCCGAATGCAACGGTGATGACAAAGAAGAAGACGCTACCATCGCAGCTGAAAAAGCCGACTGAAGAGCATCGGCCGAAGCGATTAACTGCCACCCAGGTAATAAGCGTCCTTCATGAAAATATAAATTCCGACCGTGCCAAATCTTCCACAGCAAAACCAATAGTGAAACGAATCGTTGGACCGTCAAGTTGAGTATCATATTCTCTAACCAAGCACCAAAGGAAGAGAAACTCCTTGTGTCCGACCGGCAATCGTAACCAGCTGCTGCCAGGATTGGAGAGACCATCGAGCAATCCCGCAGAGCATGGGTGACCGTTTCATCCGGATAACCGCATAAGCAGCAGCTGACTTTCGAAGCATCAACATGGGCGAGTCGACATCCAACTGGAAGAGCCTCATGAGCAGCGCGCCAGCCAAACATACGAATCTGAGGAAGTGTGTACAAGCGCGGGAAGAATAGTCAAAGCTTGGAAACATGAATTGTTGATGTTTGTCGCCGAAGAAGCCATCGATATCCCGAACGGACGGAATATGTACCTGAGGAATGGACACTCCAAACAATTACATTGGAATGGATGGGGGAGATAACACATTGAAGTATCGCTTCCGCATCAGCAGCCGTAAAGACTTGTTGAACGAGCGGGCCATTCCAAGAAAGAGCATCCAGAATCATAAAGTCCCCACATAACACCGGCTGGGCGGTATTATCCATATAATTGGTCTCAAACTGTACCGGAAAAACACCACCCCAACGGGCACCGTGCATGGGAACGACACTATTTATTCCAAGCCGCCAATGAAACCCATACCGTAGTGCATTGATGACATGCAATAAACTCCTCCACGCGAACGAGGGGTGATCCCCAAGAGAGGCCTGTAAAATATCACAAGATGGGAAGTATTTCGCCTTATAAACACGAGCCACAAGACTCTGTGGCTGCTGGAGTACCCGCCACAATTGCTTGCCAAGCATTGCCAGATTGAAAATTCGAAGAACATGGAAGCCAAGCCCCCCCCCCCCCAATCTCTTCGGGCGACAAAGAGTTTGCCAAGCCACTAGTGGCCATCCCCGAGAATTAGAGTCGCCCGTCCACCAATACGTGTGAAGACAGGCTGTAATATCCGTTAACGCACCATCCGGAAGCCCATGACATATGTTGACAAAGTCTAGCCCACAGCTTTAATATTAACTGGACGACCCCCCCCCAAAAAAAATCAAATTCTTCCGCAAAATAGGTTTATAGCGGCGATTTTTTAACAAACGCCACAAAATAACAAATTTTCGTGTCGTTTTAAGCAAAAACGCAACTAAATACTTGTATTTTAGTGGTGTTTTTATATAAACGCCAAGACTGTACTTTAGTGGTGTTAAATTATAAACGCCACTATAGACTCGTACTTTAGTGGCGTTTTTATACAAACGCCATAAGAGGACACATATATAATGGCATTTTTGAAAGAACGCCATAAGAGATTCATACTGTAATGGTATTTTTTGAATAAACTCCATAATTTATCAATACACTAGTTGCGTTTGTATACAAACGTCGCTAAAGATTCGTATTTTAGTGGCGTTTTTATATAAACACGCTATAGACTCATACTTTAGTGACGTTTTCATACAAACGCCGCTAAAGCAAGTTTACAGTTTCTAAATCCCGCACCCCTTCAATCCTTTTTCATTTTTCCCCTTCACTTATTTTTTCATTCCCGCCATTTACCCAAACCCTTCTGCTACAAACTCTCTTTGTTTTCTCATTCTAAAACCCCTCTTGTTTGTAGGGATGTTCAAAATTTTGAACTAATTCGGTTAACCGACTGAACCGAATTAGTTCAGTTAATTCGGTCGGCCACCGAATTAGTTCGGTTGATTAACGGTAAATTTTTTTAGATTTCGGTTAACGGTTAATTCGGTTCGAAATCGGTTAATTAACCGAATTAACCCTTAAATATTTTTTATTATTTTTTCACCCTATATGCGTCCCCCCACTTCCTGCTAGGCTGCTACTCGGTTACCAATTATTTTATGCCTTGATTTGTGTAAGGTATGGCACAAGCATGGGCAGGTGGAGCACGCGTTTCACAGCATAGGAACTTTCAGCCATTTGCAGAGCATCGGTAGAAGCCATGCAGTCTTCTTGTTCGCCTCATAGCTGAGTTGGAATTTGATTAGAAGAAAGCAAAAGGAAAGTTGGTTTCCTTTTGTACAAATCGATGGCTATTCTCTTCTTCAACTATTTTTATATTTATGATCACATGTAAATATCAAACCCAAGACTATTTTTATATTTATTCCTTTTGTTCTGATTCTTGTGATTTTCCTAAGGTTATTTTTTTATTGTAGTCTACTGGTGATGATGGATCTTTGGCTGTAGACTACTTCACATTTTCTTCAAGCATTGTGGAACATTTGAAATCTGCATCTCTTGTGATCAGTCATGCAAGTAACTCTTGATATATATATCCTTTTTACCCTGTTTTTTTCCACCTTTCTCTGGTAAAAGGTTATTAATACTTTCCTCAGCTTTTATATGCAACACATGATCTGATATGGCACAACTTCTCGAAGTCATTCATAAGCTTAAAGATTTGTTTCATTATTTTGCTAATGTGTTCGTTGAATAAGTTTCATTACTTTTTCTTATAAAAAAAGAGGCTTAAAATTTCATTACTTTTAATTAAAAAAATATTAAATTCGAAAATTTTAAAACATTTCGGTTAATTCGAAAATTAACTGAATTAACCGAAATTTATTCGGTTCAGTTAAAATTTTCGAAAAAAAGTTCGGTTCGGTTAACGGTTAAAGAAAAAAAAAGTTCGATTAATTCGGTTAATGGTAGTTCGGTCGGTTCGGCCACCGAATTAACCGAATGAACACCCCTACTTGTTTGTCTTCATGGTTTAGCTCAGATCAAACAAGGCATGAAATCTGTAAGTGGGATTGTTTTTGATATGTGAATTAGGGTTTTAAAATCTGAGATTTTGGAACAACGTGTCTGTTTTGGCTAAAAAGTTTGAATCTTTATTGTTTTCACAAGTAGTTTTGGCTTTTCTTTACTGGGTTCGAAGCAGTTTTTTGAACCACTAACCAATTTTTTATACAGAATTATGCATTTCGTTTCTTGAGTTCCTCCATTTTTAGATTTTTTTTTGAAATTTCTGTTATATATAATTTTAAAAAACATGTTATTGTTTACAAAAGCTTTTTAATGGATTCTCTTAGATTTTTTTTTATATATTTGGTCCTGGATTTGAGCTGCTCCAATGTTTTTTATTTTCTGATTTTAAAAATTTTGAACCTTCTTATATTAGTTCATTGCTGATATCGAATTTAAATACGAAATATCAGATTTTGAACCTTCTTATATGTAGTAGAGATGCATTGGATGGGCATGTTTGTAGCAAATTAGAGTAGGAACCTTTTGTGATAAGCAAATAGAAAACGTAGTTTTTGATATGCAATAGTTCATCATGTTGATTCGTGTCCTTCCTCTTTGATGAATGCATGATTGCTTACTCTATCACGCTTTTAAAGTTTGACATTTTGGATTTGTGTTATGAAATTGTTTCACTCATTATTATTATATGAAAAGAGTAACTGATTCACATATGAAACATGGGTGTATTTCTCACTTTTATCTCTTCTTATTGCAGACGAGAGTCGCTGCAATTTTTGTATTTATATCATTTACTTCACTTTTAAGCATCGCTGGGGTACCTGTGATAATGAAAGAAATCAAGGTGATCATTCTCTTTATTACATTGTCTTTTTTGGCTTGAATATAATGACTATTTGAAGTTCTTGGCCAAGATGGTAACCTAATGGAAGCCGCCGCATCTTGCCTCTAAAGGAGCTCTCTAATTGGACTACCCCATCTACTAACTTAACCAAAAAGTTTGAGTTCCTAACCAATTTCTGAAGTTGCATGATCGATTGCTTTCCTTTTTTCCTTTGTTCTTTCGTGCTGAAATTGTGTGATCTTTTTTTTTTACAGATATATGTAAGTGAGGAGTTAAACCAACATTCAGGAGCTTTAGTCTTTCTGTTTAGGAAACTACTCTCAAGCATTCCCTTCCTATTCCTCATCTTAATATCATAAAGTCTCGTCTTCTATTTCTTTATAGGATTGCGATATGAATTCGGTTTGTTGATGTACTTTGTGCTGAATTTCTTTATGTGCCTCTTAGTAAATGAAGGATTGATGCTGGATGTTGCTTCTTTGTGGAAAAATATTTTCCGGAGTGTTAACTCTTGTAACCATACATGTGAGTTTTTACTATTTGAAAGACAATTAATAAATATTTTCATTTCCAGTCTTGAGCTTTTACTACTAAGCCTGTGCTCTGCTAATTTTGTGATCAAAATGCACCATGTTTCAGGTGTTACAAATGCTTGCGTCGGGATATTTCAGAATCCGAAATGAGTTGCCTGGAATCGTGTGGACATATTCGTTGTCATACATAGCTTTCCACACCTACTCTATCCAGGTGTGTGCGTGTTCATAGCTTCTTGTTATTTTCTTTACATCAAAATACATTTGCTCGTACTCGGATTTCGTACGCATCAGAGAATCCATTCTAGGCAATCTTATCATTTCTAAAAGAATCTTTAAAACATGTGACCTATGTTTCTGCCATAGGGACTTTTGGAGAACGAGTATCTAGGAGTGAATTTTGACATTGGACAGGTGAGGACCATATCGGGTTTTCAAGCACTCCTTAGTGCTTACGATATCTCTCCTAGCAGTAACTCCAAGTGGGAGAATTTACTGGTATTGTTCCTCATGGCAGTTACATATAGAATTCTTGTGTTTGTGTTGCTGCATTTTCATGCAAGGAAAAATGTATCCCTACATAGAATTTGCGAGTGTTGTCGCGATTCGACGAGCTGAGATGAATGGAGGTGGTACTGTCATCTTTGGCAGCCATTCAAATGGTATAATCTTTTGTTTTTTCCATTGTCCAATCCAATAGAATTTGCGAGTGTTGTCGCGATTCGACGAGCTGAGATGAATGGAGGTGGTACTGTCATCTTTGGCAGCCATTCAAATGGTATAATCTTTTGTTTTTTCCATTGTCCAATCCAATGTTATCGTTCATAAATTACCCAAATTTTGATGCGTCATTCATTAGAGCATGAAATTTTCGAAATTTTCAGTCACAGTTGCAGAATGAATCCTTCTTTGGCTTTAATCACGTTATTTTCTTGTTCATCTCTTCTCCTCCCTTTCCCATGTCTTGGAAAAATCCACAAGCAGGTATCAAAAATGTCTTTTTCCCCCTCTTCAATCTACTCTTTGATGGAGTCTGCTTCTAGTCACGTCGGCTACTCTGCTGCATGAATGTCACATGATGGCATGTTTATGTACATGCATACCAACCACATCGTGAATCTTGATATTATAGGCGCACATACAGAGGAGACAGGTGTGGAGGAAAAAGGCTACCAACGTTATGTATGCATAATTTTATGGTAAGAGTAAAGATGGACAGAAGGTACGGATGGGGTCCTCATTAAAAATTTAAAAGTATTATATAATTTAGATTTTTTCATTGAAGATTTGTTTTTACCTACTAGATTTTTATTAATTCATCCACTATAAATTGAAGCAAGGAAAGCAGCATATCAGAAAAAATATAAAGACTTTCAAAATCAACTTCAAGCTATAATGCATATAATACGACAAAATCAACCCCATAGTCCACCATCTTAGGTGTTATTATTGTTTATTTTAGTTAACAATGTTGAACTATATTATATTTTACGTTAATGTAAACTTTGATTTATTATTATGAATTTCAAGTTTCTTATTATGGATTTCAAATTTGTTGTTATAAATGTCAAGTTTATTGGATAATGCTACAGGTTAAATTTGGGTAACAAAAGAATAAAAAACAATATTTGAAAAATTAGTTTTAATTTGCGGCGTTTGTATAAAAAAACACTAAATACATAGTCAATACCGGCGTTTTTGAAAAACGCCACTAAAGTTCTAGATCTTTTACGGCGTTTATACAAGAAATGGCATTATATACGTAGTCAATAGCGGGGTTTTGCATCCACAAATACCACTATATGACATAACATTTAGCGATTTTTTTGGAACAAATGTCACTATATGTCAGAACATCTAGCGGCATTTTTGGGACAAAATGCCACAAAAGAAAAGATAAATAGCGGCGTTTGGAAAAAATGCCGCTAAAAACATAACCTTTTTTGCGTCACAAACAAAGTAAAAACATCGCTAAAAATCTATTTTGCTTTTATGTTCGTCCATTCTCTAACTCTTGAGGCCACTTTATCACGAAGAAATACAAACACTTGAGATTTGTTTCAACCAATAAGAAGAGACATTCCAAGTTACATACCCGGTTTCTAAACAGATGAAATCCCCATAATAGAGCTAAGATTGTATTGTAACAACATCGGCGTAGAAGGAGCAAAATAAATACTTGACTTTGCCAAATTTACTTTTTGTCCCGAAAGGTTCAAATAAAGCAATATCATCGCAAACTCAGGTAAATTCAACCTCTGTGTTGCATAAAAATAGCAAGCAATTATCTGCATAAAAAAGATATGTAACTTTCGGACCCGATCAACTCACTCTGAGGCCATAGATTCGGTTGTGAGATTGCTCCCTATGGAAGAGTGACAATAGTCCTTATGCACATCAATATAGTAGATTATCATGTAAACTTTGTGAATTTTCATGTAATCGTTTTGACAATTTGATTCAGTTGATCAAAAAATTAAATAGATTTTTTTGTTACGAAATTTCTTATCAATTTTATTGTTTTTGCATAAATCCATGTAAAATTTATGTAAAGAAAAATTTTAATAATTATATTTTGATTTAATTATTTAATAACTATTTTTCATTTCTATTTTAAAAAATTAGATACCAAATATATTTTCACAATTTTTATTTTTGAATTTAGGTTTTCATTTATATTAACTAAACATTTTTTCTAATTTTCAAAAAATTAAAAATAAAAACTATTTTCCAAAAGAAAAACAGAAAATAAAAATAGAAAATATTTTCTAAAGCCAAACATTATCTAAATTTCTTTAAAAATAAATATATAAAAATTATAATTTTTGTGTGAATGTCCTTCAGATCCAAACCCGGACTAATCTAGATCGTCTCGGATCATACATTTGACTTTGGTGGATGAATTTTTTAATGAAAATTTTATACATACACAATAATTCAAATATGAGATCTTATAGGATATCAAACTTTTTACTATTTAAATAATTATAAACGTGCGTAACATAATCTAACGCTCCATATATATATATATATATATATATATATATATATTATTCATTTATTTTGAGAGAAAACCCGGTGGAGTCGGTCAGTGCTTGAACCTCACGATACGTGAGACGTCCATTTCAGTCTCACTTTAAAAAGTTTTAATAATTTTTGAAATAACCGTTAAGGATTTTACTCAAACTCAAGCACCCGTCTCTCAGTTCATAAATTTGATATTACGGGCAGTTGACCACAGCTTAATTATGTTGAATGACTCAAATATCCCCTCAGTGGATGCCCTTTATAGTGGTCCATCCAATCAATCACCCTTTCCCCTTTGTTCTGGACAATTATATCCTTCATCACCTTCGAGAAGGTATAGTATGGAGGCTTATTGCACTTCAGCATCTCGACTGTACTTGGTACTCCTAAAAATTGAAAATAAAAAAAGAAAAAAATTTCAAATTATATTTTAAATATACTTTTATTTAAATAAAATCAGTGTAGAATCTATAACTGTATTAACAAACAATTATATATGGATAAATGGTCTCTTTTGGGTATCTTTTACAATTTATATTTTAGATCTAATCTAATTATTTAAAAAGAAAAACAAAGAGAATTCAGATATCGTTAATCGTAAACCAGAAAATTCAAATAATGAACCCGCTAACATTAGGAGGAGAATATTGTAATTTGGTATGACAGAAAACGAAGCCCTTTATTGTAAATATAGAAACATTTTATCAAAGAAATCATTAATGTTTCAAAATCTCAAAAACTTGTCCGAAACAAAGCAGTCTCTCTCTCTATCTCTACTGTATCTTAGAGACAGCAAAGTCGCCATAGAAAAAAGAAAGGAAAGATTGCCATTTGAGAAATGAGTAAAGCAAAAACCATCCTTGTCCTTCTTTGGTTGTTCTTCAAACTTAAATAAATAATCTAGACACCCTTAAAGTTGAATTCTTTAGCTTCCCTAATTTAGAACTTCAACATTAAGTAAAAAGAAAAAACTCCAAATGCTGGTACCCATTTGAGTCTTGATTCTTGGGATCCGATTACTACTCCAAGATCTCACCGTCTATCTTCCTTTCTCCTTGTAAAAGGTAACTCTTTGTTTATCAACCGATCCAACACTCCCTTTCTCACTTCACATGAAGTTTAGTTATTTCTTGAGTTTTTCATTTTTACCATGCAATTTGTCCGCAGTTTATGTTTTTGTCTAAGTGGGTGGTTTTTGTTTTGATTTTCTTTGTGCCTGCATTTGGAATTTTTTTAACTTGGGTTTTTGGGCAATATGTTGCATTTTATTTTGTACTTAAAGTTGGAGCTTTTTAGGTGGAATCAGATCTGGGTCATATCTGATGATTTATATTTGTGAAGAATGGATTTCTCTATTGGCCTCAAGAGTTTATGTTTTCCCAGGTGCATTTCTGGTTTTCATCTGAGTTTCTGGATTGAGATTCATTATTTATTTTTTGCTAAGTTTTGATCTAAAATTAGTCCGTATGTTTCTTTCCTTGAAGTTTTTCGGGGTTTTTAACTATCTTTACTCCAATTTTGTAGTTAGTGTAAATGTATGTTTTTCATTTCAAACTTTAATCATTAAGGTATTGGTTTCGTTGCTTGATTTGCACATGTAGGGTTAATAAGTTCAAATTTTAAATGTAACTGAAATTATTAGATAATATGATCTTATTTAGCATTTTTAAGGATTTATGGTATTCATATTTTTTTTATTTTTTATGTTTTTCTACTCCAGAATCTGCACTGTTGCTTTGTGCTTTGAAGTCTTACAAATTGAATTTCTGTTATTTATAACTCATTGGCTACTTCTTGTCCGCAGAAGTATATTTGCCTATATGAAGTGTTAGACTTGGGAATTTTGATCGAGAAAAGATGAAATCTGATAGGCTTATTGATTATGCGGTATTCCAATTGTCACCAAAGCGTTCAAGGTGAGGAAATTGATCTTGACTTTGTATATTTTTCCTAATTTTATTCTTATTTAGAACTATGCTATGTTTCTCTCTATGGGCAGATGTGAATTGTTTGTTTCAAGCAATGGAAACACAGAAAAGCTTGCTTCTGGGTTAGTAAAGCCTTTTGTTACTCATTTAAAGGTGGCAGAAGAACAGGTTGCACTGTCACTTCAATCAATTAAGCTTGAAGTTGAAAAACATAAAAATGCCAAGACTTGGTTCACAAAAGGAACAATCGAGAGGTTAGAGATGTTCTACGACTGTAGCTTTTCTTGTCAATTCA
Source organism: Hibiscus syriacus (assembly GCF_006381635.1). Taxonomy (NCBI): domain Eukaryota; kingdom Viridiplantae; phylum Streptophyta; class Magnoliopsida; order Malvales; family Malvaceae; genus Hibiscus; species Hibiscus syriacus. The sequence continues at coordinate 1,217,244 of NW_024063519.1, read as the reverse complement.
TATGAGGATTTTTGGCTTTGAATTTTGATATGATTGGCACTTGTTTCCAGGTTTGTGCGGTTTGTTAGTACACCGGAGGTGTTGGAGTTGGTGAACACGTTGGATGCAGAGATGTCTCAGTTGGAAGCAGCTCGAACCGGAGGTGTTGGAGTTGGTGAACACGTTGGATGCAGAGATGTCTCAGTTGGAAGCAGCTCGAAGAATATATTCTCAGGTATTAATGCCCTTTATCTATAATATATAGGAGAAGGTTTGCTTTGTTATTTTGGTGCAATTTACTTTATAATATACTGAATCTGGGAACCCTTATGTTTCAGGGGGTGGGAGAGCAGCCTCCTGGTGCATTAGGTGAGTTTTTTTTTTTCTTTACATCATAAATGGTTTCCTTTTAATAGTTTCATTGCTCTTTTCTGTTTTCAATGTAGAATCAAGCTGTTTGTATTTGTGACTCCCTTCTTTGTATTCTTTTTTAAGCAAATCAAGGAAAGTTATTAAATTGTGGACAAGTTTAAAGTGTATCATATCACCAAATGCATTAACCATGTGGATGCAGAAAAATTATTGGTTTTTTACATCTATACAATATTCACAGTAGCGGAACTATTAAAGGACCGGTAGGGGGGGCCTTCCCTACAAAATATTAAAAAATTCTTTAGAATATATATGCTTGGTCCTCATAACTTCAGATTTTTTTTAAATCCCACCCCCCACAATAAATGAGGGTGAGTTACTGAGTTCAGCCGCTGAATATTAAGTTTATTTATTTGTTTGTTCATAAATACTAATGCATTTTTTGGTTAGGTAAAATCTCATGCATGAGATCTTGTTAGATAGGGTTGTATCGCTGTCGCAAGTCATTGTTTAAAACTGACTGAGTTTTTGGATAATTTGTGACAGGTGGGGACAATGCAGGAATGATAGCTGCTGCTGATGCGACAAAGTAATTCTGTTTGTCATTTTAGATTTTTTCGGATCTGTGATGGCATTATTTTTTGGCTAAATTTTGATTAATTTAAACTTTGGATGATTTTGACATCATATACTGCTGCATGTACATTCTTTTGAACCTGGTAGGTTGATTTCTGTTGAAACTTTATGCCTGCTACCAGATTTCCCCTGCTTTAGGCATGGAGAGGAATCAAGGGATTAGTTCCTCCAACAATCAATGAATTTTATCTGTGCCGAAAGTAAACAGTATTTGATATTACATGTGTTATTGCATTTGTTACTTGTGGAAATAGAGTTGCTTGGATTGTCCAAAAATATTTCATACAAAAGCAGCTTATATTGCTACAATTGGATATTTCATTGGCTTCATCACCATTGCTTTCTGATTTGGTGGTTGTATTTCCTATTTACACAGGAAGGAGCTTTTAAGGGCTATTGATGTACGCCTTATTGCAGTTCAGCAGGATTTGGCAACAGCTTTTGCTCATTCATCTGCAGCTGGTTTTAATCCTGACACTTTATTCGAACTCCAACAATTTGCAGATCAGTTTGGTGCTCATTGCTTGAAGTAAGTACTCTAGAAATCCTTTTCAGTGAGATCCTGTGCTTATATTTGTCTGCCTCTCGAGTATGCTATTTTCATGTTACCTAGGGTACCTATAGTTTATTGGCTCTTAGATAGGGTGAGACTCTTGTCTTCATGCCGCTATGTCCTTTAGGGTAAATGCCATCATTTGCTAGTTTGTACTGCATATCACTAAAGTTGAACTGGGAAACTGATTCTTGATTTTTCAAGTCTGGCATGAGAACAATGTGAGATGGGACAATGTTTCTTTTGGTTTGCTCAATTTTTTAGTGCCTTTGTGTTATCTGCTGGATTTTGGTCATTAAGAAGGAAAAGTAGATGGGAAACTGTGTTATCTATTGACTAGCCTGAAATATAAGAAATGAGGTGGACAATCCTTGCCATTAGATCAAACAATTTTTTTCAGTTCCTTTGAAACATAGTGTAAAGGATTTAATGGTGTTCATACATTTTCCATTCAAGTATTGAAATTACACACAGCATGAGCCTTCTGTCCGTGTTCTGAATAGGAGCGAAAATGAGCTGCTTGATGTAGAATTAAATGTCGGTTCAAATTTTCCTTCTCTTGTACCATTTCACTGCTAAATCTGAGTTGATACGTGTTTTAAGCATCAACCATGATAGATTCAATCTGTTAAGGTTTTCATTTTTATTTTATGTTTTTCATGGTAGCTTAGTTTTACTCTCCTTGTTGTGGGGCTAGCTATGCTATTAGTAGTTTAGAGGTTGAAAAGTTACGTGAAAATGAAATAGTATCTAGTTAAAGCATCATCTAACTGCCAAGCTATTTTGAAAATGAAATATTACCTTGTTCTTAGTTGAAGGTAACCTTGAACCTATTTTGGTGTCCTAAAATGATATCTTTTTTGTATTATTATTATTATTATCTTTATTTTTTCAGCTGGTCTAAGTAGGAGATTCTCACATATAGGATTAATTTAAAGATGATTGTCTTCAGTTTGTTGGGCATGGAAGGTCCAAATAGTAGTCATGTTTTATTGCCAACAGATAATGATTTCCACTGTAAAATTAGTCAAATTTCTCTTGATTATTTGTTTTCTTTTGAATACTGTGTTTGAGAGCATTGAGTTCCCTGCACAAGTGGATTATTTTGTGAAAACCCTACTTGGGTAAAGGACCGAAAGTGATTGAATTGTTAAAAGATGGCACTCTTGTATAGGGCCCCTCATGGTAAAAAGGGCTGGCCAAGTTTCTCTCAATATCTTCACAAGCTGTCTGATATTTAGCTATTAAGTTTGTCCTATTTTCCTTATTGTTAATGACAAACTAGGCATTGGAACTTAGCTACATATGTCAGTATCTTTTCTTTTTTTGGTAATAATAATTCTCATGTGAATAATTTTAATACTTGTGCAGTGAGGCTTGCACCAATTTCATATCATTGTGCCAGAGAAGACCAGAACTGATTCAGCCAGGTGTTAATGATCAGGTGGTTCGAGCCTCGTGGGGATCTGACATGTCAATCGATGACCCCAATGAAGATCAAAATGTGTCCCATGTCAATAGCAGGCTCCACCAACCTTGCCAAAATAAGTACCAAGAACTGATACAACCAAACACTATGCAGACCCAACACCATATCGATCAATCAAAACTAGCCACATCTCAACAACCAAAGCCTCCTAGTACCTCACAACAGCGTTCCCTATTTGAAAACAAGGAAGAAGAGAAGAAAGAGGAAGGGGTGATTGAGTCATCACCTAGTCAAATCAGTCAACCGTCTAGGCGGCTTAGCGTGCAGGACAGAATCAACCTCTTTGAGAACAAACAGAAGGACACCTCATGTTCTGGAGGCAAACCCATCGCTGTTGGCAAATCTGTTGAACTGAGAAGACGTTCATCTGATGTTTCGTCTGTGCCAGCAGTTGCTGAAAAGGCGGTGCTAAGAAGATGGAGTGGTGCAAGTGACATGAGCATCGACTTGGGTAATGATAAGAAGGATGGTAACACTGATAGCCCTCTGAGCGCATCCTCCTCATCTTTAGTGTATCAAGGTTTATCCGATGATAAGGAACAAAAAGACATGAAGGGTTTGACCGACAAGGCTAGTTCAATTGAAGTTAAACCTAGGAATGCTCCTAATAAAGCTGATGATTCTGGGTTGAAAGATCAGGGAGAAGTGCAATCACAGGTCAGTAGCCTTTCAGAGAAAGAAGAGGGTGTGGGGTTGAAGGGGTGGATAAGTCAGAAGGATCAATTGGGATCACAGAACATCCAATATCAGTCTTTTACAGGTAAGTCTGAACAGGGTGAGTTGGGTGATCAAGTAGTTTCTCAAGAGAAGGTTAGTGGTCCCATAACAGGTGAGAGGGGAGGTTTGGAGGTGCAGTCTGGAGTTTTTCCTAATAAAGCTGTGATTGATGGGTTTATAAACCAACCTACTAATCATTTGCTGGTTGGAGTGGGGGATGCCACACCTGAGGGGTTAAAGAATAGAATGGAGGTTCAAGGTAAAGACGAATCAGCAGCACAAGTGCGTCTTAGGGCTCCAGTCCACTCCCAAACATTTTTGGGGCAGTTTGAAGGTGGTATTGGACTAAAAATGAAGGAGGGTCAGTATAAAGGCAGTGAAGGTTATCAGTTCACTCAGCCACAGTGGAAATCTTTTAATGGGGAAGTTGGGGAAGTTGAGGAAGTGGGAATGGAAGACTTGGCATCATCTGAGAAGCAAATGAGCAAAATTGAGGATTCTGGAGTACATAAAATTAAGTTCAAGAAACATGCTCCAGTAGGTTCTGAACCAAGCAAGAAGTCGCAGGGTAGTGCAAATAACAAGTCTGTTCCTGGTAGAAAGGTTCCTGAGAGTGAAGAGAGGTTAAGTGCCCCAGTGGTTTTAGTAGATCAAACTCCGAGGTTAAGGCAGATTAGGGTAAATCAGGAGCTGAATGATGAGTTAAAAATGAAGGCAAATGAACTCGAAAAGCTTTTTGCAGAGCACAAACTTCGGGCTCCTGGTGATCAATTCAGTTCTGCAAGGAGAAGCAAGCCTTCTGACGAGCAGATTGAACAAGGGGGAAGCTCACAGTACAAGAAGTCTGTGGCCTTAGATTCATCTCCTGCACAGATGACTGACAAAAACTCGATATCTGAACCGATGGAGAGTATGGGTAATATTGCTAAATTTTGTACTCCTACAAAGATGATCGATAACGAGGACTACGCTGATGGTTTGAGGCGGAATTTCTATAGTGTCAGCTTTTCAGTTGATTCTAGAGGAAAATTTTATGAAAGGTATATGCAAAAGAGAGATGCAAAGCTGAGGGAAGAATGGAGTTCTAAAAGGGATGAGAAGGAAGCCAAATTGAAGGCTATGCAGGATATCCTTGAGCAAAACAGAACTGAGATGAAGGCCAAGTTTTCTGGTTCTGATAGACAGGCTTCTATTTCTAGTGCTCGTCGACAAGCCGAGAAAGGGAGGTCATTCAATCTACAATTGCAGGTATCTCCTGTTGCAGTTATGTTTTCGGGAAATAAATGCTAAAATTCATAACTTGTAGATGGAACTTTCTTTTTAAGTTTTGAAAATCAGAAAAAACTTTTGATTGAATATTTGTTACTAATTTTGATAAGGTTATGCATTTGGCAGCATCCAATAAGTTCAATCCAGAGCGAAGAAGATGAAGATCTTTCTGAGTTTCCTGATCATCAGTACTATGGCCAGGATAGATCATATAATGAGGCGTCTTTATTCGATGATTCTTCTAGGAGCTCCAACTCTAAGAAGGTTTTGCCTAATAGAAATGTGTCTTTATCCACTCCTCGCACCCCAGCAGTTACAGTTCCACGTTCAGCAGCCAAAGTTTCAAATTCCTGTTCTGGAAGACAAAGAACGCAACCTGAAAATCCTCTTGCACAATCAGTTCCCAACTTCTCTGATCTCAGAAAAGAAAATACAAAGCCCACTTCTGGAGCTGGAAAGATGAACAGCCATATACAAGTGAGAAAATATGCTCCGAGCAAGAGTAACAATGAAGAGATATCACTTGGCAAGGATGAACAGTCTCGACGGTCTCAGTCCAATAGGAAAAGCTCTGCTGGTCATTTGGAATTTTCAGATGTGCCTGACTTGAATTCTGTTGATGTTGCTTTGGAACCTAAGAAATTTGATAAAGAACAGACCTGGCAGAGCTTCAATGAAAAATCCTTTAAGAATGTGGAAGCAAAGCCTTTCCTATGGAAAGGTAATGGTATAGGTCCTGGTGCTGGAGTTCATTTTGAAAACTTCAGAGCAACAGAGGCATCTGAGATTCCAAATGGTGAAGAGTCTAATGAACTAGCATTTGAAGCGGATGATTCAATGGATATAACCAAAGAAGATGAGGAGGATGAGCTTGAAACTATGGCTGTTGATTCTGCCATCATGGAAAATGGAAGATCAAGACTGAGCCAGGCATCTGACAAACTGGATAACTCTGGATCCGAGAATGGTGATTCCATCAGGTCTCTTTCTCAGGTGAACCCTAAATCTGTTGCTGAACTGCCCGCTGCAGTGCTCACTACATTCCATAGTGCAGTGTTCTTGCAGAAGTCACCTGGAGAAAATCCTGTGTCCTGGAATTCTCGCATGCGCCATCTGTATTCTTATCCCCATGAGACTTCAGATATTGATGCCTCCATGGATTCCCCGATTGGGAGCCCTGCATCTGGGAATTCTCACTCACTTGCTCAAACAGGAGTGGATGCTGCTCGAATGAGGAAGAAATGGGGAAGTGCCCAGAAACCATTTCTTGTTGCTAATTCAACCAATAATCAGCCACGTAAGGATGTGACAAAAGGGTTCAAAAGGTTGTTGAAATTTGGACGAAAAAGCCGTGGGACAGACAGCTTGGTGGATTGGATATCTGCTACAACTTCTGAAGGAGATGATGACACAGAGGATGGCAGAGATCTTGCCAGTCGATCATCTGAAGACTTGAGGAAATCAAAAATGGGATTTCCTCAGGGTCACCCTTCCGATGATGTCTTCAATGAAGGTGAATTGTTCAATGATCAAGGTAATTCCCATTTTTCTCTTATACGGTAGTTACCTTGTTCTACTTAACGTATTCATAATTTTACTTTATCTGTTAAGTATTTTGAATATCCATTGATTGCATGCATGTTTCCATAATTATTATTCTAATAAAAGATCACTTCAGACTTTCTACTTTTATAGAATATCTTCCCTTTCTTGTAAAGCTATAGTTTATGTTTTTATACCCTCTTCAACTGTAGGAAAGTGTCGAATTGATGAACGCACAATTGTTTTAACTTATTATGAAATCAAATTGTAGAAGTTACTTTTATCAAAATTGAGTTTGACTCAAAATTGCTCCGGATTTTCTACTTATATAGTATAGCTTGATGGTGCTTGTTTCTTTTCCTTGTTGCTATTTCCCTGTTTCTTTGTTGCATATACGAACCCAATAAAGTAGAATCATTAATGGTACCTTGCAGTTCAATCCTTATGTACCTCCATTCCAGCAGCACCTGCGGACTTCAGAATAAGAGACGATCATATGTCAGGAAGCTCCATAAAAGGTGACACCTTATCAATGTTAATCTAGTTGTCCGATATTTCTTTCTTGGAAGTAATTAATGTCGAACAATTGCCAACCCTCTTGTTGTCGCTGTGAATCTATTTCCCGAAAAGCTCATATGAAATGAAGCTAACACTATTTATATAGTTATATCAAAACCTTTTTGAACGTCAATACCGTTGGATTAAGCCTCTGCTAACATATTGAACAATCTGTTCTGCATATCTGGAAGATGCTTTTGATTTGTTCCTTGACACATGTTGAATTCATGGTATATACTTGTAATGACATACTTAAACTGGAGCATACTTTTGCAGCACCACTTTCATTCTTTTCACTATCATCATTCCGAAGCAAGGGTAGCGAGAACAAGCCTAGATAAATCCCATATCAAGGAAAGTCCAGAACAATTGCTTGGAATCATCATAAACAGTAGGGTATAAGGGAATATATATATATATATATATATATATATATATATATAAAGATACAGATCCTTGAGGTATATACACCTACAATGGGACTTGTAAATTTTCATAGAGTCATGAAGCTTTCTTCATAATCTAGTATGTTTTGTATTGTTGTGTTGAGCTATGTTGTATATTGGTTTCGCCCCTCTGGCATAGTCATTGTGATTTTGGTAGTCCAGAGCCAGAGGCATTCTTTTTGTTCTTATTAATTTGCTATTTCCTTGTATATCAAACATTGAACTCTTTGTTAATCAAGAGTTAATTGACAATGCGGAGTCAAGTAAAATCCACCTTTTTATTTTTGTAGCCATGAATTATTATATTTCTTGGAGCCCTGCTCCCAAAACTGTCCATTCTTGTTTAACAACCAATTAAGTTGCATACAACGAAGTTAAAACTTTGGCCACCACACTTATCCTTTGGGTGGCATATCAAGACCTCTTTATATGACCTTGCATCTCTGATATTACACTGGGCGGCTGCCGGCTCATCCGAGCTCTTAGAAATATCCCTAGTATGGTCATTAGGAACTTTTGCTTGGGCTTCGTTGGAAAGCAGCCTTTGAAAATCGACATGTAGGAGCTGGGAACCGAGCCCTGGAAACTGCCACCGTATGACCGTTGATGATAGCCATCGATGATAGAGTTATTGAGCTTGCTGAGAGCATAATCCAAGTCTTTCAGGGATCGGAATGGGGTCGAACGCAAACGTTGACATTTTGTATTTTGGGCGACGATTGACCTCTGGACACCTTCCCATAATGGCTGAAAAGCTCTCATAACGTTCTTCAAGAAATTCGTTTGCTGAGGTTATCAATGAAGGCTGTGAATTCCCCATATCCAATTATTTACCATTCAAAAGAACAAAAATGAAACCTTTTTTAACCTCAATACCATTGGATTAAACCTCTGCTAGCATATTAAACAATTTGAGTAGCTTTAAAAATGTCACTAAATTATTTTAAAGTAATTTTTTTTGAATAATACAGATTATACTTTTAAAAAATTATAGTGTTTTTTTAGAATTCATTAGTTTTTTTTAATTGGGATGAGTACAAGACAATATTTCTTCAGAGATAACTTTTAATCATTTGACATTAAACGTTCATATCCTAACATTCATTTTGATTGAACCCGAGGATCACAAGAAATAATAATAATTTCTTTACTATCAAAGTCGCTTGGTTGGGGGAGAATTCTTTAGCTTTTGTTAAATTTATAATCCTGTAACAAAATCTAACATTCAATGTTATTTTATAATAAAATCTAAAATTTGATATTCATTTTATAAATTTTGAAAATTTATTGCCTAGAAAAATATTTTTAGATAGTTGAGTGGCCATTTTTAAACTTTACCCAACATATTTTACCTCTCTCCTTTCATTTTCCCCTCTTAAAGACTGGTCGGGTCATAGGCCGTTCTCTCTGCCTCATATCGTTGAAATCGAGAAGAAATCCATAGATTCATATTCTATATAATCAGGTACTCCTTCTGCAACTCCAATACCTTTTGTTAATCCATTCCTGAATATGATTATGACTTTTTTGAACGAAACCGGTCGCTTTGTTTGCATTGGTGTGAAAATTCTTCAGAATATGATTTTTTTAATATTCAACTTAATTTGTAGATTTTTTTTTGGAATTTCAGAAAGAATGGTATTTGTTTGTTAGATTGTGACGGTATTGATTTGATAGGTTGTCTTTGGTCACGTTAATGTCCTTTTTTATTAGAAAAAGGAAAATTGGCTTTACCTTGCTTTTGATCGATTACGGGAGTTCGATGAATTTTGGGATTATTGTATTAAGAATTACAAGAATCAAGTTATGTCTTTTATTTGATTAATGTTCATGGATTGAAATGATATTTGTGGGACTGGAAGATGTTGTATTGTCATCATTGTGATGATCGGTTGTTTGTACTATTAAGATTTGTGAACCAAATTATCAAAATATAGGCAATTGGTATTTGCTGCATCTGTATATGTTTGTTTTAAAGAAATCTGAATATTATATTATGGAATTTGGGTTTAGTTTTGAGTTAAATTTTTTATTTTAATGTCTAATAAGGGTGTTAATTTTGCTTCTATATTAGTTTGAACAGATTTTTTTGTATCTTAGAAATAGGGGAGCAAAGATGGTAAAGATGACAATGATTGCTCGTGTTACTGATGGTCTTCCTCTGGCTGAGGGACTTGATGATGGTCGTGATCTGGCAGATGCTGAAATGTACAAACAACAAGTTAAGGCCTTATTTAAGAATCTGTCCAAAGGGCATAATGAAGCTTCAAGGATGTCTATTGAAACCGGACCATATGTGTTCCAGTATCCCTTTGGTGGTGTCAATTTTTTGGACATGTTTTGAGTTATTCAATAGGCTTGTTTTTGCATGGTTTTTGGTATTATATGCAAATGCATCAAACTTTTATTGTTACCTTTGACCTAATTTCCTAGCTATATCATTGAAGGACGTGTTTGTTACTTGACAATGTGTGACCGTGCTTATCCTAAGAAGCTTGCCTTTCAATATCTGGAAGACCTCAAGAATGAATTTGAGCGTGTCAATGGATCACAAATTGAAACAGCTGCCAGGCCTTATGCCTTTATTAAATTTGGTAACCCCCATTTCTGTATTGTTTGGACTTTCTTTTCTTTTTTATCCATCTGGGCAACTAATATTTCTTCTACTTCGTTTTGCGGCTCCTCTTGCTAGGCTTGATTTTATCTTCTTCTTTTTTTGTCTTTAAGATACATTCATACAGAAGACGAAGAAATTGTATCTGGACACTCGTACTCAACGTAATATTGCAAAGTTGAATGATGAACTCTATGAAGTTCATCAAATAATGACTCGTAATGTACAAGAAGTTCTTGGTGTTGGTGAAAAGTTGGACCGTAAGTTCAGGATTATGCTAGGCTATAATATTATATTATAGTATATATGCTAATTAATTAAGCTTTTTGTTTGAATCAATGAACCATGATGAATGCTAAATTTTACTATCATAACCTAGGTAACTGTGATTTACTGGTTTTACAATTGATTTTAGACTCGGTGCATCTTTTTTGTATTGCATCTACTAAAAAAAGGGGGGGCGGACGAACTGTTGCTCTGTATCTGTTTCTGCCTGCATGCTTTAAATTTCGTAAATTACCCTTAATTGGTAATACACGTATGAACATGGATTGATAACTGGATGATAGAGTTAATTATGGTTATATGGTTTAATGTCGTACTACCTCCATCTTTTTTTCACTGGCTGATAGATTTGTATCTTTGTTTATATATGTATTTAACTTTTTCTTTTATGCGGATGACACAGAGGTCAGCCAAATGTCCAGTCGTTTGACATCAGAATCTCGTATGTATGCTGACAAGGCAAGAGATTTAAATAGGCAGGTTAGTTTTCTTTATATGGTGCATCTCTCTCCCTCTCATTCTCTAACTGTTTTTCTGTTAGATGTTAGGTTTTGCCTTTGACTTTGTTCAAGGTACTAAAGCTGTACTGCGAAGTTATGTTCTTGGTGGAAAACATAGTTGATTGATAGATTAGTTATGTTCTTTATATGTGTTTCCCCCTTGAACAAAGTTCGATACTTGGTTATATTTGTTTCCTTTTGCATGTAGGCTTTGATTCGTAAGTGGGCTCCTGTTGCCATTGTGTTGGGAGTTGTCTTCCTCCTCTTCTGGGTGAAAACAAAGTTATGGTGATTCAACTATGCTCCATAGCGTTAAGAACTCATCAGAATTCGTTGGGCTTCCCTGTTGCTTTGAGCAGCTTCTTGCCACACCCAGAGACCAAACATTGGAGCGAATTCTGGTTTTTCTTCATCACACAATTTTCTGCGAAGTCGTAGGTACAAATTTGTAATCTGGAATTGTGAAAGAGAGACCATAGCTGTAGAGCATATGTTCAAAACAAAACTAATCTTTCTATATTGAAAGCCAGAATACAACATCCAAATAGTAAACTTGAAAAGTATTATTAACTTATTCTAGTGTTTCACTGTCCAAGTTTTTGTTTGCTAATTTACTTACTGAGTCACCACAAGTTTGTGCTCACTGGCTTAATCTACAGCAGTAACTCATGCCTGTTTGTGTTGCCTATATTTGAGAAGAAAAGCCCAGATTTATGTTTCCTTAATTGCTAATTTGCTTGCTGGATTGACCAACTTAATTGCTGCAATAGCTTCAACATCATCTGTAGCTCCCTTCAGGTGTGGCTGGTCAATTGATTAAAGCCAAAATGAGCTAGTTATAATTTGTAATTTTTGCATTAAGATTGAGGCTGCTCTTGCATTTGTCAATGTTTTCTCAATATTATGAAGCGTCCCTTTCCCTGGTATCTGAAGTAGGATGGGTCGGGTTTCAGGTTAACCCGTTTTGAAAAAAAATACCTACTCCACTTGAAACTTATCTGACCTAAATTTTGAAAGATTCCACCTGATCAAAAAGGTAAAATAAGAATTCAATTGAAAATATATATATATATATATATATATATATATATATATATATATATTCTTAAATGTGTAAGGAACAATTACATTATTCTCTCAAGTAGACTTTTAATTTTTACCATAAACCAAAATCTGAGTCAAATTTATAAAAATAAAATAAAACGACTCTATAAGATCAGATTGAAACTCATCATAGTCCTGTGCTATTCCCTTATATGAAGGCTAAAAATTATCCGTCTTCAACTGCTTCATAGATGTACATATCAAAAAGTTCAAAGGTCCTATAGCGAACTAAAATGCCAAAGGAAACGCGGGTTTAGCCACTTTAGTTCATCCAGTCATCACATTATGTGATTTGTGGCGGCAATTATTAGGACATTTTAGTGACAAAAGAGACTGCCTCTCTATGACATTTAATTCCTTCAAAATAAATTATGGATTCAAACCACAGAGAAGAAATTGAAGTATTTTGGTGAAATCGAGATTAGCAAAGTTTGTTCAGACTGCAATTGTAAGAACTGATAAAATTAATGAGAGGTGCAAGTACTACATAAAACCTATGAAATGTATTATTTTGGCAAGAAGGTATTCAATTTCAAACCCATAACTTTAAATAACAAATAGGCACGCCAACTAGTCTAGTGCTATACCTTGTTATACATAAAACGAGAAATCCTAGGACGAGAAGGAAAAGCGACCCATCGTTGTAAATAGTCTGTTATATATAGGCACCAAGGCGGCTAGAGTATTGGAACAAACATCAACCGTTTCCTTTTCAACAAATCAAACTGCTTTCATCGACTGATGCTGATCTGTCTGCAAAATTAGCTTTAAAGGTTCTTCCAGGAGGGGGATAGCTTGGCACTGATGCGGCTAGAATTTAGTATTAAGATGATACTGCACAGAACATGTTATGTATTTCCACCAGAGTTGCTCTTGTTCCCACCTAGCTCCATAGGAGAATTTGCGATGCTACTAACTGAGCCCAGGGTCTGAGAGTTCAACTGGGGACTGGGTGGACAGGCATCTGGGTTACACGCACTTAGTGCATGAATAGCACCTGAGCTCAGTTGGGGACTCATGGGAGTCCTTTGATTCATTTGCTGTGGGCTGGCCTGTTGCTGGGCCTGCTGTTGTTGAGGTGGCTGATTCGTTTGTAAAATTCCAATGGTTGATGGTGAGCCTACCTGTGTAGGTGATACGACAGCCTGTAGTGGTGACGTTAGTGCACCAGATCGAAGCTGCTGGGTTATCACATTGGTTATATTTGCACCTGTAAGATTCATTGGGTTTTGGCCCACATTTCCCATGCCAGAAATAGCAGTCATTGGAGCTGATATTCCTGTTCCACCAATCCCACTTGCCCCTCCAATTCCAGCTGTATTGCCCAGGCCTCCAATCCTGACCAAATTTCCCATACCTACAGCTGCACCTAGTCCCATCATTTTCCTCTGCATTTGTACCTGCTGCTGCGGTGGCTGCTGCTGCTGCTGCTGCTGTTGTTGCAATTGCTGCTGCTGTTGCTGCTGTATCATCTGAAGTTGGAGAGCTGAAGATTTGTTGACCATTTGATTACCCAACTGCATGTTTGAATTCTGCCCAATGGCATTCAAATGTGTGAGAGGATTTGATGTAAGCATCATTGGTGATATCTGGAATTGCTGATGCTGTTGTTGAAGCAAAGTGTGCTGTTGACTTTGCTGCTGCTGTTGCGGTTGTTGTGGTTGTGGATCAAGTTGTGATGGCCTTGCAGGCATTGAAGCCCCAGATAGTAGTCCTTGGGACATCTGTAAGGCCTGAGAGTTTCCAGGAGGCAACATCCTACTGTTTCCTAGAGCACTCGAAGAAGGATTTATAGAAATATTATTACCGCTATTCTGCTTTGCCACCTCATTGATTGCCTGACCTGGAACAGCTTCAGCATACTGCTGCATAGTATGCTGCATATCGGCAGCAGAATTGTTGGGAAAAGCTACAGCAGGATTTGGTTGACTGCTTGAGGCCATAAGCACACGAGTTGGTTTTGCCTGAACATTATCTTCCACAAGGTGATGTCCTTCACGTAGCATCTGCATCCACAAATTAAAAAGAAGAGGAAAAAAAGCAAGCAAAATCATTATTGTAACCTAAAATCTCAAACTCTGAATGTCAGAGACTATTAGCTGACATACCAGTGAACAAAACTGCGCCGCAAATAAGTCCGCCATGTACTGTTGCAGGATTTCATGAGATGAACAAGTCAGAACAACAACATAAGAATTCTTATATGGATAAGAAGAGTAGAAAGGTTTGATTTTACAAACTTCAAATTGCAGCGTAGCAGCTTAATGGTAAACCCAGAATGGGATGACATAAAATACCAGCCTAAGAGAAACTTTCTTAACGAAACAATGGCATAATTGATGGTCTTTCTTAAAGTCTGAGGCTGAGTTTAACAGAATTCAATGTAGGCTCCAAAAGGGAACATGAGTTGAAAAGAACATGGTGAGAAATATCTAAATTCACAGGGAGGTTAGATTAGTTGACGTAGACCTTCAGGACATCCTCCAAGACGTCCAAATGAAAACTAAGTTGAATGAACACCAAAGATAATATGTTTTCAAGACAACAATAAGCACCCAAAAGCAGAACAATAAAAATATAGGAGGTAAGTGTAGTATGAGAGAGAAACTAGCAAAAGACTAAAAAAACTAAAATTAATTGATGGCAGAGATTTGCTTTTGCCACCCGAGTTCAGGCAGTTTCCAATTTGTCTAAAAGGCATACTCCTATTTCAGGAAGTAAATAAACTTACAGTATTAGGAAGTGTAGGAAGGTGAGAAATATGATCCTCTGCACTAAGAATTTCACCATCATCTATGTCTCCAGAAAACATTGCTACAGTCCCATCAGTTGGTTTCTCAGACATTACCATTCTAGTTCTTACCCTAGGAACTAGAGAAACGAGATTCCCTATCAAAGTAGAGCAAAGTCAAGGCAAGGGAAATAAACCATAAATATTTATTTATGAAGGACCAGAATCTGAGATATAACAACAAAGAAAACCTTGAAAAGCACACTCACCCTGTACAAAATTCAAGATTCTTTTCTTGCAGGTATTCATACTGCCACCAATAAGTGACTTTGATAGTGGATTCAATTCATGTTTGAAATCCTCGTTACTGGAAAGACTTGTTAGACAGGCTGATATTAGTTGAGGAGAATGTGAGCTGGGTTTCCGGACATGGTACTCCTCACCCTTGTTCTTTTTTCTGTTGAGTTGATACCTGCAATCAAAACCATAAAATGAATATCACCATCTACACAGCTTTTAACAGGAAATGACAAGACATTAATTTTACTTATTAAAAACAATGAATAACATATAACCAAGCAAGTGCCTGAGGTCATATTCTGGTCTTCAACAGGACAAAGTAAAAAAAAAAAAAAGCAAGTAGAACAAGCTTCATGTAAATAAGAGGCTCTAGCGCGCCCTGTTAAGTTTCACAAAGATGATGATAACACTATATACAGAATGGAAACACAATTGTATTTAATCAATGGCTCGAAATCAATCACAAAACTCTAATGCAGAAATAATTCAATCGACATCATACCTCATAGTTACAATTTCAATCTTGGAGAACCTTTCAAGCATTGTTTGATCACCCAAAGGTGGGGTACCAACGGAAGGACTGCTTGCATTTAATGGAACACTCATATTGCTAACACTTGCGGGAGATCCAACTGTGTTTATTACAGGGGTTTTGGGGAGGGAATTTGATCTTCTCTTAGCAGCAGCTTGAGCCTGGTGTTGCCGTTGCATAGAATCATTTGCACTTGAAGTCAAAGATGGAGTACCGCCAACAGCAGGAACTGAGTTGACAGCTTTCTCCTTTAGAGATGCTCCAAGGGAAGAGGCTGCTGCAACAGCTCCAAAGTGATGTCCTACAGGACCACTTAAAAATTCCCCAGATTTTGATGATAGTGGAGATTGTGGCAAAGCTCCACTTGATAAACGTGGGCTTTGCACTGATTTCCATTTTTGGAATTCTTCCTTTCTCGCATCTTTCTCGACATGCTGATTAATGTTGTTCCAAGTTGTTTGAGGAAAACCAGGTCTTGCAAATCCATGCAATGATCTTGGTTGAAGGCGTGTCTGATGTGGGTCCAAATGGTTTGCATCAGATTCCCGGTTCAGCTCAGAGCCATCCAACTTGTCAGTAGGATCAAATGGCTCTTCCTTAGCACCATATCTCAATGCTTGATGTCCTGTAGCAAATGGCATTGCACCAGCCTCCTGATTCAGAACCCCTTCAAAAACCTGCTGAGGGTGCCTCTGCATGCTCGTATTGGCACACTGAATTCCTCTCGCAATTGCTTGCTGGGGAAGTAACATATTCTTCCAGCTCATATCCTGTCCATGCAGGCCATCCATATGTGGCCCAACTTGTTGCTGTTGCACCCCGTCTGCGCCAACAGCATTAAGTCTAGTTCTTTTATTAAGGCCAGACAAAGGTGACATTGGACCATCTAGGTTCTCCCTCTTCCCAAGAAGAGAAGCACCAGAGTTTATGTTGTCAGTGTACGACATTGTCACGTCCTGCCCAACAAGGGAGGCAGCTGATGCGGTGATAAAAGAGCTAGACCCATGATCCTGCATGCTCCTAGCATTCGCAAGCCCCATCCGATACCTTGGTGACTGTGTTGCCATGGGTAGTGCTGGAATGGATGAATCTTGCATAAAACTTTTAGGTCTTAATCCCAGCAAATTGCTTGAACCAATACTTTGAGAAATCAGATTTTCCTGTTGTAGCATCAAACTCCCTGTAACAATTCCAGCCTCTCCCAACCTGCCATTAGAGCTTTCTGTCACTCTATCTATATAAACCTTCTTCCCATGGATCTTACTAGTAGAGGTGACTGTAACTTCTGGAGTCTGCCTCAATCTCTTTCTCCTCAAGCTGCATGAAGCAAGGTCAAGCTGCAATTTGGACATGGTTAAGAAAGACAAAACTGGATTCTCAAAGAAGACGAAACAGGCATTACTTTGTGAACTCATCACCTTAGTTGGAACAGGGTTAGTACAGAGTCTGTCCAATTTGGGAGTGGGATCTAAACAAAGTTGTGGTTGCAAGGCTTTCAATATCCGAGACTCTGCTTCCTGCAGTCAAAAGGAATTAAACATATAACAGATTTGCAACATGTACAGCGGCCATATACAAAGGATGGGAGAGCTGTCAATATGTACCATCAAATCACCATACGTCCATGAATTATCTGAGATAAATGGAATATCCTTCACTACATTCTCCAAAGACATCTTAAGACGCACTTTATTGATGATAGGGGCTCCATCAATTGGTGGGGTGTTAGATCCTTGATGAGGTGCAACTTTCCGATAATCACGCACCTTAAAAAGAAAACATGAATTTTAAGCAAAATTATATTACATTAAACGCACATTAACATTATTCGTGCTATAATAGAAGTTGGTAGCAATTAAGTAAGAAAAAACTGATACACCCTAAGCTCCCTTCTCAGATACACCGAAAAAGAAGTCAAAAGTTATTTGACCACAATTGCACGGGGGGAATTAGAGGGAAAAAGAAAAGGAAAGCAGAGATGGTGCTCCTGCGAGTGATTGTACATAAACTGCAGTATAGAGCTGGGTTCAAGGCTAGTTCAAGTGAGTTGAGACTTGCTTTTGTAAACACTCAAAACAATTGGTAACTGAAAGGATATAACACAGATTCAAGGGAACAGCCTAGAATATGATTGACTTATTAGATGAAAGGATAATTATGATAAGTTATAACTCACCTCACATATGAGTGTCCCATCAACATATCTGCAAGGTATATCATCCAAAATATCGCTTGGCAACCGGCCAGATTCAATTGCCTGCAAGTGCGTTCAGAAACAAACGAGGAGATAAATTATAAGTAGAGCTTACATAGGAAAAAACTTGGTAAAAAGAAATTTAGAGTAATAATAATGCTGCAGTTTAAATGAAATATTAAGTAATAGCCTCATTAAATTAAGACAAAATTATTCCTGATACCCCAATGACTTCATTTCTCAAACCATGTTCCAAGAGATGAGTGGGTTAACTCCACCAGCAAACCACTCAAAATCACAGATGCTGAATTGGATGTAACTATTAGTACTTGTTTTTTAAAACTAAAAAAACTTGTGTTTTGATAAAAATTAAAAAATTGGGGTTCTCTAAAAAAAAGGTAAATAGTAAAAACCAAAATTATAGTTGATTAAACATGAATAAATGGCTACAATGTTGCAAAAAATTCCACAATCATGCTTCTAAGTTTTCTTGGAGGTCTTTTCCCCCCTGAAAATATAGTTTTCTTGTAGATAAAGAGCAATTGTTTCAATGTAGCAAAATTAAGAACGAAATTACATTGATCAAAGTTCAATTTCTCCCACCTTTCAAAGAATATTAATGAATTAGCTAATCCCAACTCCCAAGCCAAAATAGAGGAAGATTAAGTCAAATTACCAGGCAACATAGAATTATGGCCAGGTATCTTTGGACAACGTTTCCTCAGATCATTAAAACATGAACAATGTCATCAGACACACTGCTAGTCAACATTTACAGACAATTAATGCAAAGAATAAGCTATAAAATGGAAAACAGAGATCACGCTATCCCATCCACCAAGGCTAATGAGTGTGAGAATTTTTTTGCTAACAGCACTGAAGGCCTCGGTTAATCAAGCCATTGAAATTGAAGATTTATATTTTTCACTATCCAACAACTAACTTCCCCAATGCGTACTCCAAAAAAATTGATGTAGAAGACAAAAATTTACAAAGGTGTAGAAATAACCATGAAGATGAAAGTTGATCTTAAATAGACAAAAACTGAAAGCAGAAAAATAAATATGTTTTGTTAAACACTTACTGAAAAGAGAGTTTCAGATGACCTATCATATGGATGCAACTTTGGAGCATCCGGAACAGTATGCAAAGCTTCCTGAAAATTCAACAATTGCTTTAACTTTAAAATGACTTAAAAGATAGAAACAAAAGAATCTTTCATTTTAGTAAACATTTTCCAGAGGAAATAGTATCGTCAATGTTGTCTTGAATGAACCTCTTGGGGCTTTCCAATAGAATAGCCATCTGGGTAAAGATTCAAGGTGAAGGAAATTTCATGGTCTGCAAAAACAAGAAAGAACAAACAAAAATGCTCACAATTCGAACATTATCGACAATCAGGAGAGGGGAAAATAAAACAAAAACACAGTAATGGTTTTGAAGCTTGACTGACTCTAACCTGCAGGAACACGATGCATTGCATCAGAAATTATTGATTGAGACACCCCAGGAACACGCTCAATGCCTTCAACAATATCACCCTGGATCAACACAAACACACAAAAATCAAATAATAAGACTATTACAAAAATGAAAAAAACCATAAAAACTAATTTACTTTCGTCATTCCTCTTCTCTTAATTATGGACTATGAATCAAATAAAGAGAGAACGTGTACCGAATCAGAACTTATATCAGTTATTAAGGAAATTAAAACTGTAAAAAATCCCCTTACCTATAGTACCTATTTTAATAAAGCAGGGCAATTCATGAAATCAAGCTCATGCTTTAGCTTAAAACTTGACTGTAAAGTTTTAAATGAATAGAGAACTATAAAAAAATACAAAAAAAAAAAAATTCAGCAATTCAATTATCTCTAAATTCTATCAGCAACCAATAAACAAAAAATCTAGTTCTATAGAATAAAAATACACTTATAATGAGTATATCTAAAATTTGAAAGTACAAGCTGCGGGATCTGCTTAACGAAACAGACACATAATTTCCTTCCACCAACAATTTCTCTTTTTTAACAATAGTTTTTTTATCAGCAACGCAAAGGGAAAATGGGTATATATAAAATTTACCTGGAGCTTTCTTGACCGTGAGCTCTCTCTAGAATTCTCAGAGACAACATCAACTGAATCCTCGGATTGAAAAAAAGGGTTGGGCTTGTACCTAGAACCGATTTTTGATACCTTAAACGAAACACCCATGTCAAACTCTTTTCTGCTTTACCAGAATCAAACCATGAGAAGCTGAGATTTAATGGGTTTTGTCTCGATCAGGACAGAGAAAGGAAAACATTGAAAAACGATTGAAAAATAAAAGGAATTAACCATATATTTGATTATCAACATTTATACATTGTGTAAATTTAATTTTAATATTTTTTAGTAAACTTAATTTTATATTTTATAAAGGATGGAATGATTTTTTTAAAAAAAAGTGTTTATTAAAATATTAAAATTTTAACAGTGTTAATTTAACCGTATAATTTACTTTATATTAATTTGATATTATTTGTTTTATACATTATATCAATAAATAAATTAAAAATTATAATAAAAATATAAATTATTCTAAAATTTTAAAAATAAAAAATAAATATAAATTACATAGAAATTATTAGTACATATTATCATGTCAGCGCAATTATAAATTTAATGTTATAATCGATGGTTCTATTAAAAACATTAAAAAGTTTAAGAATCAAATTAAACGAAATTAAAAAAATCATATTAATTAAAAATAATGAAAATTTAAACTTTAAGAATTAAATTTATAATTTATCTGTGAAATAATATAAATGTTAGTAATAAGTTATTTTGATGCAGCCAAACAGTGTTTAATGTAAAGTTTTGGGAGGTCAAAACCCCAACCTCAAATCCTCAATTGTCGAATTCTAGCACACCTCTACTTCAGAACTATTCATATGAATTAGTTGTAATATGAGACACGGTGGGTGATCGAGTTCATGGTGGAAAAGAAACTATCGTTGTATAATAATCTTGGAGTTAATTTTGATGGTTGAACCAGGGAAGCTAGCACCTTTTTACAAGTAAAGTAGGGGACTTTGGACAATCCTTTGAAGATGTTAATGGAAACTGAGATTCATCAGCTGTTAAGACTACTTACTACATTGCCAAATACCAGAGGGAAAGCGATTTCCAGAACTGTTTTATGCTCTCATGGAGCAATTGCCGACCACTACACTGAGCTCTGAAACCTCGAGAAAGCCGGAAAATTCGTCAGGCCGATGAAGCTGCATTACCAGGTCTATCGCCTTTAAATGAATTTGTGAGTTCAACAATGATTTTGATGGATGTTGCATTTTAATTCTATGCTCCCTCCAAAGTTATGAACCCCCATTTCAAACAACGCATCATAAATCAATCTTCACTGCCTCGGATGAAATTGTTTCCGATCGTGTTTCTTCTAAAGAACCCTTACATATACAACAAGAAAAAGGAAATATCAGGTACGTAGAAGTAGACTGCAGAGAAAGCTTTATATATATATATCAATGGAACAGGCTGTACTGTATGATATATAAGATAAAATACACTAAAAAGTTTCCTAGCCGTGTTTAGAACTCGATAAAAGCTCGAAATAAGTAAAAGGATACAATAGGCAAACAATTTGCTATAGAAAAAAGGCACCTAAATCTTATGTTTAGAACTCAAGCAAATCCCTGCCAATGCAGGAATTAAGGATATTATCACACGAACTCTATTGGTACTACTGATAGTACAATAGCTGCTGAGCAACAGCAACATTCTGGAACCCACCATCATATATGGTTTGGCTTCCCCCGGCAGCACCCAATCCCATTGCTGCCTGCTTGAGAGGGTGCATTAGGGCATGAACGCCACCCATTTTGCTCATAGCCAATTGCATTTCATAAGCTGAAAGGTCAATTGCTGAAAGGCCCAGTGAAGGTGCAGCTGTAGGTGGGTGAAGTGGATTTGAATTTGTCCCCGGTGGTGTAGGCTTGCTGCCCCAGGAGCACTAATCAAACAAATTACACTTGTCAATTTCTCATTATCCAAGGACCAAAGATTTTATTTTTAAATGAAAGTTGGTAGAGTAACTATGAGATTACAGACGAGCAAGATTGAATCTAAAGAATGTTTACCGTATATAAGAGTCATCCAACTATTTTTTGGATATTTAATAATCAATGATTCAATTAATATACCAAGTTATGCACGGATTTTCCAAATCATCCTCCAAAGACTTTAAAAACTACACATCAATGTTTCTATATTTATATTTCTCAAAAACAGTAGCCACATTCTGGCTAAAACACAGAGGACGAACCTTAATTTGCTTGCCACATAGAAATGACTGAATGTTCCCCATCTGAATAGCCAAAGCAGCCCCAGCAAGAGTTCTGTATCTCACAAAGCCAAAACCTTTGTCACGCTGGACCCAAACCTCCTCAATCACCCCAGCACCAAGAGCATGGAAGTGACAATGGAGTTCATGTTGAGTGACCTGCAGGATTAAAAGGAATAGTTTAATTGGACAACTTAAAAAGTTCCTTTTTAAAATACAGTGAACTTTCAGAACACTAGTCTATCTCTCACATGCAGTAAAAACTTTATTAAAAGATGGATGTTTTAACGGTTCATACACGACAGGATGCCTGCATTGATGGGTAAAAGATCAATTTTTTTCATTTCAGATGAGTTTCAAAAAGATGATAAAACTATTGTAAAATTAGAGTATTCTGCATGCATATGGAAATATAAGAGTTGCTAAAAGTGGTAAAAATGCCTGTTTTACTTTATCTATGTAAAGTAAGCTCGTAATGCTTGGTAACACGATTTCAGCACTAACTTTAATGCCTAAAAACAATAACTAGAAGATCTCTTGCATGTTATTACTTGCCTCTGGTGCAAGATTGCCCACATAAACAGTAGTATATTGAGGATTATTCTCGGGAGCCTCATTGGTGGTCTCTTTACCATCCTCTGCATACCAAGGTAACAAATGTAAATTTATTTCCCAAATAGGTACAAATTTTAAAGATATATAAAAGTTTTTTTTATTTAAGCATTGAACAAAGTAATATTAATGTTAATGATTTAAAAGAACCCTGCTGTAGAAGCAAACATACCTGATGAACCATTGGTTAGTTCAATCACACTTTTAGCATCAGAGCTTTGCTTGTCATCGTTGCTACTAACACCCTTTGTTGCCCAGTTACAACGGATTTGCCGAGTGCCAAGCCACTTTCCTAAAAGAATAAATCAGAAGCACATTTGAACTTTTACGGCAATTTGAATAACAGTTATTCATCCATGTAATTTGTCTAAAAATAGTACTAATACATTTATAACAGATCAGCCACAATATTTTAACGAATTGGTCCTCTACACATGGTGATTTTACAGGAAAAAAACATGAAAGAATAACAGAGGACAAAGAAAAGGGAAGGCATTTTGTACTAATATTTCATAAACATATTAAGAACACTCCAAAGCACAAAAGATATGAAATAAAACTTTTGAAGCTAAATGCTTCATTCGATGAGCTAACAATGCAAACAAATGAAGATGAAAAAAATCTGTGTAGAGTAAAAGCATCAATCTTACCACTTAAGTCATTAATTGCACTTTGTGCATCCTGAACAGAGGGAAAAAGGGTCAACACCAATAGATGAAATATAATGGAAGAGATAGGGGCGCCAGAAACTTGACCAAGCAACAGTACCTGCTGATTGCGGAATGAAACAAACCCAAATCCTCTTGAGCGCCCAGTTTTCTGATCCCACATAACTCCCGCATCTCTAAATCAGTTAAGATATCAAAGTTGTTATTCATGTCACCACCAATAAATCACTACTGATAGTTTGGGCCTTTACTTTTAATAAGTTATATTAGAGCCAATGCATTCATTTAAATCAAGATCAAATTGACAAAAACACAGTTACGAACAACTCTGATAGACAGAAAACCATGCATACAGCATTGCATCAGTAACCTCGGGACTGAGATCCCCAACAAAAATATTAAAGTGACCTGCACTGATTTTGATAGCATCAAACAGTAAAACAAGAAAGAAATTTCCTGCGGATCATAATGTTTCGAGCAAAATTTCCAAACAAACAAAAAAATGAGAAAAACCTGATGTATCCTCTCTCTGACCACTAGCATATGCCCAATTAACCTTGATAGGCTGTCCAAATCTGCAGATTATATGATACGATATCAAAGCTAACCCAAGGCAAAATAAGAGGAAAAAACTAAAATTAATGCTTACAAATGCCTTCCATTTAGAGAAAATATAGCAGCTGCTACCAAGAGCAGCTGATCTACAATCGAAGTAGTGGATGAACCCTTATGATGACTGTTCCAGTTGGAGGAAAAACAATATGTCAATCATTTGGCGACATGAGAAAGTAAAAGGGAGAAAAAACCAAGTCAAGAAAGTTAACCATTGCACGATTAGAGAACCCTCAAAACTTTTAGCTTTATAATGGTTAAAAAAGAAGAAGAGGGCAAATACCTTTTTCTTTCTAATAAGCTTGCAACCTTCAACAGGACCAGTACTTGCAAAAACCTCTTGGAGTAGAGGTTCAGTCACTTGTGAATGGACGTTTCCCGCATACCTGCAGTTTCTCAAAAATAAAAAAAAAAAACTAGAAGTTTGAAAAAAAGAAGAGACAAAAGACTATATAAGTAACTTTATAAATTGTCAAAAAGATGCAAGAACATTTAAGTATCTACCAAACTATCACACTCCAAAAATCTTAACTATCAAATCAAGGAGCAATTTGCTTAGAATTTTGCACGAAGGGTCGTAGCAACATATTCAATCACCAGACTCATAAAGGAAAGCACCTCCGATGTATATGGTTATTAGCACACAAGTGGCTAGGGTAGTTGCTTAAGCAAGAAGGGGAAACAAGTGGTGCATGGTATGCACAAGAAGCAAAATGGAGAAAGGAAAAAAAAATCTAGGCAAACACTCACACACTGCGGCAAGTACATGGATCAAAACCAGGAGGCAGATTTCCACTTGGGATTGGCTCTATCTGCAGAATAAAAAAGTGAAAAATAAAAGAGGGGAAATGAAAAAAACGGTGTACAAAAAAGTCACTTCCCACTCAACTCAACTCAATTATCACATAGCCCCCTTTTATTTTTTTTCAGTGCCGACCAAATCAAAATTAATTCAGCCGCATCTAGATAAGACATACTTTAGCAGAACCATAGTTCACAGATCAGTGTAATCAAGAATAAGGATGCTCAAAGTTCCTTTCTACTCCCTCCTCCTAAGTGAAAATAAATATATTTCTGCACAATTCAAACAGAAAGAACTGCTGGACATGTAACAAAGAAATAATGCAGATAGATTAAAAGCACCATATACTTTATAAATTAGCTCCGTGTTGTTATATTCAGCCCTATAAATGTAAAGATTCCCAAAATCAAATGCAGAAGCCATGTTTTACACTTCGATTGGAAAGAAGAAACAGATAAGTTGCACATTTCACAGAATATTTCCAAATTAGAGATAAAGATAGACAAATATAAACATGGACAAAAGACTGATTGATTGTGCATGTGTTCCAGATAGGTGGAAACTAAACATTATTCGAATACACTCAATCATTTCTCAAAATTTGAGAAACAAAACAAAGACTAACCAATCAAGAAAGAAACACGGTAAATGAGAAAGAAGAAACAACAAAGAACATAGTAGCTTTCCCATTGAACTCTGTCTAAGAGGAATAAGAATATTTGAACTTCAGTCTTTGGTCAAATTTCAAACCCAAAACAATGAGCCTCAGTTCAAATCCGAAAAAAAAAATTCTCAAAACAATGAGCTTCAGTTCAAGTCCGAAAAAAATTCTCAAAACAATGAGCGTATTTTAAGTCATTAGCTTTTCTCATTTCTCAAAACCAAATCCGAAAAATTTTCTCCAACCATAAATTAAGAAATAGTAACAAAATAGGAACAAAGTCGATTGAATTCAAGCAAAACTCATGGTAAAAGCTTATGTTTCAAATATCAGATATAAAAACATCAAATATCAAACTAGCCCAATCTCCACCAATTCAAAAACAATAAACCAAACACGATTTCAAAAATAAAAATATATCCAACAGATCATTTCTGAAAACCGGATCAACAACTATCAGAAGCTCGATGAAAACAGAAATTGAAGAAAAACTTAAAAGATAATAAAACAAAAAAAGAAAGAGTTGAAAACCTGAGGAGGTGCCAAAAAGCTAGGGTGATAGAGAGACTGTTTCTGGAGGAGAGCTTGTTGCATCAGGGCCTGTTGCTTCAGCCTCGGGTGCTGCATTTTACCCGGCGATTTTCAAGGGAAAACTAATCGGGTTTCCGTGAAGATAACCTTTTGTTATCTTCTCCTGTGTTAGGGTTCGAAGTACGAGGGGAGCTTGCGAATGGGAGAAGAAAAATGAAGGACGAACACAAGAGGCCTCTAAAAACAGAGAAAGAGGGCACGCCCATCCAAACCAAACAACATTTATACGATGTTGTGTTAAAATGCCAATTCAAGGATACCGGAAAGTTCAGTTTATTTCTCTGCATTATAAGATTATACGACCAGTGTATTTATATAAAAACTAGGCAGCTAACCAATTTGTAAACTAACCAAAACAGATTAACTAATTCTCTAACTAGACAAACAGAAATAATCTCCTACAACCGTTTTCTACACTCCCCTCAAGTTGAGAGATTAAAACATTTTTCATCTTAACTTGCCCACCAAATAGTTGTGATGTGGTATCCCAAATGTTTTAGTTAAAATATCAACAAGTTGTTTTGCAGATGATACATACTCAGCTTTGATTAACCCTTCTTGTATCTTTTCTCTGACAAAATGACAATCTATGTCAATGTGCTTCTTCTGTTCATGAAATATTGGATTTGCTGAAATTTGTAATGCTACTTTGCTATCACTGAACAGCTTTGCTGGCCTCAAAATATCATATCGCAGTTCCTTCAAAATGCCACTTAACCACACTATTTCAGCTGCAACCATTGCCATACTTCGATATTCAGCTTCTGTTGATGATCTTGCCATTGTATTTTGTTTCTTTGATTTCCAGGATATCAAAGAATCACCTAACTTTATGCAAAAACCAGTAACTGATTTTCGTGACATAGGGCATGAAGTCCAGTCTGAATCACAATATGCTGACAGCTGACTATTGCCTGTTTTCTTCAACAATATCCCCTGACATGGTTCCTTCTTCAAATACCTGACAATTCTCAATGATGCCTCTAAATGTGTTTTCTTCGGTTGTTGCATAAACTGACTGAGATGATGAACTGCAAATGTAATATATGGCCGAGTATATGTTAAGTATATTAGTCTTCCAATTAACCTTTGAAAACTTTTCTTCAACCAACACTTCATCTTCCTTTTGCTGCAAATGTTTATCATATTCTGTGGAGGTGAGTTTCAAATTTTGCTATAAATGGGTCAAGGTTGGTTTGACTCCTTCAAGACCAGTCTCCTTTAACAATTCCAAAGCATACTTCCTCTGGTTTAACACAATTCCTTCTTCTAACCTTAAGACCTCAAGTCCTAAGAAGTATTTCAATTCCCCTAAATCTTTCATCTTAAAACTGCAATTTAGCATGTCTTTCAACTCATTGATCAAGACTAAATCATTGCAAGTTAATAGAAGATCATCTACATAAATGAGTATTACCACCAATCTTTCACCCTCCTTTTTTGTGAACATCGAGTAATCAAACTTACTCTGTTGATATCATGATGCTACCAATGCTTCAATAAGCTTCAAATTCCACTGTCGTGAAGCTTGCTTCAAACCATAAAGAGATTTTTGTAACACCCAAATTTTGGGGGCTAAATTTAAGAAAATATAAATTGGTGAATTTAATTGGTATTTTTGGAAAGAATTGGGGATTAAATTGTAACATTTCAAAGTTGACAGACCGTTTTAAGAAGTGCATGAAGTTCAGTGACTAAACTCATGGTTTACCCATTTTTATTATGAGTTGAATTATAAATCCCCCATTCCCGTATGTTTTCTGGAAAATTTTCCAGATTTTCCCTCTCCGATCAACCAACTTTCAACTCCGATCTACTCGCCGTCCGACCTCCGATCGACGAGCCGAAACCACCATCATGTTCATTGTCAACCGAGGAACAAAACCCCTCAAACCTTTCGTCGTGAATCATCGTCGTTCGTCGTTAATTTCAGTCAGAAGTATCGTCGGTAATAACTCGATTTTAGTTGGTTTTTCATCGATTCACGACTATCGGGTCATCAGTTTACGACACCTCCCGCACCATCGTGTTCGTTGCATCGTTCCGAGTTCGCCGGTGTCATCCTTGGTCTCCGTCGATAGCGGCGCGTGAGGAAGTGAAGTGGTCAAAGTTTCTGATTCATTGAAATCAAGCTCTCCGCCGTTCAAAAATTTGAACCAAGCTTTGTAAGTATCTCGAAATCGCTTAAAATAATTTTTAGGAATTTTTTCGAGAATTTTTCGATATCAGGGCACTGTTCACGCACCCCCACGCACCGCCACTGCGCGTGGGGATGGTCCAAATGACCGGTTTGACCGGTTTTGGTGTATAGATGACCGGTTTGACCGGTCATAACCCGACCCGACCCGTTGACCCGACCCGTTGACCGGCGTTGACCACTGTTGACCAAAACTTTGACCAGCTTTGACCGGGTATTAAACGACCTTTGACTTCGACCGAGTATACCTATCCTGACATTTTTCGACGTTCCAAATCCGATTTCGCTGTCCGTTTTTCGAAATTCGAACCCGAAGGCCTTAAAATTGCCGGTCAAACCCGTTGACTTTGATTTTGACCGAAAATTCCAAATTTTCGAAAAGTCATATTTTATTCTTTGGACGTCCTGAATCCGAATCCGAAGTCCGTTTCGCCAAATTCGAACCCGGTAAGCCGTCTTTCATTGATTTATCACCCGATTCGATCCGTTTATCGCAATCAAGCTTCGTTTCTGATATAATTTATGTTGATATGTATCTGAGGAATTATTGGAAGTTGAATTGAAGATCAAAGGCATTCGAATGGAATTTTTATGGTCGATCAGTATCGCACGAAAATCGAGGTAATACTTTACTACCTCTTTATGCTTTTTGGAACATGTTGATATTGATAAATGCATGAATAATATAATGTTGGTCACTTTTGTGGAATTGAATAATTTATACACTCGATATGAATGTGATAGAAATTCTGTAACTGAATACGGATCAAATGATTAATATAAGAGATTGAGGAGTTATTAGAATTAAATTACAAGTTTGTGATTAATGATAAAGAAATCATCCCTCGATTTGTAACTTATAATTTATTTCATCAAAGGTTAAATGTTAAAGGTACTTGGATGAGAAAATATGAGAATACTCCGATAGGATAAAATTACGAAAATACCCTTATGTTGTAAAAAGACAAGAATTGACTATGAAAGTTGGATAAGAAGTTGTAAAGACATATTGATTTGATGAAACTACTGATGTGCATAGAAATGCTAGTTTTGCTTGGAAAATTTGGATAACCGGTTTTTAACCCAAGAGGGTTTTGTGCAAGATACTAGAAGTCTGTTAAGGAATCATTTTAAGATAAGAGAATGTTCGGGAAAGCAAATAATCATAGGATCTCTAAATTAATTATTTTCGTTAAGAGCTAATATCGAAATTATCTGGTTAAGAAATTACGAAAATACCCTTGAGATATAAAATAGTCTGAATTGACCTTGAATGAGAAAGTACTTTGAGGATTTGTACTTATCTCGATTAAGTATGAATTTAATTGTTAAGATCCTGTCTTTGTACAGAAAAATTCATGACATTCTATTTGTAAAATCTGAGAAGACACTTGACCCGAAAATATTCGAATGATGAGTAAATACTAGAAGAGTAATTTATCGGGGGTATTCTGCTGTCAGAATTGTTCGAAATGACTAAAGTAAATGATAAGATTGAATTAAATAATAAGACCGGATGGAAGGAAAAGATTGAAATACCGTAGATCTGTAAAATGACCAAAATACCCCTATAATGGAAATGACCCAAGAATATCACCAAGCTCATGTATGATTGGATATCCTCTAGCTCTGAAATGAATGGAACAAAACTGAATACCAAAATAAACTTATGGTCTAAACTAAGTAAATGTCTTGGATTAATTAAGGAATCCAAGTAAGCATAGGTATTGGACTACCTTTAAAGGTAATGGAAAATAATTTAAGTGAGTAGATCAACCCTAAAGCTATGTCAATATCTGAATGGAATAGATATTACTGGAACATGTGTTCGTCTTCTCAAGTTTGGCTCGATGATAAATTTTGGAAGTATTCAGCTCAGCTCAACTCTAGATTGCATTCGGTACTAAGAATTGGATAATTGTTCGACAAATCAACCACGAAGACCGAACTGAACTGAACGGAAGTACAATATGTATCTGAAATTCAGAAACGTACGAAATTACTCTGGAAAATCCCGAAGTAACTGGAATAGACTTGAATGCTAAATGAACTAAGCAACCTCAAGCACTAAGGATTAAGTAAGTGATGTGAATGAGTTTGGAAACATTAATGAACATACACAATGTACTGTTCTTCTGGATCATGAGCTACAAATCAAGCACGTCAATATTTCATGATATATTGGAAGCATAAAAATAAAATAAAGACATTGGAAGATCTATTCAGTGATGATTCTGAAAATGATCTATGGACAAGAGTTTGTGGTATTAAAGAGTAAATACCCTGGAAGAACAATGAATTGATCAATCGACAAGCATTAATTTTGGGAGCTATTCATTTAAGAGTTGTTTGATAATCCGATCAATCGACATAGATTGTAAATGTCCTGAATCTTCATTTCTTCCTTACAGCTCAAGTCATATTCTGAATAATTGATGATTTTGTCAGTTATTGAACTCTTCCAATAGTGATTCTGAATTTCGATATTCTATCGGTATACCGAATAACTGTGTTTCTCTGCCTGATACAGTACCTCTAAATAATACCTGTAAACTCTGGTGTGTTCCCTAATTATATAAATATTTTATCTGATTTCCGAATTGAATTCTGTTCTGATACGTTACCTGAATTCTGTTCTGATTCTGATCTGGATTCTGTTCTGATATCTGATATGAATTCTGTTTTGATTTCTGATATCTCCGTTTACCGACGGAGAAATGTTTTATCTGGGGGGGTTTATTGTTGGAGGAATATTACTGCAGGCTCCTCGACTGTGTGCTCAGGGCCTTACTGTTACTGGTTGTGCGGGGTGTATGGTTCCGGGGAACCTACACAAACAGATTGTGAAAGGATGGGGTGTATATATTTATATATGCTTTAAAAAAATATGTATCTTTTTACTGGTTTTATGGGAACACACTAGATAACCTGTTCTGATCTCCTGAACTCAGTCATCCAAAATATTTCTCTGAACTGAAAGCTCATTGTCCGTTACCATCTGAAATATCAGTAGGATCTCTGCTCAGCATAAAAATCTATAAATATTCGGAAATAATAAGGATATGTATGTTTATCTGTATCTGCACGTTCTTCAGCATCATCTGGTAGTTCTGTATTACTGAGCTTTTCGAAGCTCACTCTATTACTCACATTTTCAGGTTAAAAAAATTGTACCAGTGCATCTATTGACTTCAGTAAGGGAGTTCTTCCGGCGTTGTTGCAGAGAATGGTACATGTGATTAGGGGGCATGTAATTGTATTTTGATTTATATACGAGTCTGGAAATCTGTTTTATTTTTTAGTGACAACTGATTTTATAAGTTAAATGTTTCAATAAAAGTTTTAAATTTTCCGCTATTTTTACAGTGGGTCACTCCGGTGGCCCTAATGTGACTTCCCGGATCAGATCGGATCCTCCGCATCGGTCTGGGGGGTTATAATTTTTGCAGTCGACAAACTATATTCTTCCCCTGGCTACTAAAACCTTCAGGCAACTTCATATATATTTCCTCAAAGACATCACCTTGCAGAAAAGCATTATGCACGTCCATTTGAAAAAGAGGTCAGTCTTTCATAGTAGCAAGAGCAAGAACAGTCCTAACATTGACTAATTTTGCTACGGGAGAATGTTTCAACAAAATCAACACCCTCATTTTGATTGTAACCTTTAGCCACAAGACGTGCTTTAAAATGCTCAACTGTGTCATCAGCTCTATATTTTACATGGAAAACCCATTTACAACCAATGAGAATCACTCCTTTAGGCAAAGTCATTACAGACCAAGTACCATTGAATTCTAAGGCTTGAATTTCTTCTTGCATAGCTTTAATCCAAACCGGGTTAGAAATAGATTTAGAGTAGGATTGTGGTTCTATAATGGATGAAGTGGTAGCAAGAAAATGTTGTGTATGAACGGGTAAATGATCATAAGAAATATTATGAATAAGAGGGTACTTACAAGCGGAAAAAGAAGAAGAAGACTGGTTGGAACACATATAATCTTGTAGCCATGTAGGAGGTTTAGATGCTCGAGAAGACTTATGTAATGGAAGAGCAGAAGGTTCTGATGAGTCGGGTAAAACTGGTGGAGAGGGATCACCATGAGAGATAGAAGGTTGAGATAGAACCAATAATTCACCATCATCCTTATAGGTTTGAGCAGGAAAGAATGAATCAGACTGTTAAGGGAAACTGAAAGGAAAAACATACTCATGGAAAACAACATCACGATTGACAAAAAAACTTTTTTTCAAGATCAAATAAAATGTAGCCTTTTTGAGTAAAGGAATAACCAAGAAATACAGAAAGAATGGCTCGTGAAGCAAACTTATCAATTAAATGTGTCTGAGTGGCATAGGCAAGACATCCAAACACACGAATGTGAGATAAAGAATGAGGTTTTTTATACAACAATTCAAAAGGAGTGAGCCAATCTAAAACAGAGGAATGTAATCTATTTATCAGATAACAAGCAACAAGAACACATTTGCCCCAAAAATTGAAAGGAACTTTAGAATAAAACTGAAGAGCGCGAACAACCTCAAGTAAATGCATATGCTTACGCTCAGCTACCCCATTTTGTTGAGGAGTACGAATACAACTCGATTGATGAATGATGCCAAGATAAGAAAACAAAGGGGAACAAACCGAATTGAAGAATTTGGATCCATTGTCACTACGAATTATTTTAACAGAAGTAGAGAATTAATTGCTAATCATCAGGAAGAAGGTTTTTAAATGAATAACAACGTCACTTTTAAGTCATAATAAAAACACCCAAGTCATACGACTAAAATCATCAACAACCGTAAGAAAATAACAATGTCCACTATGAGTAGAAATTCCATAGGGACCCCAAAGATCTATATGAAGTAATTGAAAGGGATGTTCGGTTCTAGAGGTACTTAAAGGAAATGGTAATGTGTTTGTCTAGCCATATGACATATTGAACAATATTGCACATCATTAGGACTAAACTTAACAGACTGAAGAATAGACAACTTGTGGATTTT
Organism: Hibiscus syriacus; assembly: GCF_006381635.1. Taxonomy (NCBI): domain Eukaryota; kingdom Viridiplantae; phylum Streptophyta; class Magnoliopsida; order Malvales; family Malvaceae; genus Hibiscus; species Hibiscus syriacus. Next base: position 1,183,926 of record NW_024063519.1, on the reverse strand, counting down.
ATTAATGGCAGCATGCCCAAGTCTAGTATGCCAAAGTTCAGTAATAGTAGGAGAATGATGATTTACAGACTTACAAACAAAAGAATTCAAAAAAGAAGAAACATGAACAGAAGATGAAGGCAAACTCGAGGATGCAAAAGAAGACTCGAGCAAGTAGAGACCTCCACGTTCCTTACCAATCCCCTTGATCTTTCCACTGGAGATGTCCTGCAAAATACAAAATGCAGGATAAAACGAAACAACACATTGAAGCTCATTGGTTAGTTTAGTGATGGATAAAATGTTATTTTTAAAGTCAGGGACAAAGAAAACATTATGAATGATGTGGTCTTTGCTAAGGATGTAAGAGCCAATGTGAGTAATGAGGGATTTTTTACCATTAGAAAGATGAACAAATCTATTTTTAGAAGCACATGCAACAAGATTTGTCAAGCAAAAGAATTCAAACGTAATATGATTAGTAACACCAGTGTCCAAGATCCAATTTATAGAAGAAAGAGTACCTGAAGCTTATCCCACAAGATTAATCGAGGACTCAGAAGCTGGAGCTTGATGCAACAAACTCAATATCTGGTTATATTGTTCTTGAGTAAAAACAGGAGCAGTGGACATATGAGGAACAGAATGGGGAACATGATCTTCAAGTTTACCAGTAAGAGCAGCTAAAACATCTTTCTTCCTATCAAATTTAAAGTTAGGATGAAACCCTATCAATCTGTAACACTGGTCCTTTTTGTGACCTTTAATTTTATAATGGTCAGAAGTTCAATTGAATCGGCATCGACCTGTACTGCAAGGAGATGTAGAAGAATTAGAATAAAAAACTGTAGAATCATGGGTTGAAGGTATACCAGTAGAATGCGACCGCTGTGACTCTGCTTGAAGCAGCATCGAGTAAGCTTGATTGACATTTGGTAACGGCTGTATTAGGAGGATCTGGCTATACACAGTAGAATACGGTTCATTTAATCCCATTAGGAATTGGAATAAACGTTGTTGAAGAGTGTTAGCATTAGTTTGTTGTACATTGTCACAATCGCAGGAAGGAATGGGTACCAAAGCACCATACTCGTCCCAGAGGAGCTTCAATTTTGTGAAATACGACGAAATCAAAGAATCTCCTTGAACAAGAGTCGAATTTTTTGGTGTAGAAAATAAATCCGAGAACCATCCACCTTGTCAAACTGCTCTTTCAAATCGGACCAAACAAGAGCAGCACTAGAGGAAAAAATAATACCTGCTGAGAGATCCTTGCTGACCGAATTGATTAACCATGAGAGGACAATCGCGTTGCAACGATCCCACTTCGATTGAAGCTGCTTCATGAAATCAGATCGATGATAAACCCTATCAGTGAACCCTAACTTGCTCTTCACGAGGAGGGAGATGCACATTGATCGACTTCATATATTGTAATCATGAACTCCGATGAGCTGGTGAGAAACAAGAACAACTCCTGGCGTATCGGACGGATGCAAATACAGGGGATGCGTGAAATCAATCTCCAAAGTGTCCTGTGGAGGCATCGCGAAGAGAAACGAAGAAAGAAAATAAACACAGAGAGAGCAGTGCAGAAATTGGGAAACTTGCACAAGAACGAGAGACAAAGATGGACTAGCGTGAAAGAAGCCCAATAACCCAAGAGCCCAGAAATGAACCGAATGATACCATGTTAAAATGCCAATTCAAGGATACTGGAAAGTTCACTTTATTTCTCTGCATTATAAAATTATACAACCAGTGTATTTATATAATAACTAGGTATTTAACTAACTTGTAAACTAACCAAAACAGATTAACTAATTCTCTAACTGTACAAACAGAAATAATCTCCTACAACCGTTTTCTACATGTTGGAAAATGTAAGTTGCATGTGTTTACAGACAAGAAATCATAAAATTAATATTGATTTCTTTTTTGGTTTAGGAAGTAGATTTATTACAATTTATTTTATAACTAATTGTATCAAATATTACATCTTTATTTTATATTAATTTTTAGATTTTAAAATATTTTAATTATATTTTCAAATTATTTATAAATATTAATCTAATTTTTTTAATTTTTAATTTTTATATAATATAAAGTGATTAGAAGATAATATTTATTTATAATTTTCTTAATTAATTAATAACATATATACAATCAGACTTCTATTGAAAATACCGTTCTTTTTTAAATTTAAGATCACTTGATGAATTCATTAATTTATTTAATTAATTTAAATATTTTGTGCCATCGATTATAATTGATTGTTTATTATATTAGACTGCTAATTTGAGCATTTGACTGGATCTTTATTTTTCTATAATTGATTTATTTGATTTTATACTAACTTTTATCGTCATTGCATGAGAAATTTTATTTCCTCTCTATACCAACTAAAATCAACATCTAAAAAAAAGTAAAAAAAAATATCCTTATAAATTAAGTAATCGTCTTTGTTTTCAAATAATATTTTATTTATGCCAATAAGTATTGGCACAAGCGGTTGAGATTCAGTAATTTGAGTTTATAAGGCTAAGTTCAAATCATACCACCGTCACTCTTGATCGATAATTTGTAAATTCATATGTAAATTTCAATTTTTATTATATGTTTGCTCTAGTTTTTGTTGTTTTTTATGTTAAAACGGTTTTTCTTTATCCATGAACAATGAGTTTCGATGTATGGGGTACCCATATTCATAAAAGCTTTCATTTTCATGTTTATCCTAATTGTTGGTTTAGTTTATGCATGGCGAAAAGTTTTAGGTATGCCTGGACTGAGGGAGTTACCTGTAACCTAAATTTTTTTGTACCAAAAATATATATATATATATATATATATATTAATTATTTATATATATAATTCAGTGACCACTCTATGTGATTACTCCTCATAAACCTAAATTATGGACAAATTAAAAATTATGTTAAGTCGTTATAACTTCAAACAAATAAATTATATATTATCTAACATGATTTAATATGATTTATCCTCCTATTATAATACTTGTTTCTACTTTTTTACTTGTTATAATGAAAACCTTACATTTAAATTGGAAAAAAATCATAACATCACTTGTTATATTATCTTATAATCTGATGTGATATTTTACAACCAATGAAAACCTTACATTTAAAATGGAAAAAAATCATAACATCATTTTTGACTCAATTTCTATGCAATTTTATATTTTATTGAAAAATAAATAAAAGTACTTTTAAAATATCAATCACATTTTTTATTATAGAGTTGTCATTGACTATCGCATGTCCATCCCAATAGATATAAAGGTCTTGTGCTATATTTTAAAATGTAATCCCTAAAATATTTTATAATAAAATAAATTTACAAAATATCAAAATTTACCATATTATGATTGTCTCTTGTAAAATTAAATAAAATAAAATATAAACATATGAAACTAAGATAATATAACAAAACAACTCTATAATTGTTTTATTTTATTTAAAATGTGTCATCATATGAACGCTTTTAGAATCAAAATCATTATATTCTTTTATGTGCGGGACCTTTAGATTTTGGGATTCCTGACGTATCACATGCCACACTTATTGATGAATGAGACTTGGACTATCGTCATTCGTTATTATTAAAAATATTTATAATAAAAATATTAATATATCCATCTTATTTATTCTGAAATTAATTTTTAACTCTCTAAATCTAAAACTAGAAATCACTCCCACAACTATTTATAATTGTTGTTTTTTTTTAGTTTTTAATAAGAATACTTATGTCTTTGTGACATGTTCTTTGCCTTTATGACACATTTATCTATGTCTTCGTGGCACGTTTTCCTCTATCTTTTGGTAGGTTACAGTTTGTTTGTCATTGTTTTCATTTATCTTTTTTTTTCAGGGTTGGATTTGACATCACCATGATTGATCATGTCACACCTAAAAAAATTATTTGAAATTTATTTAAAATTAATTAATTATTTTTCCGGACTAAATTGTATATTTTATAAAACTTCTTAGCTAAATTTGAAAGTTTAGAAAATTCAGGGACCAACCCCATAATTTACCCATAACTTATCTTACAGCAAAAAAGGGTGAGATAAGGAGGTTGGCATGTCTTGAACTTATAACCTAGGGCATAGCTTGACATACCCCTACCACTTACCTAGACTTTATTTATGTTTAAAATAATAAATTATATATTTTATTCGTTTTATTTTCGGGTTTTTAATTACCCAAACTAGAAAACCCATCTCCCCGTGTTTCAACCTCAGTTTCTGCCCCCCAAATTATAACTTTAACAGCGTATCTCCTCCATAATTCGCTCTGATCTGACCGCCAATACCGTGCTCCGTCGCTACCGGTCGAACCAGCATCATTCGGCGAACCCAACCCAACCGTTAGTGACCCAAATTGGTCACCGTTTGGCTTGAATCGAGAGTAAACCGCCTGTGACCCCGCCGTTCATTTTTCGTCGATTCAAGCCACCGTACTCGTCGACTTGCCTCACTTCCACCACCTCCGCACTCCCCATCGTCGTTCGCTCCAAACCTAGCTCGTGGGTCATCGTATCATCGTCGTTTCCTCCGTCGATCGTCGTTGGGTAAGTCTGATCATATTTTCGGTTATTTGGTTTGGTTGATGGCGTTCTTAAGTGAAATTATTGGCTGCAAACGATGTTTGATGAACTCGAGAGTAATCGGTCGCTGACTATACCTCTTTTCATTGATTCATGCGTCCCCGCACGCCGTCACATGCGCGTGGGGCTTGTCCCCAGCTTTGAATCCTTCTATAACCTATCGAGCCGGTCTGGATCAGTCTGAACCGGCCCAACCCGACCCGTTGACTTTGACCTGACTCGTTGACATGTCAAATTGTTGACTTTGACCGGTCCGGCCGTTGACTTTGACTGAAAGGTCAAAAATTTTTAAAAGCCCTATTTTATGTTTTTCGATATCATGAGTCCGATTCCGAAGTCAATTTTGTCAAATTCAAACCCGAAAGCCTCTGAATTGACCCATAAACCTGAAAAATGCATATTTATTTAAGTGATTTAATTCAGTTAGTTTAACTCAAGGCTAATGATTAATTTATGCTATCGTTATTTAAGGTACTCAAGGATCTCCTGACCGTTTGACTGCTAGACCCGATTCCTTTCGATTCGCTCATCCGTGAGAGCTCGTGAATACTTGTATAGTTCTGTAACCCTGTTAGATATTCTATTTAGAATATTATTCCGATTTATAACTCCATTCTGGTATAATTTAGGTTCTCGTTCAGTAAAAGAGTGTAACGAAGCCGGTGCTCATTAGATCTTCCGGATTGATACTTTTTGGCAGGTGTGTTCCTTATGTGCCATATACCTGTTTTAAATATTAGTTTGAAATATCATGTGCACATGATTGTTTTCTTTGATTTGAAATATAATGTTTGAACTGATTTTACTACTGCATAAATTACCTGATTTGAAGTCTGATTCATGATTTACTCAAATTTAAAGCATGATTTCCTGACTTATGATCTCTGGTTACTGTTTTACTGAATTGATTATCTAATTGAACTTTGATTTACTGTTACCAATAGTTATTGTCTGGAAAATGTTTTTATTCGGGGTACTCTAGGATCTGGTATGAAGACTCTGGCAGGTTCAATCATTGTTGGTAATTCCTTGTATAGGTTTAACACCAACTGATAATTCCTTATGGACCTAAGCCGACCCTAGGGTAGGCTCTTGGGCCCCAAGAAATTTATTGGGCAGGCTCTCAAGCCCCCAAGGTACTCCCTTAGGTTATGCAGTTCTGGGAAACTGCATATAGTGTTCGGTTGGATGACGATTTTGAAATTTTAAATTAAACACTATGCTGATATTTTAATTACTATGACCTAAACTGGTTTTAAAACATAATTGTATGTTTTATTTATGCAATGTTGGAACACACTGAGCTCCCTAGCTCACTTCCCCAAATATCTCTTTTTTAGATATTTTTTGGATAGACGACCCATACCTGACACTTGGAGAATCTACACATTCGTATAGTGACCTTTTGTTGTAATATTTTATCTTCTGAGTTGCATTTAATTTGGGTGGCATGTGCTTATGTTTTGAAATTACTGCTTTTGTTATTGATGTTAGATTTGCCTCGATACTGATTTCGAAATATTTTATTTTTTACGACTTTAATTTATTGAATTTGAACTTTGATGCTATTAATTATATTTTTAAATATGTTTAATTATAATTTGGATTTTAAGTTATCGAAGAATGTCTTTGGAAAGTTTCTATCGTAATCCGTTAGATCTGGTAGTAATGCATAGGTCGGGTCTAGGGGGTTATAGATCAAGATGACACTTATTTGTTATCATATTGATCTTCCTTGCTTTGGACCCTTTTATTGATTTGGATATGCGTTCGTGGATAGTTTTCCCACGTCTCTTGACTTTGATTTGCGATTTGTCGGTGGTCTTCAGTAGCTTCATTCCCTTTTATGGTTCGTTTAACAATGAAATTAGATTTGTTCGTATATTTATTTTGTTCGAGCGTTGGTTAGATTTTTTAATCTTTTCTTATTTTTTTTGCCATTGTATGATCTAGGTAGCTAGTTTTTGTGTCAATGGTTATAAAAAATGTTCTAATTGTAATTTAGTTTATGTTTAAGGTCATGTTTGTAAATCTTTATTGTAGTTCTGGATATTTTTTATTTTTAATAAAATTAACGGCTTTCTATAAAAAAAAATAGGTGTGTGTTATCGTTATTTCAATATTATTTTCATAATTTTATATGATATGAACAGGTTAGTTTCAAATTTCCAAATTATGTATTTAATTTACGATTATGGTTGTAAATTCTTATTATAATTTTAGATATTTTCACTTTTTAATAATATTAGCAATTATTTTCATAAACTTGAATAGAAGTGGTTTATTTCTTTTTTTAAAAAAATCTGAATTGAAGTTGAAATACAGATGAAGTTTCTCTCTAACGTCGATCACTTATATAATCTCAAGTCTTCCCTCTTCCTTAACCTAAATTTTCTTCCGTTATTAAGACATGTTAAATCAATTTTTCATCTTGTTGTTTCTTTTCTGTTTCTTTTCTTTTTAATAGCTATGTTAAATTGAGATTATGCTTTGCAGCCCATGTGAAGGAGAAATAGGCAGATTTTAGTTGATGGCTGTTCATATTTCTTAATTAGTTGTAGGTTTGATTTCTGGAGAAAACAAAATCAAAAGTAAATTCAGACACAAGGAAAGGAAACGTTAATTTTTTTATGTTTATTTTTAATAAAGAAAAATAATAAAGATGGTAGTTGGTGGTGATTAACGACAACACTACAACCATTTGGGAATGTTTTGGAAGTACTTTTGCTCCCAAAAAAAATCTGTTTAAAACGCAAAATCGTTCTCAAATAATTCATTTTCAGTCAAAATTTATGCTTGAGATTTGATGATTGGCTCAAACAAAAAAATGGAAATAAAGATACTTTTAAGTTTAAAAAACTTGTTTGGAGAAGTATTTCCAAATGAAGCTAATAAAGAATATAACTTATATTTGAAAAGAAATATATTTTAAAAAGTAATTTAAAAAATAAAATGAAGTGAAAAATATATAAAAATGTGTTAGAAGTTATTTTATAAGACATGCGTTTATTTTTTTATTAACTATAAAATATCACGTCAAATTATAGGATATTATAGATAATGTGATATTTAATAATTAGATTAATGATTTTAACAACGAATTAATCAAATTGACATAGATTGTAACACCCTAAACTGATACGACACAAATTCGTCCGATTTGAATGCCACACAAAACTATCAGAGTGACTAATCCAAAATTTCGAATCCACAAAAAACCGGTGTTGGAGGAACAGTTTCGAATCCACCTGCTGATGCGAATGTGACTACGACCAATGTCCAGACGTATGATGGATCTTTTGGCTCTTGGATGGTAGCTGCTTCTCGTAAATGTCGACCTAGTAAAGTTACTCTTGGAATGATCAGTGCCGCTGGGAGAGTCTCAAACTCTCCGTTTGATGTCCTGGATTCGGAGGAGGGGTGTATCGGTAAGGAGAATGAACCGTCTACTGCTCCTGTGCAGCCTGTTTTAGCAGCCAATGGCAAAGGGAAGGCTAAAGAGAAGATGGTGGCTAGTAAGGATGTCGTGCCAGAATATGCTCAAATGCAGTTGACTTCGCATTTGATGAGAGGTAATCGAGCATCCTCGAGTTCTGCCTCACTCTGAAATAACGAATCAGGTTGGTGGTGCCAATCAAGGGTCGGGCTTGAAGGTTATTTCCAGCTCTGGGAAGATGGCAGTAACCCCTGAGGTGCAGGTGGAACAATCAAGGGAAACCACGTGGCAGTGCGTATAAAGAATAACCAATTATCCAAGAGTGTTAGCATCTTGTCTAGAAGTAATGCAGCCAAATTTAAACCTGGAAGGGAGAAGGCTAGCAGCAGAACAAGTTTTCAGTTTAAGAAAGAGTTGGGTCTTTAAACTCCTTATCGGTCCCTCCTTGCTGATTGGGTTCATACGGCTGTTCAACAGCTTGATAGTGGAGGGATGACACCTGGTCTGAATGAGGAGCAACACGAAGTCCATGTGGGCACTCGGACAGTAGAGGAGTTGGTTGGTGCGAATCCTGGCACGGTGAGTATGGTTCCTGATGGAGCCGCGTAATCCTAAGCCCGTGTTTCTATGTTTAATTGCATTTTCTGGAATTGTCAAGGGGCGGGAAGCCCCTCATTTCGATGTTTTTCAGATTATTTGCTGCTAATGTACAACCCCAAGTTGTGGTTCTTTTAGAGACTCGGCTCAGTGGTCATCGAGCGGATACAGTGATCAATAAACTAGGCTTCCCTAATTCTTTCCGGATCGAAGCTCAAGGTTTTAGTTGAAGGAATTTGGGTTCTCTGAAAACCTTTTGTGCAGTTGGATGTTCTTCAGGTTTTTTCTCAATTCATTCACGCTAGAGTTAAACATGCAGATTTCTGTCGGCCTTTTTTCTTGACTGCGGTTTATGGCCATCCCAATATTACGGTCCGCAAGTTTTTATGGAATTCACTTGTTGACTTAAATCCTGGATTAAATGAGCCTTGGGTTTTGGGTGGGGATTTTAATTCTCTTCTGTGGACGGATGAGAGGGTTAGAGGGAGCAGCTGGTCGTTCTGGAGTGAGCAGGAGTTTTACCAATTTTGTTTTCGACAATGGCCTCCTTGATATGGGTTATCGTGGGCCCCCATTTACGTAGGTTAGAGGCAATCTTCTCCAACGCCTTGATCGATGCCTCATGAACCCATCTTGTTCGGACTTGGCCCCGTCCTACATGGTTTTCCACTTGATCGTTTGGGATTTGATCACTGCCCGATTCTACTTCGTGGTGTTGAGACTCGGGCTTCTTCGGCTCCGCCGCCTTTTCGCTTTTTTCTCTCCTGGCAGGATAGACCGGGATTTAAAGATTTTTTACAGGACAGTTGGAAATACGACATTGATGTTGTGGAAAATCTTTTTGCTTTACAGCCGAAGCTTCGAGAATGGAACTCCTCGAATATTGGTGCAATTGGTTAAAGGAAGCGTCATCTCATTGCCCGGTTGCGTGGGATATCTAGATTCTTGGACTCTCGCCATTCGACCTTCCTGACTAAATAAGAAACGAAGTTGAAAGAGGAGTTGGAAGATGTTCTGCGCATTGAAGAGAGTATTTGGTTCCAGAAATTTCGATGTGACTAGGTCTTACAGAGCGATGGAATACTTTCTATTTTCATAATCTTGCCAAGGGCCGCAGTAAGCGGAATTCTATCCTAGCCTTGAAACAAGTAGATGGTAATTGGTGTTTAGGTCAACATGTTCTCAAAGAACAAGCGGTTTCGTTATTCAAAAATCTCTTTACTAGTGAAGGAAATTGGCTATATTTACAATGTCCGGGGAGAGTTTTTCCAATTCTCTGAAGCTGCGTTAAATTCTCTCAACTATATGGTTTTGGATGAGGAGGTTAAAAATGTAGTTATGGAGATGCATCCGACCAAGACTCCTGGGGTGGATGGTTTTCATGTAGTTTTCTATCAGCGCAACTGAGAAGTGGTGGGCCCTGTTGTTTGCTGTTTGGTTCCGGACAGTTTCGCTCATGGCCATTTTCCGAGAGAGATCAACCGAAATTTGCTTGTTCTCCTCCCGAAGACTCCGTCTAGCTCCTAGAATTTTACCCAGTTTCGTCCCATTAGCTTATGTATGGTCCTCTTTAGAACCATCACAAAGACAATTATTAATTGACTGTAACCTTTCCTTCCCCGGTGGATTTCGGATAGCCAAACTAGTTTTGTTCCGGGAATGAGCATAACGGATAATATTGTTATAGCTCAGGAGGTCATTCATTCCATGAGGAAAAAGCGAGGTCGGGTAGGCTGGATGGAAATTAAAATAAATCTCGAAAAAGCCTAGGACAAATTAGAGTGGGGATTTATTGATGATACTCTCGAGAAAATTAATTATCCTGAAGGTTTGAGGCAACTCATTATGTATTGTGTGTCTACAGCCTCAACTCAAATCCTTTGGAATGGATTTATGTCGAAGGAATTCACTCCCTCCCGTGGAATTCGTCAAAGAGACTCCTTTCTCCTTACTTGTTTGTCAGAAACGTAAGCAACATGAAGGTACAAGGTAGAAAGAATGGTATGAAAATATGATTGTTCAAATCAAATCTTTAAGCGGAGATTGTTGAAAAGTCAAAATAAATGGGCTTGGTAGCCGGTGGCTAAATTGTTCAAAGTTGGCAGCAATTGTTGAAAATTAGCAAAAGATAATTACCAAATTTAGTCCATATACTTTAGAGTATTTACAAAATTAGTCCTTAAGCTTCAACTATAAATACCCTAACCCATTTTGCTTTAAAACCATCCCAAATCATTATAGCTTTATCTCAATACTAGAGAATTTAGAGAGTTTTCTTGAGAGTTGTTTTCTCCTTTTTTATCAAGAGAGAATTGTCATTGTTTTCTCCTTGTTAGATCGAGAGAAATTGTAATTCCTATTTTCTCATAGTGAAATTCTTCTATCTTTTCTCATGGTTTTTACCCTACATTATTTAGGGGTTTTCCAAGTAAAATTTGTGTCTTCTTTATCTTTAATTTTATCTTCTCAAATTATCAGTTGCGATTTTGCTATATCCGATAGTTATATTCCGCAACAATTGGTATCAAGAGCCAGAATTGAGTGTGTAATATCTACTCATTGTCTTTGTGGTTGCCACCAAAAGGTGGATCCTCCTACATAAGAAAGTAATAAGGTATTACACATTATTTGAAGGTTCCAGAGAACTATTCACGATAGAGAAATAGTGAGAGCTATTCGTAATAGAAGTTATGGCAACGAAATTTGACATTGAAAAGTTCAATGGGAGAAATTTCTCATTATGGAAATTGAAGATTAAGGTCATCCTAAGGAAAGACGGTTGTCTAGCAGCTATCACTGAAAGGCCGGTAGATTTCACAGATGACAACAAATGGATCGAAATGGACGTGAATGTTATGACAAACTTTCATCTAGCATTAGCAGATGAAGTATTGTAAAGCATCGATGAGAAGAAGATAACTAGAATGATACAAGATCATCTCACCAAAACTGTGTTGATAAAGTAAAGGGGTATCGCTTGTGGGATCCCACTGCCCGCAAAGTGATCATCAGCAGAGATGTTATCTTTGTAGAATATAAACTACAAAGAAAAGAAGAATATGGTACCGCTAAAAAGTCAGAGACTACACAGATACATGTGGAAAAGGAGTTTGAACAGGGAGATTCTTCTGAAGCATAACAAGTACATGATGAACAAGAACCAGAGAGTTCTGAAGCTCCAACAACTCGTCAATCAGATCGTGTGAGAAGACGTCCCAATTGGCACTCAGATTATGTTATAGAAGGAAATATTACATACTGTCTTTTAATAGAGGACGGTGAGTCATCAACATTCAAGGATGCAATAAACAACTCAAATGTTTCACTGTGGATGATGGTGATACAAGAAGAAATTGAAACCCTTTATAAAAATAATACATTGGACCTTGTGTCACTACCACAAGGAAGGAAGCCAATTGGTAACAAATAGGCCTTCAAAATCAAGCGAAATGGTAACGATCAAGTTGAGAGGTATCGTGCAAGATTGGTGGTCAAAGGATATGCTCAAAAAGAATGTATTGATTTCAATGAAATCTTTTCTCATGTGGTTAGACTAACATCAGTTCGAGTAGTCTTGGCAATGTGTGCTACATTGAATTTACATCTAGAGCAGCTATAAGTTAAAACAACTTTTCTTCATGAAAATCTTGAAGAAGAGATTTATATGCACCAGCCTGAAGCTTTTGAAGAAAAAGAAAAGAATAACTTGGTTTGTTGGTTGAACAAATCTCTGTATGGTCTAAAGCAGGCGCTGAGGTGTTGGTATAAGAGATTTGATTCCTTCATTATGTGCCTTGGATACAACAGACTTTATGCAGACCCTTGTACTTATTTTAAGAGGTTTGGTGATAACAATTTTATTATATTGCTATTGTATGTAGATGACATGTTAGTTGCAGGACACAACAAAGATCATATTAAAGAATTGAATGCACAACTGGCTAGGGAATTTGAAATGAAGGACTTGAGATCAACAAACAAGATTCTAAGGATGCAAATTCACCGAGATAGAAGTAATAGGAAGATTTGGCTTTCACAAAAGAATTACTTGAAGAAGATCTTGTCATGATTCAACATGCAAGATTATAAGCCAATTTCTATCATTCTTCCTATTAACTTCAAATTATCCTCCAGTATGAGTCCTAGCAGTGAAGAAGAGATGATGAAGATGTCTCGAGTACCGTATGCATCAGCAATGGGAAGTTTAATGTTCGTATGATATACACAATACCAGACATTGCACAAGCAATGGGAGTGGTTAGTCGGTACATGGTGAATCCATGCAAAGATCATTGGAATACAGTAAAGAGGATCCTGAGATATATCAAAGGGACCTCAAATGTTGCATTATGTTACGGAGGATCAAACTTACTTATCAATGGGTATGTAGATTCTGATTATGCAGGGGATTTGGATAAAATCAAATCCACTACATGATATGTGTTCAATATTGATGATGGAGTTGTAAGCTGGATTTTAAAATTACAGTCAGTTGTGGCTACGTCCACAACAGAAGCAGAATATGTAGCAGCTACACAAGCTAGTAAAGAAGCGCCTTGCATTTAGTAAGGAATCCAGCATTTCATTCAAGGACAAAGTACATACGAGTTCAGTACTATTTCATTCGTGAAAAGGTGGAAGAAGGGACAATAGATATACAGAAAATCCATACCAAATACAACATAGCATATTTCATGACAAAGGCAATCAATGTTGATAAATTTACTTGGTGTTGATCCTCTTATGGTCTGTCAGAAACGTAAGCAACATGAAGGTACAAGGTAGAAAGAATGATGTGAAGATATGATTGTTCAAATCAAATCTTCAAGCGGAGATTGTTGAAAAGTCAAAATAAATGGGCTTGGCAACCGACAGCTAAATTGTTCAAAGTTGGCAGCAATTGTTGAAAATTAACAAGGGATAATTACCAAATTTAGTCCCTATACTTTAGGATATTTATAAGATTAGTCCTTAAACTTCAACTATAAATACCCTAACCCATTTATCTTCAAAACCATCCCAAATCATTCTAGCTTTTTCCCAATACTAGAGAATTTATAGAGTTTTCTTGAGAGTTGTTTTCTCCTTTTTATCAAGAGACAATTGTCATTGTTTTCTCCTTGTTAGATCGAGAGAAGTTGTAATTCCTATTTTCGCATAGTGAAATTCTTCTATCTTTGCCTGTGGTTTTTACCCTATATTATTTAGGGATTTTCCACGTAAAATTTTACTCTATCCGATAGTCGTATTCCGCAACACAAGGGATACCGGAAGCTTGTGAAAATTATTCGTAATGGACCCCTACTTTCACACTTATTTTTGTTGTTGATGATTTAGTCTGTTTGCTGAAGCTTTCATGTCTCAGCTGGATGTGATCCAGAGGGTTCCGGGAGATTTTTGTGATAGTTCTGGCTATCGGGTGAGTATCAATAAAACCGATATCTACTTTTCTAATAACGTTGATAGTTGCTTACTGGAAGATATTAGTGCGGGCTTTCAGTTTACTAGGGTGAATGATTTGGCTAAGAAAAGTAAATATTACTCTTAAACAACAAATAAGCAGTCAAATTTGTTAGGCTAAGAGCTAGCCATAAGCCAATGATGTATATGATGAAAAATAATATTATAGTATAAAAAATCGAATGGATAATATCTAATTATTCAATGTAAAATTCTTTTAGTTTTATATAAATTTAAACTTGTTAGATGTATAAAAAAAGATGTATGAGATTCACATTATAAAATAAGAAGATATTCACTGAAAAAAATAAGGATTTAATCGTAATTATCTATTTTTATTCATCCAATAATCTTAAATTTATATAAAATTAAAAAAATATTTAATATTAATAAATCTTAACCCAAAATCAAATATAAATACGCATAAATAAATTTTGTGACTTAAACTAATTTAAGATGAAATAAAATAAATATTCTTGATAGATTAATTAAGAAATCTCTAGATTTTTCTTTTCTCCCAATACAATATTTTTACATTTTACTGTCCTTTCTCTATTATGTTGATTTAAGTATAATAAAATAATAGAATTTTACAGTTTTCGGCGAGTGTAAATGAATATCATTAACGATGAGTATTATTAATTTAAATTATAAAAATTTAAATTTTGAATGACTCAATATATAATTATAAATTAGTTAAAAAATTAAAGGTAAATTATCTAAAAAAATGGTAAACTATACCAGTGACCACCTGATTATAGATCCTTTTCATTTTGATCGCTATTTTTAAAATTTTGTCAATCAAGTTACTCAACTATTTAAATACATTCAATTAAACCACTTGCTGTTAATATTTAACGGAGAAACTGATGTGGCAGTTAAACTATTTGATATAATTAAACATTTAGTAATTGTTACTTATATATTCTATCAATTTTGTCTTAATTTTTAATTTATTAAAATTAAATATATATATATATATATATAATTATTAGATATATTTGTAATTTTATATTTTATAAAAGTATTTTGAGAATAAATTATTGATAAAGTATAAAAAATTAAAAAATTGATTTTAGGATAGAATTTAGGAAAAAAAAGAATTGCAATAAAAATTCAAGTTGAATAAAATATAGGGTAAATTAGATATTTAGTCACCTAATTATTCGCGTGGTTTAAGTTTAGTCACCAAACTATTTTTTTTTTCAAAATCATCACTAACTTTATATTTTTTGTTTCATTTTGATCAACAATTGTTAAAAAATTAACGATGATGTTAACACGTCACCATAAGATAATACCACATCATCATTGAAAAATAAAAAATATCAAGTCAATAATTCTGTTAATTTTTAACTGTAGATGATCAAAATGAAATCAAAACTTAACATTAGTGATGATTTTGAAAAACAAATAATTAGATAACATAACATAACCAAAGTGATATTTAATTGATTAAATATATAACTAATCTTTTTTTAGTTGAGAAACTTTCTCTACTCGTGATAAGAAAAAGCTTTTAAAATTCATATTAATTTGGAGTAAGTACAATATGATATATATTATAAGATAACTTTCAACCATTTTACAGCATCCCAGAATCTAGAAAATTAAATGTTTTATAATGATAATTTTATTATTATTATATACTTCCTTTCTTTATTATTATTATTATTATCATCATGATTCATTATTTTGTGACAATATAATTTCTAATAATTTTATAAAGAACATAATGAACATATTAGATTAAAGTAAATATAAAAGCTATTGTTGACTCAATATTTATATATTGAAAGATATAGTTCTTGAATTGATAACGGCGAAAGACGGAGTTGATGGCTAAATAATACTCCATGTATATATCATTATTATATATGATAGAATAAAATTAATTCTTTTTTATTTTAATTTATTAAAATCATGACCAAATTTACATAATATATAAATAACAATGACCAAATGTGTAATTATACCAAATATTTTAACTGCCACATGAGCTTCTCTGTTAAATATTAATGGCGAGTGACATAATTAAATGCATTTAAATAGTTGAGTGACATGATTGATAAAATTTCAAAAATTATGGTCAGAATGAAAAAGGGTAATAGTTCGGTGGTCACTGGTATAGTTTACCTTTTATTTTAAATAATTTACCCTTAATTTTTCTAACTAATTTATAATTATACATTGAGCCCTTTAGAATTTTAAATTTTTATAAATTAAATTAATGGTGTTCATCGTACTCGTAGAACGTAGAAGAATCATCCTAATAAAATATCTTAAAGCATAAACTCATATATTTTGAACTCACAATTATCTTGTAAAGAATTCAATAATATTTGAATTTGTTTCTTCAATTTTTTTAAAAAAAAGATTTTTTTTCTTCATACTGAAATATCAACTTCAAGTTAAATAAAGGCTTAATATAAAAATAAGTATCCAAATTATGTCTGGAAAAATGTTTTAGTGTCTAAATAATTTTTCGCTAAAAATAGGTGCCTAAATTTTTTTCGTTACCATTTTAGGTGTCAGACGTTCGTTAAACGTCGTTAAAAAATCCGTTACGTGATACGTGTCATGTTCTGGTAATTTTGAGAATTTTTGTTTAAAATAAAAATATATTTTAAAAAATTTAAAAATGTTCAAATCTTAAAAAATTCCAAAACTTTAAAACATTAATTTTAACCCTTTCGCCACCGCCGATCGCCATCAACACCGTCAATCGGCCGAGCACCCAACGACATGTGACCGATCAATCACCCACGACCAAAACTCCTATACTTTCACAACTGATGAACACCTAAAAGCAGTGTAAATGAAAATTTTCATTTTAGGATTTGTAGTTTTTTTTATTGAGGATTTTGATAAGTTGACTGCTTATTGTGGAAATTGTTAGAGGTACCATTAAGGGATTTTGGTTCTAATTCCAAAGTTTTGACATTGATAGGGGGCCTTTCGTGGCAGTTGGTTGTAGGGGAGGGGGAAAAGGGAGAAGACGAGGAAGGAGAAGGAGAGAGGAGAGCACGTGGGTTTTTTTTGTAATAAAAAATATTTTTATTTTTAAAAATTTTTAAAATAAATTCTTAAAATTATTAGAATGTGACACGTGTAATTTAATATGTATTTTTAATAGCGGTTAACGGTGGATACCTAAAAATATAACGAAAAAATGTTGGATACATATTTTTAACGAAATTTTTTTTATGCACTAAAACGTTTTCGATGCATAATTTAGAAACTTATTTCTTTTATTAAGCCTCAAATAAATAATAGTAATAATGTTGAATTTGGTTGGCACTTGGAGGAGGGTGATACTATATGGTTTATCCACCCTTGAGATTATATATAAAAGAAAAGATACAAAATATTATCTTAACAATTTGAATTTGAAAGAGAAGGGAAATTTTGTTAAAGAGTAAGTTTTGATTTCAATATTCAAACATCATTTTCAATTATGTATTAAATATATTACTGAAATTATTTTATTTAACTTTTAACAGAAGGCATTTAAAAAAACTTTTAATAAAAGGCGTAAACATATTTAAAAAAATCAATTAATTCTATCAATAAAACATAAAATACATTAACTAAGTTTTTATGCATATAAATTGTTGTTTTATGGACAGATGAGTTAATGAATTAAATCTATCTATGGTTGTATTATTGGAGTGTTTGAGCCTAGAAAGAAACCCATTGCTTTGACAAGTTAAGAAAATTGCACAGATAGACTTTCTTGTCAATTAAAAGGAAAAACAAATTCAATGTTAAAAATCTTATTATGCAAAGATAAATTAGCACAACAACAATAACAATAATTCGGTAATAAGAAAAACAAACATAAGAATAACAAAAATGCAAATCTAATACGAAAATCGACGAACGGACGCTATAACACACTAACAACGGAACCGATACGAAAATTTTGCAGGAGAGCTCCCACAATAATACTACTAAAAGCACGTTGCCAAAACCCACCGGATGCCTCAATAATGGCGATGGGTAGGATTTTCAGGCAATTTCTCTCCTCCTTGTCTACAACATTGCTGCTACTGTTTCCATTGGCATTTTCCGCATCAGATTCGGAGGCCTTGTTGAAGCTCAAGAAATCATTAAACAATGCCGGTGCTCTTGATTCTTGGGTGCCAGGATCCGCCCCTTGCAATGGCCCCAAAGGATCTTGGAAAGGACTAGTCTGCCAGGGCGGCGTTGTCACGGGTTTGAGTCTCGATGGGATGATGTTATCGGGAACTATTGATGTCGACGCCTTGGCTCAAATACCGGGTTTGCGTACTTTCAGTGTCGGAAACAATTCTTTCACTAACACCCTTCCCGGACTTAATCGTTTGGGTGCTTTGAAGGTCCTATCCTTGTCGAGGAATCGGTTTTCGGGCGAGATTCCATCCGATTATATTGCGAAAATGGCATCTCTGAAGAAAGTTCGCTTGTCGTACAACAAGTTACCGGGAAAATTCCAGATTCATTAGCTCATTTACCTAATCTCGTCGGCTTACATCTCCAATACAATCAATTTAGCGGACGCATTCCGTCTTTTGATACCCCAAATTTGAACGCTCTCAATGTATCATTCAATCGACTCGAAGGCGAGATTCCTTCTAGTCTGTTGAAATTCTCTGCTAGTTCATTCGTTGGAAATCCAGTTCTATGCGGAGAACGGATTGGCGTTAAGTGTTCCTCAACTCCACACAAAACTTCCACAAATATTATTGCTGGAATGATCACGTTAGGAGTCATTATTCTACTTTTGGTTATTATGTTCTTTGCAGTTCGATGATGGAAAAAGAAGCAAACGGTTTCATACGTGCCGCCAAGTGGAAGCTATAAAGGCGCAGTCATTTCGATGCAATCTAAAACAGAAGGAAGCATCAAGAGTGCAGGCTCGGACAGTCACGTTTCCAGTCCCGGAAAGGCCAGTGTAGCCGAATTAGTCATGGTGAACGATGAGAAGGGTGTTTTCGGGTTACCGGATTTGATGAAAGGATCGGCGGAGGTGCTCGAAAAGGATCGACGGATTTGATGAAAAGGTGATAGCGAAAAGCATCAATCAGATGAATGCATTGTAGAAAATTCAATGCACCGAAAGGTGCAAGTTGAAATTTGAAAGAAAAAAAATAAACAAATGCACCGAATGATGCATAGTCAAAAAGGTGCAGCAATTTGTTGAAAAAATAAAAGGGGAAATTACAAACTTTAGTCACTAAACTTTAGGGTATTTACAAATTAGTCCTTATGATTCAACTATAAATACCCTAGCTCATTTAGCTTCAAAACCATCCCAAAACATTCTAGCTTTCTTCCAATACTAGAGAGAATTTAGAGAGTTTCTTGAGAGTTGTTTTCTCATTTTTATCAAGAGATAATTATCATTGTTTTCTCCTTGGTAGATCGAGAGAGGTTGTAATTCCTATTTTTCTCATAGTGAAAATCTTCTACCGTTGCTCGTGGTTTTTACCCTATATTATTTAGGGGTTTTCCACGTAAATTTTGTGTCTCTTTTTATATTCATTTTTATTTTCTCAAATTATCAGTTGCGATTTTGCTCTATCCGATAGCCGTCTTCCGCAACAATTGGTATCAGAGCCAGATTTGAGTGTGTAATATCTGCTTATTATCTTTGTGGTTGCCACCAAAAGGTGGATCCTCCAACATAAGAAAATAATAAGTTATTACCCATTTTTTGAAAGTTCTAGAGAACTATTCACGATAGTAAAATAGTGGGAGCTATCCGTAAAAGAAGTTATAGCAACGAAATTTGATATTGAAAAATTCAATGGGAGAAATTTCTCATTGTGGAAATTGAAGATGAAGGTCATCCTGAGGAAAGACGGTTGTCTATCAGCTATCAGTGAAAGGCCGGTGGATTTCACAGATGACAACAAATGGATCGAAATGGACGGGAATGCTATGGCAAACTTTCATCAAGCATTAGCAGATGAAGTATTGTCAAGCATCGAGGAGAAGAAGACATCTAAGGAGATATGAGATCATCTCACCAAATTGTATGCACAATAAAATTTTCCTTAAGAGGAAATTGTACACTCTCCGGATGCCAGAATCTACTTCAATGACGGAGCACTTAAACACGCTGAACACTTTATTTTCTCAACTTACATCCTTAAGCTGTAAAATAGGAGAACAAAAACGTGTTGAACTTCTACTTCAAAGTCTACCGGATTCGTATGATCAACTCATCATCAACTTGACAAATAGTAATGTCACCAGTCTAGTCTTCGACGACGTTGCAGTTGCTGTTCTACAAGAAGAAAATCAGCGCAAGAATAAGGAAGACAGACAAGTAAATCTACAACAAGCTGAAGCATTGACAACGATGAGAGGGAGATCAACAGAACGTGACCAAAGCAGCAGTCACAAATATGGTAGATCGAAGTCGAGGAGCAAGAAGAATTTAAAGTGTTACAATTGTGGAAAGAATGGTCATTTGAAGAAGGATTGTTGGAGTCTAAATAAAAACTCCAATCCACAAGGCAATACCGCAAACACTTCAGATGATGGAGATGCTCTATATTGTGAAGTGTCAACCACCGTGGAAGGTAGAAAGAGATATGCAGACATATGGCTCATTGATTCGGGAGCAACATATCACATGACATCAAGAAGAGAATGGTTCCATCATTATGAACCTGTCTCAGGAGGATCTGTGTATAGTTGCAATGATCATGCCTTAGAGATCATTGGCGTGGGAACAATCAAATTGAAGATGTATGATGGAACAATTAAAGTTGTTCGAGATGTGCGGCACGTTAAAGGCCTGAAGAAAAATTTATTATCCTACGGATTGTTGGATAATAATGCAAGCAAGATTGAAACTCGAAAAGGAATCATGAAGGTGTTCCGTGGAGCACTTGTGGTGCTGAAAGGTGAAAAGATAGCTGCAAACTTGTACATGCTGAAGGGAGAGACTTTGGTAGAAGCAGAAGTCTCTGTTGCCTCATGTAGTTCAGATTCGGCAATGCTATGGCATCAGAAACTTGGACACATGTCAGAACAAGGAATGAAAGTCCTTGTGGAGTAAAAGCTACTTCCAGACTTAACAAAGGTATCACTTCCTTTGTGTGAGCATTGCATAACAAGTAAGCAGCATCGGTTGAAATTCAACACATCAAATTCTAGAGGCAAAAGTGTTCTAGAATTGGTTGACTCTGACATATGGCAAGCACCAGTTACATCCCTAGGCGGAGCAAAATACTTTGTCTCATTTATTGATGACTACTCCAGGAGATATTGGGTGTACCCTATTAAAAAGAAGTCAGATGTGTTTTCCACTTTCAAAAACTTCAAAGCGCGGGTGGAACTTGATTCTGGAAATAAGATCAAGTGTTTCAGAACAGATAATGGAGGAGAATACACAAGCGAAGAATTTGATGACTTTTGTAGGAAAGAAGGCATCAAAAGACAGTTCACAGTGGCGAACACTCCTCAACAAAATGGTGTGGCAGAGCGGATGAATAGAACCTTGTTAGAAAGAACAAGAGCAATGTTGAGGGATGCAGGCCTAGAAAAATCATTCTGGGCAGAAGCAGTCAATACCGCCTGTTATTTGGTGAATCGAGCTCCATCAACTGCAATAGAGCTGAAGACACCAATGGAGATGTGGACTGGTAAACTAGCTGATTATTCAAACCTCCATATATTTGGAAGTATTGTGTACGTGATGTACAACTCCCAAGAAATCTCAAAGGTGGATCCAAAATCCAGGAAATGCAAATTCTTGGGGTATGCTGATAGAGTAAAGGGGTATCGCTTGTGGGATCCCATTGCTCGCAAAGTGATCATCAGTAGAGATGTTATATTTGTAGAAGATAAACTACAAAGAAAAGAAGATGATGATAGCGCTAAAAAGTCAGAGACTACTCAGATACATGTGGAAAAAGAGGTTGAACAAGGAGATTCTTCTGAAGCAGAACCAGCACAAGATGAACAAGAACCAGAGAATTCTGAAGCTCCAACAACTCGTCAATCAGATCATGTGAGAAGACGTCCCAATTGGCACTCAGATTATGTTATAGAAGGTAATATTGCATACTGTCTTTTAACAGAGGACGGTGAGCCATCAACATACCAGGAGGCAATAAACAGCTCAGATGCTTCACTGTGGATGATGGCGATGCAAGAAGAAATCAAAGCCCTTTATAAAAATAATACATGGGACATTGTGCCACTACCACAAGGAATGAAGCCAATTGGTAACAAATGGGTCTTCAAAATCAAGCGAAATGGTGACGATCAAGTTGAGAGGTATCGTGCAAGACTGGTGGTCAAAGGATATGCTCAAAAAGAAGGTATTGATTTCAATGAAATATTTTCTCCTGTGATTCGACTAACAACAGTTCGAGTAGTTTTGGCAATGTGTGCTACATTGGACTTACATCTAGAGCAGCTAGATGTTAAAACAGCTTTTCTTCATGGAAATCTTGAAGAAGAAATTTATATGCTCCAGCCTGAAGGTTTTGAAGAAAAAGAAAAGAAGAACTTGGTTTTCAGATTGAACAAATCTCTGTACGGTCTAAAGCAGGCGCCGAGGTGTTGGTATAAGAGATTTGATTCCTTCATTATGTGCCTTGGATACAACAGACTTAATGCTGACCCTTGTGCTTATTTCAAGAGGTCTAGTGATAACGATTTTGTTATATTGTTGTTGTATGTGGATGACATGTTGGTTGCAGGACCCAACAAAGATCATACTGAAGAATTGAAGGCACAACTGGCTAGGGAATTTGAAATGAAGGACTTGGTATCGGCAAACAAGATTTTAGGGATGCAAATTCACCGAGACAGAAGTAATAGGAAGATTTGGCTTTCACAAAAGAATTATTTGAAGAAGATCTTGTCACGATTCAGCATGCAAGATTTTAAGCCAATTTCTATCCCTCTTCCTATTAACTTCAAATTATCCTCCAGTATGAGTCCTAGCAGTGAAAAAGAGATGATGAAGATGTCTCGAGTGCCGTATGCATCAGCAGTGGGAAGTTTAATGTTTGCTATGATATGCACAAGACCAGACATTGCACAAGCAGTGGGAGTGATTAGTCGGTACATGGCGAATCCAGGCAAAAAGCATTGGAATATTGTAAAGAGGATCCTAAGATACATCAAAGGGACCTCAAATGTTGCGTTATGTTACGGAGGATCAAACTTACTTATAAATGGGTATGTCGATTCTGACTATGTAGGGGATTTGGATAAAAGCAAATCTACTACAGGATATGTGTTCAAAGTTGCTGGTAGAGTTGTAAGCTGGGTTTCAAAATTGCAGTCAGTTGTGGCTATATCCACAACAGAAGCAGAATATGTAGCAGCTACACAAGCCAGTAAAGAAGCAATTTGGTTGAAGATGCTATTGGAGGAGCTTGGGCACAATCAAGAGTATGTCTCTCTGTTTTGTGACAGTCAAAGCGCCTTGCATCTAGTAAGAAATCCAATATTTCATTCAAGGACAAAACACATACGAGTTCAGTACCATTTCATTCGTGAAAAGGTGGAAGAAGAGACGGTAGATATGTAGAAGATCCATACCAAAGACAACATAGCAGATTTCATGACAAAAACGATCAATGTTGATAAATTTACTTGGTGTCGATCCTCTTGTGGCCTATTAAAAACGTAAGCAACATGAAGGTACAAGGTAGAAAGATTGGTGTGAAGATATGATTGTTCTAATCAAATCTTCAAGTGGGAGATTGTAGAAAATTCAATGCACCGAAAGGTGCAAGTTGAAATTTGAAAGAAAAAAATAAACAAATGCACTGAATGATGCATAGTCAAAAAAGTGCAGCAATTTGTTGAAAAAAATGAAAGGGGAAATTACAAACTTTAGTCACTAAACTTTAGGGTATTTACAAATTAGTCCTTATGATTCAACTATAAATACCCTAGCTCATTTAGCTTCAAAACCATCCCAAAGCATTCTAGCTTTCTTCCAATACTAGAGAGAATTTAGAGAGTTTCTTGAGAGTTGTTTTCTCCTTTTTATCAAGAGAGAATTATCATTGTTTTCTCCTTGGTAGATCGAGAGAGGTTGTAATTCCTATTTTTCTCATAGTGAAATTCTTTTACAGTTGCCCGTAGTTTTTACTCTATATTATTTAGGGGTTTTCCACGTAAATTTTGTGTCTCTTTTTATCTTCATTTTTATTTTCTCAAATTATCAGTTGCGATTTTGCTCTATCCGATAGTCGTCTTCCGCAACATGAATTAGGGAGGGACGCATTCGATGCGGAGGTTAAAAAGCTCGGACAACTACAACACCCCAATGTTTTGACACCTTTAGCTTACAACAACAACAACAAAACCCTATTTCCATATGCAGTGGGGTAAGGGGAGGTAGGGTAGTAGGCTGCCTCCAACGCCAGGTTGAAAGCAGCTTCCGTGGAAGACCTCCGGCCGTCAGAAAAATAAAAATAAAGATAAAATACAATGCATATATAAATAAATATATAAATACATAGTTGAACAGTCGTTATATGTAGTCTTCATATGCGCGTCTGTAATGGGAAGTAATCCCTAAAAATGAGTCTCTACGTAAAAATCTCTTCAATATATAACTTTTGCTTTACTATTTGCATGGTATGAAATTATAACTTTTGCCTTGGTTTCTTAAATACAATATAAACCATCCATGACCATGGGTTCTAAACTAAAACCATGAAACCGTGCCAGGTGATGGTGGCAAATACGGTTGTGAACTTGATTTGCGGACCCGAGTGAAGATTATGCGAGGAATAGCCGAGGGACTCGACTATCTTCACAACGAGTTCGCTTCACGAGACGTGCCTCACGGGAATTTGAAATTAAGCAATGTTCTACTGGGTCCCGATAATCGTCCGTTGCTGTCGGACCATGGATATCACCATTACTAAACGTCGACGGTTTAGATCGCTTGTTTGCTTATAAAGCTCCCGAAGCCATACGAAAGCAATCCGTGTCGTTTAAAACTGATGTATATTGCCTGGGGATCATCATTCTTGAGATGATTACAACGGAACACCCTTCACAATATGTTAAAGATGGAAATGGCGGGACCGATATAGTCCAGTGGGTGGCATCCTCGTTTTCGGAAGGGAGGCAAACTGAATTGCTTGATACCAAGATCAAGGGCTGCCGGAATTCAGTGCGTTGCATGGAGAAGCTTGTCCCGATCAGCGATTAGACATTAAAGAAGCCATTAGACTGATGATGAGATAAATATAGAATTGAAGCAATTTGGTATAATCTAGATATCTTAATATTTTTCATCGAGAATTGCAAGTCATTTGATATTATGAAATCATTAAATCTTTTTAATTTTTTTAAGAAGATAAGTTTTCTCTTATCGTACAACGGTACAAGTACAAATCTATGATGAGACGAAGATAAATATAAATAGAATTGTTATCTCTTCATATAATTAATTATTAAATCAAATTTTACGTATTTATAGTTTTATTATTATCAGATTATAAATATAATCGTATGGTACACAAAAGGGTTGCATGCGAGTGGGAGTTTTACCTCCGGGTGTCCAAGGGTGCATTGCGGGGAAGGTTTTAAGACTTGCAATGCCATGTTTGAAGAGGTTCATAGGACTAAATCAAAATGGTTCAATGCCATGTTTGAAGAGGTTCTAGATTTTGTTCCATTTGCTCATATGGTTATTGTTGTATTGTAACTTGCAATTCTGTACGTGTGTAATGATATGAAGCATCATTTCCACCTCGACTCGAATTGGTTCTCCATTTATATAATTTTCAAACTGGTCACAATTTCCACGGATAACTGATCAGTACAAACGGTATGGTTCTGAATGTTGAACGCACCACGGATTCACAGCTAGGATTTTTTGTCACTCTGTCTTGTCTTCCAAATCACCATTAGACGATGTTTCGTTGCTGCCCTGAATTGTTCTAGCTTCTGGTGCACTTCTAAAGTCTTTTGAAGGTGCTGAAGAGGTTTTTATGAGTGTCAAAGTAGAATCTTCTTAGTCAAAATCTTCATTCGCTTCACCGGAGTAAGCATACCTATTAAAATTGAAACAACCAAACAGCGAATTGTTAGAAGCTGCAAAAACATTGAAATAAGTTTTCAAAGATCGACACCTAAACTAAATATGCAGGAACTTCAGCCACACAATCAAACAGCTAAAAGGTTTCTAAACTCTATAACACCGAGACTAGCTTAAAATTGATTCTCACGCAAGTAATCCATACTACATAGACATCTCAAGTTGCTTGGTTTTACCTTGATTAACAACCAGTAATAAATTCATTAAACAATCGAGCCCCCCCCCCCCCCCTTTTTGAACGTCCATAAAACATGTAATAAACAAACTATATCAGAAAAGGAATGACAGAAAGAGAACCTTAGATCTCAAAAAGTTATCTTTACCGTGTAGAATTCTGAGAAGGTGCCCAAAGAACACAAATGACACAGCAGAGAGAAAGATAAGATTTGCCAGAAGGCCGGGATGATCCAAGCATTCTGCCACTGCTCGTTGTAAATGTCATTCGACTTGAAGTAAAGCTGAAAAAACAGAATTACATAGTTGTTAGGTGCAACTGGTTCTCAACAGCAATCACATTTTCCTCACACTATACGATGTAGTTTCAGATTACTCATACTTCCTATTGTAAATTACTAGGTTCTTTACTTTCTTGTAAATTGTATGAACTTGAAGTCTATTGATAAAGCATCCAAAAGAAAGTATTTAAGATTCAAAGATATTGGACTTGACTTACCTCATAACATACCCAACCTACGGACACAATAACCATCACTGCCAATGCATTCGCGAACTTCCTGTATATATCCAACTTTACCACCATCCTTCTAGCCTGTTTCACCAATCAGCAATGAAAAAAAACATTTTTTCCCGGTAAAAATGAAGTGTCATTACTCTAAATAACAAAATAAACAATAAAAGATGGGGTGACAAGGCAACTGTTAAAACGAAAAAGAATACCCGGAGTTTATTTAAAGTTGAAGAGAGAGAAGTAAATATCCAAAGAATGAAGAAGGCATCTAAGATTGCAACCGGAAGAACGAAAAACAGTCTAGCCTTTCCAGAAATATCGCTCACTGCACCAACATTTTCTACCAACTCAAGGACTTCAGATGCCAGAAAGAAGGTTGCTCCAAGCATGATTACCTTTGAAGTAAGCCCACCAAGAGTAGGTCTCACAACACCATAACCCATGGAAACTATCAAAATAATAATCCGTGCAATTGTATGTTTAATAGTATTGAACGTGACTGCCCACATGGTGATTCCAACGGGCCGGATTCCACTCTCATTGAATTCAGCATAATCAAAATACCAAAGAGCCATCTCAAGCATGCCAAGCATTATCACTAATGTTATACAATTCTGCAAAGGAAGAACTTCTCTCCAAAATCTTGCATACTGCAGGAACCAAAAGATTCCGAGGATCACAAAAGCGAGGGACATGAACCCATAGAAGTTCATCAGAGGTGCCATTCTACCAGGTAGATAGCCAGTAGGGTTTTTCCATACGGTTTTCCCCTCTACTGTTAAATCTTTAAGATTTAAGTCACAGTTAATGAAGTACAAGTTATACATCCCAGTATTAGTGATCTTTAGTGTCCTTGATGGCAATGTTGTGTTATAGACTGGATTTTTGTAGAGAAGAATGTCGAAAGAAAATAGGTTTTAGAAGAAGAATTGAGAGATTACAGAAAGAAGTTTGCATCATTCATTTCATAAGAAAAATTTTTACAATCAAGCCTAGTATTATTTAATTACATGAGCCATAGAATTCCTGCCAGCTGTCCAGTGTCATAACAACTATCTAACAGAATGATTCTTCTCTTTCTATTCTTTCTCAGATACTGGGCCTTCGTGTTGGGCTGCTCCATCACGCCATTATCCTTCCAGGCCTGCTCCTCTGCTGTGGTAAGTTTCCTGTGCATCTCACGTGATTTAATTCCCAATCCTATCTTCAATCCCTAACCCTCGATCCCCATTTCCCAATTGCTCCTGCTTCCTCGTCTCTCTTCTTCGATGCTTCCTCTTCTCTCTTCTTCTCCAACCATAACATGTTGCAACCTCATCATCTACATTAAATGAGATGCCGAACACTTTAGGCCAGCCAGGATTCATTGTGGAAGGGCGATGAATTACTTCTCCTTCCAAACAAACTCCAAGTTTTGAAAGATCTGCAGTGCAACAAACAGCTCTTTGACCTCCATAGGCTGAACCCCCAACCGTCTCTCTGTCTTCCACCTCAAAAACAATTGCTTGAACTGAGTGCGAGTTAAAGTTTGCCGATTCTTTGGGTCTATGGAATGCAATCTTCTCAAAACTGGTTCAAGATTTACCCACAATTTCAGGTATCAAAAGAAAAAGAAGGAAAAAAAACAAAGAAACATCTTCTGTGTTCCCCGGTTTTCAAACATCTAAATTTTAGTCAATTACACATTGAAAATATCTTCAGAAACATGTTTTCCCCAGGGTTTTAAATAGTGGTTCGTGAATGCGACAGCGCCCGCAAAATAGCGGTAGCGCTGCCTTCCATTATACCCGCTATACCCGTAATAGCGCCCGCTATACCGGTAATGCGCCCACTATGGCCGCAATTGCAGTAAACATGATCAAAACCACGATCGCAATTTGAATCCCTGGTCCCCCTCTAATGGTTGGTAGCTAGTTCTATGTTAAAATCGACTTGACCACACCTCCAAACTAAACAAGATCGGAAAGAATCTTAAATTTGAGCAAAGTTTGATCTTTTAGTTCCGTTTCACTTGCAAACTTACAGTCTATGAACTTTAAATTTGCCAGCACTGTTTCTACTCAAAATCGTCTTTGCCACCCAATTCTAATTCAAAATCCTAAAAATTCTCAAATCCCACTCAACTGAAACAAAAACCCACTAAAACTATAAGAAAAAGTAAGGAGATCTAAATCCTAAAATCAGCAGAGACTTCCATAAAACATGCGAACTGCAAAGAATCAAAAAAAGAAAAGAAAAGGACAAGTGCAAGAATACCGGATGTAAGAGTCACCTCCAATGGCAATCACATTGTAGGGGTCCGCAAACGAAGAATATATGCCTTCGCTGCCGCCATGGACGACGAATGCATTGCCTTTACTGACGAATTTCTCTCCATTGTACCCATGAACTGAAGCTTCAGTGATGGAAACAAAGCAGAACCACAAAAGGCATAGAAGGAAAAGAGTATTTCGAAGCTTCGGCATTGCTACCCAAAGATCTATTGCTTAAAACAGAACAGAAAAATGGAGATTTTGGTTGGATCTGCTGATCTGCAGAGTAAAATGAATAACTTATTATTTCAGGGACAGCTAGAAAAAGGCCAAGGTTAAAGGAGCAAGTAAACTGTATGACTAGAAATTTATAGTTGTAAGAACGAGAGAATGATAGGCACGGTGGAAACAGACAGAGCTGAAAAGAATCTAATCTTTACCTTCTCGGTCATATAATGATTAGAGTCCTCTAACCATGATTTAAATCTTAGGTCAAATTTTGATATTAGTCCCTGCATTGTACATTAAATTATAGATTTAATCTTTAGTCAATTTTAACCATATTTTTTTCTTTTAAAATTATAATGTTTATTCAAATATTATAAGAATAATATTATTAAATTATAAAATATTAAACAATATGAGTTAAACCTATAACTTATTATTTAAATCAAGATCGAATTTAAATTAAAATATATCATTCAATTTACAATTTACACGTAATATAATCTTCAAAAAAATTGTTTAAATTTTTCTGAACTTATTTTAGTGGGACCTTTTGACTGGATAGGATAGCTTGGAAAGTACGTTTTTTTTTATCGAAAGGGTCGCTGACGTGTCTTCATTTGATGCAGACTCACATGTCTAGTCTAACAGCAACAATAACGAGAAAAGACTACGCAAAAAACTGGTATCAGAGAACACAAAATGACTTCCCATAACTTAAAGCACCGACAAATCATGGCGAAGCTTTGTGAGATGCATTTGTTCACAAATGTTACAAGACAAGAACAGAATGTAGAGGGAGGGAAATTATGGAAAGAAAGAGAGATGGAATATCTTCTACCCTGCACCAACAACCGCCATAAAACTTGCGGATCACTACAACAGGATGCAGGAGACATGAGTTAGTCCAAATCAAGGAACACCATTCTTTTCCTCATTGTTCCTTTCAGATCTGTTGCCTCCCTTTCTGCCTTCTGTGCCTGCATAAGTCACAAAGTCATTTATTAATCCAACTACAAAACACTTCACAACAATGCAATAAACTAGTTGTTTGCCAAAAACAGAGTTTCCATATATAAAGGACAACAATCTAGAGAAAATACAGATGAATCTTATATTTTAGTTAAATTGTGTTCCTACATTTGGTTTAACTGCTAGTAATATGTAAAATGCACTAGAAATCAATGTCCATATATAATCGCATCATAAGCATTAAGAAAATGCAGCTGCATGGTAAGTAACTCCCATCGTGGGAAGTGGGGACCTTGCCAATCCTGCCCAAGAAACTGGGCTGACAGAAAGAGGTCTGGTACAACCAATTTCTTTTAAACTTCAATTCCTCTAATGCTCAAATTAGTTAACCACATATTGATGAGCATACCATCAAAAGGACCAACAGACAATTACAAACATCTGACTTTTATCATCAGTGATGAAGATATTTTCCAAACAAAAGTTTTTCCATGACCCATCATAAGATGGTTAGAGTTCCCTTAATTTATTCTTCCTTATTTCAGACACTATCATAAGAAATACTTGGTTCACCTCCCATTTGACCCATATCAGTAAACAAAAAAATTACCGCTGCATGACCCATTATCTTCCACCATCCTCATGTTGAAAATCAATGTGAATGCTTAAAAGTTAAATATATCTAAGAATTTGAATGTCTTGATTTCAAAGGTTATCAATTTTACTCTCTATTTTTTCTACATGGCAACATTACATAAATGATAATAATAATGCATGTCCACAGAAACTTGAGACACTGAAAGAAGGAAGAAAAAGGGAGGGGGGGGGGGGCTAAGAAGACTAAGTGGAGCTTATGAGTATTCAGAGAATCAATAATTTCTTAGGGAACTAATATTATTGCTCAAAGAAGCACATAATTCATACAAAAGATTCAAAAACTTACCCTTCTAATTTCTGCGACAGAAACACAAGTCATATATGGAGGAAGTTCCTCTCTCTCCAAGTCCTAACATCAAATGCAAATTATAGATACCAAAATGAGATTATAAATTAAAACAAAGGCTAATGGAAATCAATGGAATTAGATAACTTAGCCAAATCATACCAGTTCACCAATCAAGACAACATTTTCCCACGGATTACATATAGACCTAAAGGGATGTCGCCAAAAAGATCACCAACAATAACTCTTTCACAAGCACCCTCAAGAACAGCATTGGCTGAAACAAACTTCAAATTGTCAGGAACGGATAAAACCAGTAGCTTGTCAAGCCCAGAAGTGTTAGGAAACTAGACATCATACCAAATTGGTCAAATGAACGTAATGTTCCCATAAGCTTCCGACCATCTCGCAGCAGCGCTAAAAGTTTTCCTGCATCATATATGGAATAATGAGATGTAGAAACTGGCATCACAGAATACTTTCCAAACATATGTTTGAACTTCGATTCTAACACTGCAACTAAACGCTCTAACAAAGATCTATGTTTGGCAGAAAATGAGAAGTAAAACAAAGAAAGTGATGGAAATTTATAAACCTTAACACAATATCAGAGTTCAGAAAGCTCCACAGCAAAGACTCAATACAACAGTCATGCAACAGGCCAATTTGTTGAAACTTTTTTTATTTTTAAATTTTCTTCCATATCAAATCCCAAAGTTTTATCCAAATCCTACTTAACTATTATAGAATCAAATCAAACTTTTAACTAATAGGTCTACTTAACTATTATAGAATCAAATCAAACTTCTAACTAATAGGTCTACTAATTATTTGTTGACTATTAACTAATACATGGACAATCCTAAAAGACATCATAAACAAAATGCAAATTCGGAAATGGATTGCAGAATCATAAACAATTAAATGAATAAGAACCCTACATGAGATTAAGCATACAACTAGAAATTCAACAAGTCATCAGCATATAAACGACGGAACAACTACACCTAATAGAACAACTGAAAGTCAATGCCAAAAGAAAACAATTTATTGCAGCAAAGAATAAATCTCAGGGCAGCATAAATTTAACAGCGAGAACAAAAGAGAGAGAGCATCCTGTCAAGGTAACCGGCAAGAGAAGTAGAGAGGTAGATATCTTCAGGGCCTGCCCAAGACATTGATCACCTTTTTTGGGTCTCTCCAAAAAAATTAGGCCAAAAATAGACCTTTCCAATACCAATTACCCAAATATGGCATTGGCCGTTGAGAATTCTCTCTTCTATAATCTATCCCCGAACTCCAAAATTTAGCGACATAAAACCCCTCCGAGAAAAACAAAAGCAACCCAAAGACGTAAATATCACGAATTATCCAAAACCAAAGATTCCAATAATCCTAGATCCAAGAAGAAGAAGAAGAAGAAGCCTACGCGGAAAACCTTCGGAAGTCAAGAAATTGGGGTTTATTTTTCTCTTCCGGTTTGAAGGGGCTAAGCGTTAAAAATATATATTGGAGCTTTCAGATCTAATCTCACCGGAAGAGAGAGAAAATTGAGAGAAGGTCCGGGCAAATGCGGGAAAATTAGAGACGGGTGGGAAAATGGATTGGGAATTAGGTCGTGGGGTTTAACATGGTGAAAATTGGCTTCATTTCGAAATATGTTGTTGCCAAATGTCTTTTTCTTTGGTAAAATTGATTCAACGCAGAAAGTTAAATACAACCATTTCACAACGATTATTGCAATTATAAATTAAGGGGTTTAATATGAATTAAAACATTCCAACTCAGCATAATCTTCTATTAAAAACTAAGCATAATCTTTATAAACAATCACATAAATTTAACAATTTAAAAATGATTTGATAAAAAGCATAACACATATATTTCCTTTCTAATCTAAAGTTGGACGTTTTGCTATTGAAAATGAACAAAATTTAAATTGCTTATTTAATCATACACTAAAACATCAACTTCTGAACTTGTGGTAATCTCATGACACGGTGTATTAAATATAAATTTTTTATAATTATACATTTTATCACAGATTAAATACATAAATATAAATTATAAAAATTAAATAAATCATTCTTTCATACAAAAGTAAACAATAAGATTATTTTATAGAATGGATTTTCAAACATGATAATCTTATAAACACAAGTAAATAAGGATAAATATAAAGTTAAACATGATATAAACCCGATCTAAATATAGATCAAACAAATTAAATTGAATTGAAATCTGATATAAACCTTGATGTAATAATTTAAATTTGATCTAAACTCGAATCAATTTAGGTTATCATGATCGTGTCCATAATTAAGTTTTTTTTTTTAAAAAAGGAAAAGAAGAAAAAGAAGAGTCGGGGTAGAAAATAAGGATAAATACAAATAATGTTTAGCCGTTGAGCTCTTCCGGTGAAATACAGAAATCAATTTCAGATACCTCATGAACATGGGTTGCACTGCGTCCATAGTTACAACCATGAAAAAAACACAACTACAACATCCGCACACTTTTCCTTTTATCTTGTCATAATCGATTCATAGATATGATCTGAAATTTTCAGTCGTGGTACATTTCATGTTCTTGAATCCTAGATTATAGAACATAGGAACCTGCAAATCTATGTGCTTTTAGATCTCCAGAACAATATCTGCAATAAGATTCAACAGCAAGTAATTAAAAAACGTAGTTTCTGGTTTGTTTTTGGATGATAATTAAATCTACCAAGAAAAGCTTACACTCAGAATCTGTCTTCACCCATTTATATCCATCTTCACTCTTTCTCCCCTGGGTTTCTTCTTCATTATTTTGCTTCCTGGGTGCTTGTTTGTCTTGTAAATATTTCTTTGTGGCTGATGCTCGAGAAGGATTTTGATTGTAAATCTTCTTGCGGAGCATTACCCTCAAAAGCTGTTGAATCGTAAAACATTTGATATAATTTCGCAGTTTGATTATAAAGTTTAATAAGATATGGAATCGTGTTTCTGCTTAGTGTACCTTCTCCATTTTTGATTCCTGCAGTGTATCTCTGATACTCGGGGCAGGTGAAAATCCGCTGCTGCAAACAAACATCTTCTTCAAGAGGAAAGAAATGGATTTCTTCCCAATGGATTTCTTGTTGTTTTCGGCACAAATGTCCTTGCATCTGCCCAGAATGACACTGATGGCTCGATCAATGTCATCTTGATCCGATTTATCTCCCGAATCACTGCAAAGTGCCTTGCTAATCCTCCTATCAACTTCCAAGCTCGATGGACAGTTGAGAAACCTATCCAATGGTAAATTTGCCACTTCCTTTTTAACATCGGGAGCGGGTTTTCGGGACAAGAGTCTGGTTAATTCCTCTTCTAGTTTCCCGACTTCTTCGGGTGTAAATTCGTGTAAATCCTCGGACGAAGACGGCTCCTGTTCCTCTTCAATATCGAACGTATCTCGTCGGGTGATGTTTCGGGATCCAGGATTTTCGGGAATGTCATTATTGTTACCAAATGTTCCTATTGCCAACAATCCATGAGGCCAATCACTGAACTCTTGTCGAGCCTCTTGTTTCATGTGCTCTGATAAACAAAAACAACACTAGATGTCACATGTCCTTGTCCCATGGCATTATCAGGGTTATTTTTTTATGGATATTAACGGCAAAGACCATGGATTTATCAAAACCCCCGTCTCTGATCTTGGTTTTAGAAAAACAAGTTTGAAGAATATTATTGGGGGAAGTTGAATGAGAATGGTCCTTGTTAAACAAGCATATAGGACAACGTACAATTTTCTCAAACAACATTTCACTTGCATCCCCACTGACTAAAATTGTTTGTGGAGGTTACTTGGACACCTCTGACATACCCTGATATATATATATGACGTTTAATAAATTTGAATTACAACCTCTATCGTTATTTTCATTCTTTATAAAAGATCAGTCATGTTTAATTACAACGAAGAGGGAAAAATGCTTACTAGTAGTAGGAACTGTATGGGATTTACTGCTCCCTGGTTTCCCATTAAGCTTATTTTGCACCCAACCAAAGAACTACAATGGAACATATGAAAAGCATTCATCAAAATCATTCGGTCTGGGATCCACGATGTGAATTTGAACTCAAAACTTCACTTTAAGGAGTATGCAGAGAATCATATATATATGAAAAAAGAAACTGACCTTCATCTTGAGACGAAGAGGAGGATAAGCCGAGAGCCTTTAGGGGCGAGCTGGGGAGCTTTCAGCACTGAATCTTTGGAAGAGAATGGTGGTGGAAAACGTATATGCAAAACTCGGGAATAAAGGAGGCGTATCTTAATAGCCAACGAGAGTTGAGCTGTGCATGGAAATATATATAATAAACTAAAAATGGATGAAATTAATGACCTCTTAATATCTGAATTATAATAATCTATGAATATATGTCCATATCTATGTAATAACACGTGATTGGCGAATACCATGGGCAGGATTCAACAACATCCGGCTGCAGAAACCCTCGTGGCTCCGGATTAGCCCATTAGATCGCCAATATGCTGATTTCAAGACAAAATATATTGCTAGTAGAAGTGTAACCATCAAATTTCTATAAATTTATTACCCAACGATCCTGCGAGTGAAACGAAAAAGGATTTTCCGGCAACTTTTAATAAGATATATATGCTTAAATAAATAAAATCTTTGTTATTTATTAAAACGTTAATCTTAAAAACAATTATACATATCTATACAATTATTTTAGTTTCGCTTTAATGCAAGTGAATTTCTATATACTGACGCCTTGCACGTGTTAGACAAAGCAGAAAACGGAAGTTTCTTAATGCAGAGTGAGACAGTTTGCTGGGTGATGACTTAATTTCATAAAGTTTATCATGAATTTGAAATGACATTAATTTTTTAATAGAAAGTCATAAGAGGTGATGTGCTCATTTGTGTTGTTAACTAAAAAGAACAACCCATTTACCATCGCATGGTATGTGGAATCGTTCACCATCACTGCCAATTTCACTAACATCGTATTTTTTTTAAGTATTAGATGCTAAATTTATTCAATAGAGCAGAACAATGTTCCGTGTAACAGACCTAAAAGCTAAAACGAGCAGACATGGGAGCATGAAGCAACATGGGGTTCACAGCTTAGAAAGGAGAACATTAATTAAAGATAAGATTTGAGAGAGGATTTGGAAACCCCACTCCTCTCAGGTGAATAATGAATAATTTCATGGAGCTTCATGCACAGCTAGAGAAGGACGTAGATCTACAGTTCCATGGAGAAAAATGACAAGAAGCAGAGTTCGGAGAGCCGTATTATTAGACCCATCATACAACAAACTTTCTAGCACGTTACTTTCATCCCCATCCAGTCGGAAACTGTCCAACTCATAAAGAAACAAAACAGTTCGTGGTCGAAAACCAAAGCCTTTGTTTCCTTCCCTTCACTATGATTTTGGTTTTTAAAATATATATTATGCTTTTCGATTTGTACCATCGTGCTTTCCCCCATACTTTACACCGCAAAATGATAGAGAAATGAAGAGGAGGGAACTTAATTGAAAATGTATTAATACATTTATATGAATTTTATGTGCTTTTTTCACAATTATTAATTCATATATTGTTAAGAGTAAAAGATGTAAACTAATAATTATCTTAAATAATTACCGGTAATGAAAAATGGAGATTTATCAATTAATATGTGATTATTGAAAATCAATTTTATTGAATAAAGTAAAGAAATGCACTTCGATATGTAAAAAAAGAAAAAAAAAAGTAAAGAATTGCAGGAGCCAGTCACATAGTTGTTCTTTGAAAAAGGCTGGGTTGGGTGAGCGGTAGGCAACGTGTCAAGTAGTCAAGGACAAAGTGAAATCCCATCATCTGTTGTCGGTCCAACACGTGTACCTAAGGGGTCGGGTTGACTTTTCTTAACTACCCGCTCATTCCCCAACCCAGACCCGCCATTTGAGTATTATCAAAGTCCGTTTTCAAAATCCTCGTATTAATTTTAATTTTTATCGAGCTGGTAGGTCTCTCTTGTGATGATATGTCAGAGAATGTAACGTTAGAGATTATAAACATATTTCACACATCAACTTAAAATTTTAATAGCTTGTCATCAATTAAAAATTATTTATATATATTCGACTTATGTTATAATTGAAACTCGGTTAAACTTAATCGTATTAAATTATGTTATTTCAAACTAAGAATATAAAAGTACTAGGAAACAGTGTCCTAATTAGAGGCCAAGAATGGAGGAGTTTACCCTTGATTATTCACAACAAAGAACCGTGCCTTGTTACAATCCACGGTGTGTTAGATGTAGGAAGAAAAATAATATTACTTGGGTTCTCAGCAGATTCATCGTAATCATGGCCCTCCTACCAAAACACAAACATTTGCTTAATCTGAATGCTAAGGCAAACCCCTTTTCCATTTTATATTTGATTAAGAACTGAAGATCCAATGAAAGGCCAGCTGGTCAAAACTCCACTTACGTGGGCGATCGAGCTCCGCATCTCCGGGGACCCTTGTTTATGTTAGCCGATGTTCCCAAAACTTTCTAAAATTGGTAAGCTTCGCAAATTATAGGTTGGGTCCTAAACCCTAGGGAAACTAGTTGCTATCTTTCTGTTTTAATTATCGTTATTACTGTGTACTTTTAATCTTTTGAGAGTGATTCTTGATTTCCCTTTTCTTTTCTTTTTTTTACATGGGAAGATTACACGTCTATCTCAGTTCCTCTCTACATACTACAGCTTCCACTTCTTTAGGGGGTTCCAGAAGTTCTTGTGTCCCCTGAGAGAGTGACCAGGAGTATTTTGATAGGCCATCTGCTACCATATTACTGCACCTGATCTTGATACTCCAGTCTCGCTTGAGATAATCGTCAATATGTTGCATCATCGAGCTACTTTTCGTTTTATCTTTATCCTGCAGTAACTGCCAAGCATCACTACTATCTATTTTCAAGACAATTTCCCTGGCTCCCGAGTTTCACACCATTTTTAGCCCCTCAAGTACACCCCACAGTTCAGCTTCTAACGTTGAGCAATTACATATTCGTTTCAAATGATACATACTTTGTTATTTACACGAATCTCAACCAACATTTATTTCTCCATCAATATATTTATATATAATAAATATTCAAATGACACATAAACTTTAATAGAATATACGATGATATATATTTACGATTTTGATGTATCATTTTTCATTTTATATGATTATATATAGAAAGTTTTAATTTTTTTATAAACTATTAATTTTTTTATCAATTTAATATCATTTTATATTTATATTAAATGATTATATATATTTAATATGAAAATAAATGGAAGAATTGATTTTCAAAATGCGTATAATTAAATAAAAACAATGTCTATATATCACATTTTATGTATAATCTTAATATTTATTCTAATTTACTAATTTAAAACTTTTTATTTTATTTTATTAAAATTTTAAAGTTATAATTATGATTACAATAAAAATCAATAAGTAAAAAAGAATCAAATTTATTATTATTTTCTTTTGATAGATACAACTAATTCCATTTCAAATAGGAAATGTCTCAAATTACAATGAAGATTTACAATCATAATCGTAAATTAACCACATAATTAGGATAATTTCTTATAATCATTGAAACAAAACTAGCAATTTAATATTACATAAGGACTACAGTACACAAGGAAAGATTAAAATTCTAACCAAGAAATTATAACAAAGACTGATACAAACATATCTTATCGCATCGGCAAACGAACTATAAAATGGATCAAAATATTGAAAGACCACTAACAAACTGCAAATTAGACTCGAACGACCTAAAAAATTATCTATGAACGCAAATCGGGCATCCAAATTCAATCAGAGGGTCCAAAGCAAGAAATATCAACAATATATCATATAAACACCATTTTGATCAGTCGTGGCGGTGTCAAATAAACCCTTAGAGAAAAATAAATAAATGAAAAAATGGCCAAACGAAACCTACCAAAAGGCATAAGAAAACATGTTATAAATGCATATGAAAATGTGTCATACATACAAACTTATTGAAAATAAAAAAAACAAAAGAAAATATAGATGTAATATAAGAAAAGAAAATGACAATAAAAAATACTGGTGGTCAACCACCACCATTAAAGTTGGTGTCACCATTGATCAACAAAGATTAAAAAAATGAATGGTACACCAATAAAAAAATTATTTTTTCAATTTATTATTAATATATATGTTTGATTATAATTAAAATTAATTATTAATATACAAACGAATAGACTAATATCTTAAATATACTTGACTAAGGTAAAAAAATTAGCATACATTCAATTAAATTTAAGTTAGAATAAATTTAAATTTAGAATCGTATTATATCTATGTATGATGATATTTGAATATATGTAATATTTTAAGTGACGCTCTTTTTACCCGTCTAAAAATATTTGTTATTATTGGTGGATAATCTGTAAATTCTTGTGTACAATTGGATATTAAGTATGCTTTGATCTTGGATTAGGGAGCCACCCCTTACCTAAATTTTTGTGTACTATATATATATATATATATATATATATAATATTATTAAATTTTTTTGACAATCAAATTTTAAAATTTTGACTATAATTATTTTTAATATCTTTAAATAATTAAATTTATCAAATATAAATTCAAAACTTACTTGATTTAATATTTTTAAAATATATTTTTAATATTTCAATACTAATATTTAAGATTTTTTATATAGTGATGCATTTAAATTTACTTATACATTTGATTTATCGTTATGAATTATGATTTTTTAATATTATATAATTTTTTTTAGTTATATTATTATTAGATTTATTTTTGATAAATTATAAATCTTATTATAATTTTTTTTAGAGATGAGGATAAGGGGAAACCTTAGGGAAAGGAGGAAAAGTATTTTAATAGATATGAGAGAATAAAAATGAGTTAACTTGATCGAATATATTTATTTAATGACGTGATAGATAGATTTGGATGCGTGTTGAAAAGGAGTTTTCACCGTCTACTGTGTAATTTGGAATGTCAGCTGCCGCTGTGTTTTCACGTGTCTATTTTTGCTACGCGTACGTTCAACAATAGCCAAGCGTACATATGTTACAATTAAAAATGGTTGTCCCTTGTTCCCATATTTAATGGGGTAAGGGGAAGTAAGATAATAGGTTGCCCCTAACACCAGGTTGAAAGCAGCTTCCGTAGAAGACCTCCGAATTATGAAATGCTCTCCGTAGGACTCGATCCCACGACTTTAAGGTTAAAAACATATGTTACAATTCATTAATGAAAAACCTGGATGTTATTCCGAAGCCTGGACGATAATATGTGGCCTTTCCTTGAATTCAAATGTTCTCGCACTGTGTATTTGTTCCTAAATCCTAGCTTTTTTACTCTTTGCTGCTAATTTGTTCAATCTTATGGTAAATTGAGATAATTGCATCACCTTTTAAAGTTAACAAATTATATGTAAATTCAAATTATCTATCTGATTTTTCTTAATTTTCCCCGTATTTTCAGACCAAATTTTTTTGTCTAAACATGTATTTAAAAATTAGGGGTGGCCATTACGGCCCCTAATTTTTTATTATTAAAAAATATAAAAAGGGATAAACATGTATTTAGACCTTCAATTTTTGGTTTATTTTGATTTTTCCATTTTCTTTTGCTAGTTATACATTCTTCTTGAATTAAAATTCTGGCTCTATTCCTGCCCAACTCTTTTCATTGTTTAATTGAATCTGATAATTTTCCTACAACAATAAGTTTTATAATGCTCTATATGATATTTCCATCTCAAGTTGAGCAATATAAGAAAATTTCTATCATTTCTGATTCAATTGGATAAAAATAATAATTTAAAAGATGTGATTAAAATAAAAATCAGTTCGATTCAACCTAAACAAGTGTTTGAAAATATGAATTCAAAGACCGAAATATTTTTCATATATACATTATGAAAAAGATAAACATGCATTTATATATACATTAGTTGAGATTTACCATATATATATATATATATATATATATATATATATAGATTAGTTGAGAATTAATGTAATTGTATGTGTATTTGAAAAGTGTGAAATAAAAATTTGCCTCTAAATAATCATTTGAAAAATTAGTTGACCCTATTCCCATATATAATGGGGTGATGAGAGGTAAGGTAGTAGGTTGTTCCCAACGCCAGGTTGAGAGCAACTTCTGTGGAAGACCCCTGACAGTCATCTAATTAATTTACGTTTGAAATTTTATTTCTAGTATAAATAAAATTTATTGAACACTACTTTCAACAACGACACTTTGGCCAAGTGGTTAAGGCGTGTGCCTGCTAAGTATATGCCATAATATTTAATATCAATAATACTCATCCTCGCAAAATTGTATTGTATGGGTATATATTTATCAATAATAAGAGAATTTTTAAATATGTTTTTTTTATAATTATTAGTGTTTTATTCGTTGATTAATTATTATATATTAAATAGTCTTTCATTCTACTAAATCAACTATAATTAATATTTTATATATTTTTTAACTTTCTATAAAAAAATATTTATTTAATACATAATTTCCTATTTTTTAAATAAATATTTAATCATTTATAAAAATATTATTTTTATCACTCTTTCAAACTCTTCATATCTTTATTGAATTATATATTTATTTCTATTAAAATTATATCAAATAATTAAAATATCCATTATTTTTAAATTTTGTACAAAAGTTTAATTGAGATTTGAAATTATCAGTATTATATCTTAAATAACATCATAATTTACAGATTTTAATTATTTCAAAATTATTTTTTACACTAGTGAAAATGTTCTTAGGACCTAATTAAAGAGGGACCAAATCACCAAGTTGGTGAGCCTGAGACGAAAGAGATGGACCGTATTAAAATAGATTAACGAAAAAGGTTATGGGCTTTGGATTCAATTCCTAAAATTTATAAGTGTCTTTGTTAACGAGTCTCCATGCTACAAGATAACGACATCAGTAGCAGCTGGTCCAAAACTCGGTAATATCACAATCAAAGTAGTTGACCTGTAATTTGGAATTTTTTTGGCATAGTTTTAGCTCACAATGATATATGATGATTATTTAATTTTGGATAAACTACACAAATAATTTCTCGACTACATAGTATTATTTTGTTAAGTCATTTAGGTATTAAAAGTTATGAAATGGTTCTTTGACTATAGGATATTGTT
The DNA here is from genome assembly GCF_006381635.1 of Hibiscus syriacus. NCBI lineage: Eukaryota > Viridiplantae > Streptophyta > Magnoliopsida > Malvales > Malvaceae > Hibiscus > Hibiscus syriacus. The sequence goes on along the minus strand of NW_024063519.1, from coordinate 1,141,437 downwards.
TTGTTCAATCTCTCGAATATTAAAAGTTATAAAATGGTCAATTGACTATTTATATGTTTCAAACTCATCATATTCTGTTAAAAATTTTACAATAGTTTGAGGTAGACGTTAACTATGTTATGGTAAAATATAATCCTAAAATCTCAAACGAATATCATATCTCAATTAATATATTAACATTCAGCTTAGACTGTCATCGATTTTTTAACGAAAAAGGACGAATTTGGAACATATGAATAGTTAAGTGATCATTTTATAACTTTTAATAGTCAAGAGACTCAATCTAATAACTCCTTATAATCAACGGACCATTTTATAACTTTTAATAATTGATAAACTCAAATAATGTAATACCCTATAATTAGGGGACCATGTAACCCCCTAGACCCGGCCTATGCGTTTCGACTAAGTCTAGTGGATCACATTATGATTATTAAAGACATTTTCTGAAATCGTTATTCTATCAATATAAAATCACATTATAAATAACATGAAATTATAAACAAATTATACTATCAAAATCTAACTCGTAAATATAGTACCAATAAATAATAATTTAATTTAAAACATGTCTTCAAATTCAAAATCACAATAAACCGAGCAGTACTAGCAAAAGAGTCATCATTATAAAATCTTATATTTAAAATAAGATTCATGTCACCAAAATAAAGTCAACTTGCAAGATAAAAACATTACAATCTGATTTACTTCAAGAGATATGTTGATCCTCCAAGTGCTCGAACCGAGGTATCTAACCAACAGTATCTGAAAGGGGGAAAACATTTTCAAAAGGTGAGCTAGGCTCAGTGTGTCCCAACATTTCCATAAAATGTCAATAGGTACAAATCATAGTCCAGTAATCTCACAAATTCGTAAAAGAGTTTAACTTTTGAAAATCATAGTTTAAACCCTTTTCTGGTACACCATCAGTAGTTCTCAAAATTATTTTCCATATAGCTTACTTTATGCACATAACAAAAAGAAAGCCGACTTAAGGATAGGCTCTGAAACTTGTATCCTTAAGCCCAAGTCAATAAGTCCATATAGCTTACCCAAAGCACACAGCAAAGGAAAGCCGACCTAATGAAACATCTTGGGGCCCTCAAGAGTCACATTAGGCCCATTTAGCTTGATCAGAGCTATTCCATCGTAATTAAATTCCAAAATTCAATTGCACCGTGACATAAATTCCATAAATCCAAAAACATGGTAATCATATACCATTTCAAAACAAAAATTAGATAGCAGCCATATTCCATAAATTGTCACATTAAATTGGTGCATCCATAAAACAATAACCAATGAATTCGGTGTACCATATATTAAAACCAATAAAACAGTTCAGTAATAAGTAGGGAACACACCTCGACAATAGGTTCAAATAGCAAATCTACTGATTGCTGGTTTCACCACGCTCTGCTACCGTTTTCGAACGCGTGAATAATGGCACACGTGGTTTAACTGATCTAGAAGAGCTGGGTCGAGTTGTCGAACGATCCGGAGAGTCTCTTGTACCTTCAAACAATAATAATCTATCAGTTCCAAATCCTATTTAATTGTTCAAAACTAGACTTCTTAAGTATATAAGCATTTTTTGGGTTTGACTATCAATTTGGGGTATTTCGAGTCTGAATTTGGCCAAACGAATTGTGGAATCGGAATCAGGACGTCGAAAAACACAAAGTATGACTTTTCGAAAATTCAGATTCTTGGTCAAAGTCAACTACTTTGACCGTCGATTTGGAGTCCTTCGGGTTCGAATTTGATGAAACGGACAGCGGAAACGGATTTGGCACGTCGAAAACTATCAGGATAGGTATACTCGGAAAAGATTAACGGTCGTTTAATGCTCGGTCAAAGCCATTTTAAGTTTTGGTCAAAGAAAGTCAACGGTCAACGGTCAACGGTCAACTGTCCGGTCGGGTCGGGTCAACGGTCGGGTCGGGTCGGTCGGGTCAGACCGGTCAAACCGGTTCAGATCGATCAAACCGGTTTGAACCGGTTAAACCGGTCAAACCGGTCAAACCGGTCAAACCGGTTTCCAGCAGCCACTCGCCCTGCGGCGGCGCGTGTGGCGCGTGAGGCGTCCTCCGGGGCCCTAAAAATCCCGAAAAAAATTCTAAAAATTATTTTGAGCGATTTCGAGATACTTACAACGATCGGTTCAAATTTTTGAACGGCGGAGAGCTCGATTTCAAATTGGCTGAATCTTTAACTGCACCACCTCCTCACGCGCCGCCGTCTACGGCGGACAAGGTTGACACCGGTGAACTCGGAACGGCACAAGGAACACGATGGTGCGGGAGGTGTCGTAAACGGAGCAACGATCAGCGGTGAATTTAAGATTTTCTCGGCAATAGAGCTAACAAAACCATTGCTACTTTGACTGGAAATTCCCGACGTTTGGCCGCGTTTCGCTTCAATTAATTTGAAGGGTTTGTTCCTCGCTCGATGATTAACACAACGGTGGTTTCAAAACAACGATCGAAATTCGGACGGCGTTTAGATCGGACTTGAAAGTGGAGGTGTGAGAGGAAGAAAATTGAAGGAATATCATTTGTGATTTCTGAATGTAAATCAGAAATCACGCTTAAATCATCAAGTCTACCGACAATTTTAGGAGAAATTCAGGGCTTGGTCCCTGAATTTTCTTTACTTCAAAAATGGCATACAAGTTTCCATAAATTTTAATTTAGTCACTTAATTTCACCCATTTTCACAATTTACCTCCAATTTTAATTAATATTATTTTGTAAATATTCGGGTTGTTACATACCATTTATGTACTTTACCTTAATTTTTTAGACAAATAAATATATTATAAAAAGTAAATTATAAATTTCATACATGTCATCATGATTATTATTACTTAGATATTAATTAATTATATACGGTGATTTATTAATTATAAACGTAAAAAAAAAGAAACCCTTGACACGTTAGGTAAATCAAATAACTATTATTTTGATAATAATACTACACTTTCGTAACGTACTTTATTTTTCCCAAAAAGAAAAAAGAAAAGAGAATGATGATGTCGATTTATTAATAGTAGCTCAAGCTGAGTGGGAGCCCATGCTTTTATGATGCTTTTGTCTGCATATAGCCGACTCCTCTCTCGTCTCGTACAAACCAACCCTCTCGATGTTCCATTCTCTTTGTTCCACCAACATGGCCGTAGATCAGCGAATCACCGCTACAACAACCACCAAACCACTCCACCAGGCGCGGCGGAGGGTTTTCTTCCTACGATGGAGCCGTAATAAGTTACCCACGGTTCGACTTGGTGGGGGGAAGAAAACACAGCGTTATAATTAAGGACATCGTTGAAGCAGGTTCAACCGTGGAGGCTTTACAGCAAAGAATGTTTATGGAGTCCGCCTTCGCTGCCCCGGTTATGGGTGTTTCCGTCGCTAGCTACCCTTACGCTACCCGACCCTATTTCTTTTGAAACATTTCACCCATTATGTTGTCTTCTTTTTCCCTCTTTTAGGGATTTATTTTTGATTATCTGCATGACGTTATCAAAATCTATATAAGATTGTTAAATGGAATTGTAAAGAAGTTTTCTGAATATAAAATTATTTCACTTGTTCCAATGCCTTTCCATAACATTGTTAATTTTTCTACTGGTAAGTTTACGGTTTACTGTTTACCAGTAAACAAACAGAGGTTAAGAAAATTGATAACTCAAACACCAGGGATGTTTTCATGGGAACCGAGGAATTAGATGCGTCCTTTTGCTTCCTTTGTACTGCAAACTTAAACAGTATTTGACTTGCGTATGGAGAATGACTTGGAATATAGAAGCAACACGAAAGATTACGTCCACATGTTCCAAGGGAAAGATTACATTTATTACTCTACCAAAAATGAAATATAGCAAATGGTAAAAGGATTCAATGTATGATTGACGAAAAGAGAAGGGAAAATGCATGTTAATATCCAACTTGGTCTTGTCTTTTTTTGATTCATCTGGATCATGAAAGTATCATACATACCTCTTGTCATGTGGTGATGTATGTTATAAATTATTGAAAAATATATTGATATTCTTAAGCACATGGAGGACTGGACATACACATGTTGATGTTGATGATTTTCTCTAGGAAAAACAAAGGTCTTAATTTATTTATATCCACTGAGGACTCACTCGGCTCAACGAATCTGGTCTGATAATAATCTGTGCTGTTTGATACAGCTAGCTAGCCTCAATCAATTGCTTGCCTCATCCTCATCATAGGCTTTGCTAAAGCCAGCCATTGGCCTCGTACCCAAGCCCACTCAAGCACAAACAAATACTCAAGATTAACCCTTCATATAATAATCTCATTTTCTTAATCATATAAGTCACTGTGACTGCTATTTGATTATAGGAATGTATAAATATATAATAAACAATGTAATGTAATATTTTAAGTAATATTTAAACTAATTTTACATTTTCTTTGGTTTTCTTAATAAAATAATTCACTGGAACTATAACTTGGACATATTTTTTTATTATAAGATTGATTTTTCTTTGTTATTTTCTCTTATTTTTGTTATATCATTCTCGATAGTTACTTAGTGTCTGTTTGTTTTCTTGTAATTGGTTTTTCGAAAAATATTTTCATCATTTTTCAGTGTTTGGTTGGTGGAAAACAGAGGGTCAATATAATTTATTTTCCTGGTCAAATGAATATCCTTTGCATTTTCTGAAAAATGACTTACCATTTAATTTTCTGTAAGTCATTTTACAAACTTTTCAGTTCAAAGCATAAACACTCAAAATATTATTGTTTTATATATTTAATATTAATATATTATTTTAGTATCGTTTTAATAAAAATGTTAATTATTAAATTATATTTATTGATAATTTTAATAATATAATATCATTTTTATAATTATATTATTATAATATATAATATTATACTTTTATTTTAATAATATACAATAAATTATTAAATAAAATTTTCTAATATTTTAAAAATATTATTATTATTTTGTTAATAAATAATATTATTTATTGTATTTGATATTTATAATAAAGAATTTTTAAAAAATTTACCAATCAAAGGAAAATGAATTACAGAACATCATCCAAACACCATAAAATGATTTTCAGAAAATGTTTTCCATAAAATATAATTCATTTTACGTGGAACAAAAGGACGATTAGTTACTTCTGTCGGCTGAATTTACGAGATAATATTGTGAGAAAAAAAAATTCACGAGATAACGCGTTCGAAAAATTAATTGTTGAGATAGGGTGTTTGCTACAGTTCGAATGAAGATCGCCGGGTGGTCTGGGCGACCAACAATGAAGGTCGTCGGGTGGTCTGGGCGACCAAAAATGAAGGTCGCCGGGTGTTCTGGGCGACCAATGAAGGTCGCTAGGTGATCCATGGGAGAAACAATCAAACAATAATTGTTTGGGTTAAATGCAAATTTGGTCCTCATAATTTTACACTCTCATACATGTATTTATTTTAGTCACAAACAATTATAATTTAGTCATACATGTTTCTTGTTTATCCTAATTTAGTATGTATTTATTTTAAAATTGATTATTGGGATATCTTGTTTTGTATTTAGCATGTATTTATTTTAAAATTGATTAGTGGGATATTTTGTTTTGTATTCAATAATTTTTATTTGTTCTACGATTATTTATTTCGAGTATTTTTCACTATTTTTTAGTTTTATTTAGTTTTATTTTATATTGGAAAAATTTGCGAAATAATATCGTTGGTAGGGAGAAATAAACACATACTAAAATAGGATAAACAAGAAACATGTATGACTAAATTATAATTAAACATAAATACTAAACAGTGGCTAAAATAACATGTTTACAAATTTCATGGCCAATTTCAAAAATTAAGGAAAATATATAAAACACATGAAATCAGTGATTAAAATGAAATAACTAAAAATATTATGATCAAAATGAAGCATACACAAACTTGACAGAATAAACAACTAGTGACTAAAATATAATTATTAAAATATACATGCCTGAAACAAAACATTAAAAATGTCACTAAATGATTAAACAAATAGATTACAAAGCATAGGGGACCGAAAATGCTATTATCCCCTAAATATTAAAACACACGTATGAGAGTGTAAAGTTGTGAGGACCAAATTTGTATTTAACCCAAACAATTATTGTTTGATTGTTTCTCCCATGGATCACCTGGCGACCTTCATTGGTCGCCCAGACCACTTGGCGACCTTCATTCGAACTGTAGCAAACACCCTATCTCAACAATTAATTGTTGGAATGCGTTATCTCGTGAATTTTTTTTTCTCACAACATTATCTCGTAAATTCAGCCTACTTCTGTCTCTACCCAGTGAGCTAATATAGAATTTAGTGGGATCAGGAGTCAAAATAGAATCTCACAAAACAAGTTAGCGTGTTCGAATAAGTTTGATGTGAACGAGTTTCCTAGGTTGCAACGGGGCAAAGCTAGAAGCTTTTAGCCTTGTTATGCATTCAAAGGCTGTACATTACTAGGTGCAGTCAATAAAATAATGCTTGTTCGTTGCCTCATTTTATATTCTTAAGCACATGGAGGACTGGACATACACATGTTGATGTTGATGATTTTCTCTAGGAAAAACAAAGGTCTTAATTTATTTATATCCACTGAGGACTCACTCGGCTCAACGAATCTGGTCTGATAATAATCTGTGCTGTTTGATACAGCTAGCTAGCCTCAATCAATTGCTTGCCTCATCCTCATCATAGGCTTTGCTAAAGCCAGCCATTGGCCTCGTACCCAAGCCCACTCAAGCACAAACAAATACTCAAGATTAACCCTTCATATAATAATCTCATTTTCTTAATCATATAAGTCACTGTGACTGCTATTTGATTATAGGAATGTATAAATATATAATAAACAATGTAATGTAATATTTTCAATAATATTTAAACTAATTTTACATTTTCTTTGGTTTTCTTAATAAAATAATTCACTGGAACTATAACTTGGACATATTTTTTTATTATAAGATTGATTTTCTTTGTTATTTTCTCTTATTTTTGTTATATCATTCTCGATAGTTACTTAGTGTCTGTTTGTTTTCTTGTAATTGGTTTTTCGAAAAATATTTTCATCATTTTTCAGTGTTTGGTTGGTGGAAAACAGAGGGTCAATATAATTTATTTTCCTGGTCAAATGAATATCCTTTGCATTTTCTGAAAAATGACTTACCATTTAATTTTCTGTAAGTCATTTTACAAACTTTTCAGTTCAAAGCATAAACACTCAAAATATTATTGTTTTATATATTTAATATTAATATATTATTTTAGTATCGTTTTAATAAAAATGTTAATTATTAAATTATATTTATTGATAATTTTAATAATATAATATCATTTTTATAATTATATTATTATAATATATAATATTATACTTTTATTTTAATAATATACAATAAATTATTAAATAAAATTTTCTAATATTTTAAAAATATTATTATTATTTTGTTAATAAATAATATTATTTATTGTATTTGATATTTATAATAAAGAATTTTTAAAAAATTTACCAATCAAAGGAAAATGAATTACAGAACATCATCCAAACACCATAAAATGATTTTCAGAAAATGTTTTCCATAAAATATAATTCATTTTACGTGGAACAAAAGGACGATTAGTTACTTCTGTCGGCTGAATTTACGAGATAATATTGTGAGAAAAAAAAATTCACGAGATAACGCGTTCGAACAATTAATTGTTGAGATAGGGTGTTTGCTACAGTTCGAATGAAGATCGCCGGGTGGTCTGGGCGACCAACAATGAAGGTCGTCGGGTGGTCTGGGCGACCAAAAATGAAGGTCGCCGGGTGTTCTGGGCGACCAATGAAGGTCGCTAGGTGATCCATGGGAGAAACAATCAAACAATAATTGTTTGGGTTAAATGCAAATTTGGTCCTCATAATTTTACACTCTCATACATGTATTTATTTTAGTCACAAACAATTATAATTTAGTCATACATGTTTCTTGTTTATCCTAATTTAGTATGTATTTATTTTAAAATTGATTATTGGGATATCTTGTTTTGTATTTAGCATGTATTTATTTTAAAATTGATTAGTGGGATATCTTGTTTTGTATTCAATAATTTTTATTTGTTCTACGATTATTTATTTCGAGTATTTTTCACTATTTTTTAGTTTTATTTAGTTTTATTTTATATTGGAAAAATTTGCGAAATAATATCGTTGGTAGGGAGAAATAAACACATACTAAAATAGGATAAACAAGAAACATGTATGACTAAATTATAATTAAACATAAATACTAAATAGTGGCTAAAATAACATGTTTACAAATTTCATGGCCAATTTCAAAAATTAAGGAAAATATATAAAACACATGAAATCAGTGATTAAAATGAAATAACTAAAAATATTATGATCAAAATGAAGCATACACAAACTTGACAGAATAAACAACTAGTGACTAAAATATAATTATTAAAATATACATGCCTGAAACAAAACATTAAAAATGTCACTAAATGATTAAACAAATAGATTACAAAGCATAGGGGACCGAAAATGCTATTATCCCCTAAATATTAAAACACACGTATGAGAGTGTAAAGTTGTGAGGACCAAATTTGTATTTAACCCAAACAATTATTGTTTGATTGTTTCTCCCATGGATCACCTGGCGACCTTCATTGGTCGCCCAGACCACTTGGCGACCTTCATTCGAACTGTAGCAAACACCCTATCTCAACAATTAATTGTTGGAACGCGTTATCTCGTGAATTTTTTTTTCTCACAACATTATCTCGTAAATTCAGCCTACTTCTGTCTCTACCCAGTGAGCTAATATAGAATTTAGTGGGATCAGGAGTCAAAATAGAATCTCACAAGACAAGTTAGCGTGTTCGAATAAGTTTGATGTGAACGAGTTTCCTAGGTTGCAACGGGGCAAAGCTAGAAGCTTTTAGCCTTGTTATGCATTCAAAGGCTGTACATTACTAGGTGCAGTCAATAAAATAATGCTTGTTCGTTGCCTCATTTTTTCTACTTGGTGCAGGAAATTCTTGTTTTTACAAAGAATTATTAGTTGTGAAGAGTTGGTGAAATTTCTTCTGTTTGCCTAACTTTTGAACCAGAGACGGTACGTTCAAAATAAGGAATTGATGGAAAACAACTTGTGCACGGTATTTGGCTAGAACCGGAGGATGAAAGGGTTGGTGGGACTGAAACATTTGACCATTTACAATTCCACAGCCGAAGCCGATGAAGTCGAACAGTTTTAGGTATGTTAGCTCTGATTAACAAGGTCCCCAAAATAGCGAATTGCAGTCATTTGGTTTGAAGAAAAATGTTTCGGGGCCTGAAACTCAGAGTTCGATTAGAAACCTTGCTAAAGTAACTGTAGAAAACTTTACAACATTGTATATAATACAATATAGCTTAGCTTGTATATGAGTCATCCATAGGTACATAATCTACCGTCAAACCTTGGCTAATAGATGTTTCTGCTACAGGGGATGACAGCAAACACGTGTTTTTTCAATGCTGAAACAACACGTTTTTTCCTATGGAAAGATGCAATAAAGTTTAACGACAAACAAAAAAAATGGAAATTTATAGTATTGCATTGTCTCTTTATAGAGATAATGGAAAGGAAAAAGAACCAAAATCTTAGTGTACACAGTGATTAAACGTTTGGTATATCTAGTGCTTGGGAGTATACAAACTAGACCCCAGAGTTTTGTACAAGTCCGTGTCTGAATAGATAGCTCGAGACCTTGAATGTTTAACCCGACGTCTATGCGTTCGACCTTTTCGGCAAGGGATTTGACTTTTCTCTTCCTTTTCTTGTTTCTCTACATCATTCTTTTCAATTTTTACTTCATTGCATTGCTTCGCATATCTTTCTTCAATCTTCTGGACGACTGGTACCTCGTTGTCTTGAGTTGGGACTATGTAAACAAAGGGGCCGATAGGGATGTCGGTTAAGTCAAGGAGAGGCTGTAATGCCTTGACCACGTTGCGCATAGTTGGTCTAGATTTGGGGTAGTTGCTAAGAGACTGATAGGCTAATGCAGTAGCCTTCCTAGCCCCCTCGGTTGAGTATTGTCCTTCGAGTCTCGGGTCCATTATTAGGTGGAGTTTATGAGGGTTCTTCAAAAGGGGCCTTGCCCATTCCACAAGGTTCTTCTCTCGAGCAGGTCGAGTCTTGTCCACAGATTGTCTCCCTGTCAGCAGTTCTAGAAGTACTACTCCAAAGCTGAACACATCGCTCATAGTTGTCAAATGCCCTGAAAACCCATAATCACATTAGTTCATCTACCATTATGAAATCAATACTAATATAAATAGAACAGAGACAAGTTGAACAGTTGTAAGTACCTGTTGATATATATTCGGGGGCGGCATAACCTTTGGTGCCCATGACGCAAGTCGTAACATAAGTTTCTTCTTCTCCTGGACCGTCAGTTGCCAATCCAAAGTCAGAGACCTTTGCATTATAAGCCTGGAAATAAACCTTATTCCTATCAGTTTCTCTAGTCTTTGTTGATATGATATCAAAGCAAGGCCATGGGATGTACTTTTACCAAGTCTAATAAAATGTTTGAAGTTTTGAAATCTCGGTATATAACTGGTTTCTCTTCTTCATGGAGGAAAGTTAGGCCTTTCGCAGTTCCAACAGCAATTTTCAGTCTTGTTAGCCAAGGCAATGGTGGACCATATCCTGCATTAAAGGCAAGAATTATACAATTATCAGTTCTGAAAACAATATTATATTGATTCAAATGTTAAAATGCGGAAGAACAAAACTAACTTTTAAATAGTTGATTTTCCAAGCTACCACGTTCCATGTGTTCATATACCAGAAGCCTTTGTTCATCTTCATAACAATATCCAATTAAGTTCACCAGGTGGGGGTGCTTTAATTGCCCCAGGAAAATAACTTCGGCCTGTTAGAAAAAAAAAGAATTACTGGTCACATTTGAACTCAACTTCATCAAGAACAGCATTGTAATGGTAACATATAAATGCTCACCAGCCATTCTTTATGCCCCTGTGTGCCATCCAGATCAAGGACCTTCACAGCAACAGATTGCGCCTTCAAACCAGGCCTGAGGTTGTCATCAATGAACCCTTTGTAAACAGATCCAAACCCGCCCTCACCTAAAAAATTACTTTTGGAGAAGAAGTGAGTTATCGGTTGGAGCTCCTTGAGGGTAAAGACATGAAGGCTTACAAGCGAATTCGACAGATCACTTAGCAACAGTGGGGAGTCACAGTGGCTAATATCAGAGAGTGATACCCTTTGGCTGGAACTTCGTTTGGAAGGATGAACTTTTAGACCTGAGGATGGCACCTGGGGTGTGATGCAATTCGGGAGGAAATTTTTCCATGAAAAATAACTTTTGAGCTTCATTTTTAATTCCAAGTCTTTTTTTCTTCCTTTTTGTGTTAGGTTTCCAGTTGAGTAAGCTCAAAGGGGGGTTTAAATAGGCTGAGAAGGAAAGGAAAACAAGAATAATTATAATAATAAATGTGATTGGATCAGATGATCAGACCATAACAACCTCTTTTGATCCCAGAATTAGATTGACTTTGGGCCCTGCAGCCCCAAGACTTGACGCAAATAGTAATGTAATGGCAGAAAGTTGATGTTCGATAGTTCATATTATTAAAAGGGTTTGTTTTTTTAGTCATATGCATGAATTTAAGTTTCTCTGTAGTTTCGATCTGGTTACTTGGGGGTTGTAATCTAAGCCGACAGATGATGATTGAGCACAGTAATGACGTGCTTCCAATATTATAAAAAGGTAAACTATACCGAAGACCACCCAACTATAGTCCCTTTTTATTTTGACCATCATTTTTTAATTCTTGTCAATCAAGACACTTGCCGTTGATGTGGCATGATCTGATTCAAAGATTAAATTTATTTTAATTTATTAAAGTTAAGACCAAATTGAGATAATATATAAATAATAGTGACCAAATGTGTAATACTAAATATCATGACATATGTCGCCACCCGATTAAAAAATTTAATTTATTTTAAATGTCACCATGTGGGAGGAAAGAAAATTAAAATTGATAAAGAGGGCACAAGGGATTCAAACCAGGAACATTGGGGGAGAAGGGAAAAGCCCAATAACTCGGTCAAATTCAGTTTTTGGTTTAAAGAATACTACATATTGTATATATATTGTTTCCTAGTATAATCTTAAATTCTTAACTATAAAAATATATAATTTATTATTTTTTCTTTATTTATCAAATATATATTTTTTGGTTTAAAGTATGCCAAGTTTATTATTTGAGGTAATAATATTTATTAAAAATATTTTAAAATATTTAAATTCTTAACTATAAAAATATTTATTTTGTTATTTTTTCTTTATTTATCAAATATATATTTTTTGGTTTAAAGTATGCCAAGTTTATTATTTGAGGTAAGAATATATATTTAAAATATTTTAAAATATTTAAATTCTTAACTATAAAAATATATATTTTATTATTTTTTCTTAATTTATCAAATATATATATTTTGGTTTAAAGTAGGCTAAGTTTATTATTTGAGGTAAGAATATATATTTAAAATATTTTAAAATATTTAAATTCTTAACTATAAAAATATATATTTTATTATTTTTTCTTAATTTATCAAATATATTTTTTGGTTTAAAGTAGGCCAAGTTTATTATTTAAGTTAAGAATATATATTTAAAACATATGTTTAAATTTTTAATTATAAAAATATACATTTTATTATTTTTCTTAATTCATTGAATATATATTTTAAAATATTATAAGAATAAAATTTAAATATTTAAGTTAAGATAAAAAAATATTTAATAGTTAAGAATTTAAGATTATACTAGGAAACAAGATATATAGAATATATATTATATTTTAAACCAAAAAATAAACTTAGCTTAATGGTTGGGCTTCTCCCTTCTTCCCTCTCCCCTAATGGTTGCTGGTTTAAATCCCTTGTGCCCTCTTTACCACTCTAAGTTTTATTTCGAGGTGACACGTGTCACCCTCTTATTGGTAAAAACTAAATATATGAAATTAAAATAAATTAAATCCTCTAATCGGGTGGTGACACGTGTTATGATTTGGTATGAGTAACATGTGACATGATTTGATTCGATGATTAAATTTATTTTAATTAACTTAATTTAGGACCAAATTGAGATAATATATAAGTAACAATGATCAAATGTATAATTATACTAATTTTATTAACTGCCACATCCTCACTTCCGTTAAATGTTAACAGCAAATGGCCTGATTGAACGCATTTAAATAGTTGGGTGGCCTGATTGACAAGAATTCAAAAGTTTGGTCAAAATGAAAAGAGAATATAGTTGGGTGGTCTCTGGTATAATTTACCCTATAAAAATTCTGTACTATTTTTGTCTGTGTGGGCGTGTGGCTGCCTATTGGCTCTTCTCCGCACTTTCCTGTGTCGCTTTTGTGGGTGGGACAAAATATGAAAGCTCCGCTGATCATAACCCAAAACTGAGTCCGTCTTTTCAAACTAAATCATCTGCTCCATGAACCCCTGATCGGTGCAATCTTCTTGCTTGCTACAGATCTGATATATTAATGAAACTGAAGTTTTGAATAATATGGATTATATTAAATTAAGGTGATGTATCAAAGGTGAGGGAAGACTGTTTTATTTCCTGCAATTTGTATATAAAATAGAGACATACACGTCTTGATCAACCACCTAATAACCTACCTAAACAGTTGTAGTTTTGTATGAAAACCGTCAACAAACAGGTCGTGATTTTGATGTCAAAATCAAAACAAGCGGACGGCTCAAACTAATTAAACAACTGCAATGGTATATCTAAAACAAGGTTATTAGCTGCCTACGTATATATATATATATGTCTCTCTCCTGCTTCTTGCCACCTTGAAGAAGGACAGATCCTTTTGCTTTAAAGTGGTTGAGGGCTGCATTTCGCCTTAGATGGTGAAGTTGGTCTCTGGCAATTTTGTCACCTTCTCTTAAATTGGTGAGGTTAGAGAAGATATTTTGCCATTTTCTTTTCAACACCAAAGCTAATGGATGTATATATTTCAAACCAATGACTTGACAATGTAAATGGGGACGATCAGTAACACCAGTTCCTGGTGTGTTATTATCATGGGTGAAAAAAGTATCTTCTTTCAACCATTTTTGGTGGAATGTTGAAAATTGAAATGTTCACAACTGCAGGGATGTGTTGTGTGTAGTATAATTCAACCACACCGAGCCTTTCGCTATATCACGAGGGGAGACCGAGGCACTAAGCCATTGAATGTGTAATTAATAAACAATATAAATTATTTACAAAATATTTCATCAACTTCTACCATAATCTTTGAAGGGCGCACTAAAACCTTAATGATTTTGATATTTGACAATGACGATTTCGTATGAATAAAATTGTAAAAAGTTTTTTCATTAAAATACTAATGAAAAGATGTAATTTTCCATGGAAACGAGTTTTATTTTTAAATATTATTTGCATGTTAATTTTAGGGCAGACATTTCACACCTAACAAATGAGCAGATAAAGTAGATTTCCAAATATATTAACGCAAATCATCATTATATTCTATTTACGTTTCCCCCTTACAAGTGGGAAATTATTTGATGAATGTGAGACACTGCTAGTTGCTTACACCTGGATGCAGTGCTCAATCATTCTACTTGATACCATGACCATGACTCAATCTAAAAGTTGAACCATTTGAGAGTAATAAGTTTGATTCTAAAAAAATAAATTCAGTTTGTCACGTTCAAAATTTTAGATTGAGTGCCCCCCTGTTTGTCCTTTTTGTCGGCAAGTTAGATCATTTAAAGAACTTTTAATATTTATTTAATTTGATTTTAAGTTTGAGGGTACCTTCAAAAAAAAATAAGGGTGTGAATCTTATTTATATTTTTTTAAAAAGATAATTAAATCTTTGATTTTTTTACATTTAATTAAGTTTTTTATTTTTAAAAATATTTTTAATAATTTAAAATTTTATTTTATCACTAATTTATAATTAAAAAATAAAAATATATTTAAAATTTTAAAATTACTGTGTTTTAGTTTTAAATAATTAAAAATATGAATTAAAAATAAATTGAAAATAATAAAATTTTAAACTGAAGAGATGATAAGAAAAATCAAACTCAAATTAGTGTTGTTTTCATTTGCGTTGTATATGAAAAACAAATAAATTTTGAGATCTAAAGTATAGTTTTGAGTATATGATCCATATTTCATGTCATTATTATGGTTGAAGTTTCTATTTTTATTTGAGGATTAGACAAATAAATTTTTCTATTATATCATATTGATACATAAACTGTTACATCAGTAAATTTAATGATTTCATTAATATTATAATATTTAAAGGTAGATTATGTTAACAAAAAAACTTATTTGATACATTTCAAAAATATAATAATAATCACATTAGATGTATTTTTCAAAAATTTTAATTTTAATTTTTAAATCAGAGACTTTTTTATCTCGTAAATCAACAATTCAAATAAAAAAAAATATTACATCCTAAAAAGATCAAATTAATAGTTGAAACAAAAAAATGTTTTTTTTAATTGTAAAAGTTCATAAACATCATTATAAATTTGTATTTTTAAGATGATAAGGAATATAAATTGAAGATATTGGGCTTGAGCGAAAATGGATCGAACTGCTGTGGTCCAGTCCAAGGAATATAGATTAAACCTAATTTCATAAGAAGTAAACTTGCTTCCAGATATATACACAACAAAACAAGAAGTACATATATTAATTTACTAACACGGAGTTGAGACCAAACACGAGACACCACGTGGACAGAGGTAGCCAGCCAGGGACACTCTCGAATCCCCATCCTCGTCGGCGCAAATAACACGTGCCGGCCTCCTATACTGACCATATGGCGTCGGAAGCTGGAGGTGACTCGCCACGTGCCCCCAACTAACTTGCACGAAGACGGAACTTTGCTTTCGGCAGTACTGAAAACAACAACAAAACAAAGTGTGGGAAGGTGCGTAGTCCGGATTGTATGAGGAAAAGCCGGTTAATATACGGTGTTATTAGATACATTAAAAGATATTTAATAAATTTAGTTTAGCGTTTTTGGAATTCCTGAGTAATAATAATGTAGTAGGTCTAAATCATGAAGAATATTAAAAAATTTGGCAACCGACAAACTTAACTTGTCGGTTTGTGTCGAGCTAAATTAAAAATATATCGATCCATATCAATATAAAGGTAAAAATATGACAAAACCGGTCACGAAAAGACAATACCGGTAAAGCCCTACCGGATATATTAAAAGTGTCGATACTTTAAAATACTAAATCGACACTTTGTGAATTTAAAAGATAAGTAGTTTTAGCGCCTATAAATTGTCGTTACTTTATAAAAATGTATCGATCCACAACGATATAACATGTAAAAATATGATAAAATCGGTATCAAAATGATAAAACCGGTATCAAAATGATAAAACCAGTAAAGCGCTACCGGATATATTGAAAGTGTCGATACTTTAATAAGTACGTGTAATAAATTATCGATAATTTCAAATAAATACGTAATTATCCTTTCGAAAGTATCGACACCTAACATAAAAGTATCGACACTTTGGTAGTTGTGTCGAATAAATATTGAATACACTAAATTTCGTCCTTATATATATATATTTATATTATAAATTATATTATATATTTATTACATTTTTTCTTTTCTTTTCAGGGCCCAACAGCACCAGGCCCAAACCCACGTCAAACCCGTGTAGACTTAGGGTTTCCAGAAACCCTAAGCGCCGCATGCCCTCCCTCGATCTCATCCAGCGCCGTTCTGCTCAAGGATACCATGACCAAATTCCTTGATCCACAGCCCCCACGAGTCTTCGCCATACACGCCTCTATCCCCCGTGCTTCTCGGCAACAAGCCAAGATCGTGGACGTGTGGGACTCCAACCAACACGCTTCAACCCACCGAACCATCCGGCGCGAGAGTTTCGGTCATCACCAACAAACACAATAACATTAGTGTTTCATTAGGAGTTAAACTCTTAAAAAAATAGAACCCTATATTGTACTATAAATAAATGTGGAAATCAACACAGAAGGAGGGGCCGCAAAAAAAATACACAGACAAAGCAGTGAACCAAATCATTTTGTACCAACTTCGAAATTGAATAAAAAGGGTAAGCATGCTCTACCTCGTTCGTTACTGTCGATCTCGCATGAGGGCTGTGATTTCTTTCTTTTGCATGTTGTCTCTCCCATATTTAAGCGTTGAAAGCCGATGACCGGAGTAGGGGTGTACGAAAATTTCTTTTCTAGATCTACACCCCCACGAGGCTTATTTTAGAAAATGGTGGTGTTTTTAGTGACGAGGGTGTTGTGGGCTTTCAGAAAAAGCGAAACTTTTCAAGGTTTGCCGCCGATGAACGGCGGCCGGCGCCGTTCTACGGCGGCCGGCGAGGCGGCTTGAAGTGGCCATGGTGGCCGGAATCTGGGATCAGGGACCCTGTTCTTCAATCTCGAAGAACAGGCGGGAGAATGCTGTGAAATGGGGAAAGGCTCACGGTTTTTTGGGTTGAATCAAATGAAGGAAATAAGTTTTTTTTTGAAACGATTTTTGATTTTATGCCGGTGACCCACGTGTTTTTAATAAATTAGGGTAAACTACCCTTTTGGTCCCTCGCAGCTTCTAAAGATTTATCTTGACCCCGATATTGCTTTGAATTTTGACCTCTAGCCTGCAATTCTTTCATTTTAGTCCTTTCTCGGGATATTAGTTTTAATTATCTTTTTATATTACATTATAATATTTATATATATTTTATATTATTATTTTTTTTACACATTCGTATATATTTATTATTAGTATATTATTATTTCACTTATATGTTATATTATATATATATATATGTATATATGTACACATTTTGTATTTTACCCTATTTGTTTACTTCTTTATTATCATATTTATTTACATTAGTTTTAATTATCTTTTTATATTACATTATAATATTTATATATATTTTATACTATTATTAGTTTTTTATACATTCGTATACATTTATTATTAGTATAGTATTATTTCATTTATATGTTATATTATATATATATATATGTACACATTTTGTATTTTACCCTATTTTTTACTTCTTTATTATTATATTTATTTACATTATTTATTTTTTTCTATTATTATTATATTTTTTTCCTCCCTCTTATATTTAGCTATTATATAAATGGTATTAATGTTATTATATGTTTGTATTAACTTTATGTGTTTTACTTTATACGCTATTATGTTACACTTTTTTTCTATTATTGTTATATATATATTTTCTTATTTCATTTTCATTATTTTTTTTATATTAGTTTACATGTACATATTTGATTATGGTGATTTATTTTAGTTTTTAGTTTTTATTTATTTATTACTATTATATATATCTTTTTATTTTTCCCATTGTTTATATCTTTATCATTATTACCACCATATACATTATTTTTATACTCTGTATTTTCCTCATCTTATTTGTTTTCCATTTTACCTTAGGTGTTTTTATTTGCATTCTTTATCTAATATGTGTCTTGATTTTCTAAGGGTACAATTTAAGCAATCTGAGGTAAGTAATTTGGACCGTCATTTTACATTTTAATTTAAATTTACAACTTTCTTAATTAAAGACAACTGGAAATTATATAGTACCGAAAGGGCAGTTCAAGGGTGCTAATCCTTCCTTAGCTGTAACCGACTCCCGAATCCGACATATCTTTGGTAAGACGCAGATCAGGTAAGGTATAGGGTATCCGATTAACCTATTTATTGTAAATAAATAATCGGTGGCGACTCCAATCCACATTTTCAAGTCGAAGCCCAATTCTGGGGCCCAACCGAAAGACGGTTCCGACAGCTTGGCGACTCCGCTGGGGACACAGGTAAGTGAGTCAGGCTAAGGTAATTTCCAGTTGTCTTTTTAACGAAAAGGGTAAGTTTAAATTTTAAGGTAATATTTCGATCTTTATTACTTATTTTTGATTATATTTTTCGAGTAAATAGTTGGACTGACCGTTTTCTAATGATTTCAGCTTTCCAAACATTTTCATCTAAGGCTCTAAACCCGAGCTCCGAACCCTATTTTAAGTGGGGGTGAAAGCGACGCCTTCGTGTGAATTTATTCACCGTGCGGGCCTAGCAAGTAGCCTTCGGGATTCATATACCTTATGTCTTCGTGTGAATTTATTCACCGTGCGGGCATAAGGGAATGTGTCCCCTCGAGTTTAACTTAGTCCATACAAGCCTGTGATGGGTTTAGGACTAAGGGTCTGGCAAGCCCAAGGGGGCACCGACAAGGAAAACTCGGGTACCGTTTTTTAAAACCTAAACCGGGAGACCATGAAGAATTAGAGCCTACCCCAAAACCACGTTCCAAAACTTAGGATTTTTTACCCTAACCATGTTTTTGTTGCGTTTTTTTTTTCTTCCGTCATTTTTTATTTTTTTTTGTATTCTTATTTTACTAACGTTTTTGCCTTTGTGTTTGTTTTCTAGCATTTGCATCATTACAAGAGGCTATTGATCCCTAAAAAGCGTTTGTTATACACAAAATAATTCGAATTAATGGACAAAGGTGTTGTAATACAAGAGATTGAAAACGCTGAGGCACGACTATGGTCCGAGAAGGCTCAGAAGGAGAAGGGAGACAGTCTTCAGGGAAACTATGTGTCAGAACTGGTTAGTTATGCCGCTGTCAGCCTGAAACAGAATAATGTCCAAGAGCTGCGAAACATTTGGGACAGTTGGAAGAATGACAGAAAACAGAAGTTCAGCCAACGATATGGTGATATCGCCCTCTTGCTCCATATCAAGACTGATGAGCCCTTGCTCCGAGCATTAATTCAATTCTGGAACCCGGGATATAGTTGTTTCACCTTTAACCAGGAAGACATGGTGCCTACTATCGAAGAGTATACTACTCTATTGCACTGCGAAAGCATCAAACTAGAGAGGGCATATATTAAACATATCAAGAGTCAGCCCTTCAAGAACGGACTGGCCAAGATTGCAGGGGTTGATGAAAAGTGGGTGACTGATCGACTCCGGCACAAAGGTAGCGGGGAAGGAATCGAGTGGATCCATATAAAGCAACTAATGAAAAACCACCCTGATGAGTGGAAGACTATAGACCTTTTTGCACTGGGTCTGTACGGTTTAATCATATTTCCGAAGGCTTTGGGGTGCATTGACGCTGCCGTGGTGGAATTATTTGAGCAACTTTCTAAACGAGTTAACCCAGCACCAGCCATCTTGGCTGAGACCTTTCGATCGCTCAACCATTGCCGAAGAACTGGCGGAGGAAGATTCACCGGGTGCATTCAGCTCCTTCAGGTCTGGATTCACAGCCACTTCTGGAAGACTGACGGGGTTGCCTACCGCCGTTTCAGCACCACCTATTCACCTCTAGGTGAATTTATTACCTTAAAATGGCATGAAGGCGCTTCAAAAGAAAAATGGATGAAGGTCTTTACGCACCTTCAAGACCGAGATATTGTCTGGAGAGCCCCTTGGTTATTCCTCAGCGATGTTCTTTTTCGGTGTGGTGACTCCGACACTGTGACCTTACTTGGACTTTGGGGAGCAGTCGGGTATGCTCCGCTATTAGCACTTAGACAGTATGGAGCACGTCAGTTTGTCCCAGCAACATGCGGTTTAGCTAGGTCAGAGTTTGAGTATCACGGCGACAGCTATAAGAAGATGATCAAAGAAGCAGCCGATTCGTGGAGGAAAGTATTCCGAATGGATGTTGTAGCTGCCAGAAGCATGCTCACTCCAGATTATATGGAGTGGCGAAGATTGAGAAAGAATGACAATGTCCCGGTGCCAGACTGTGATGACACCCGGACCATGGAAGAACATCTCAGGCATGTCCCTTCTGAACTCGAGATAGCCAAGACCGAGTTTGAAGCCGTGAATAATGAGCTGAAGCAAAGAATAAAGGAACTTGAAGCTGAACGTTATCAGTGGAAGCTTGATGCTGACTCTCAGAAAGATCGGGCAGAAAAACTAGAAAAAGAACAAAAAAGAGTCCGTTTTGAGCTCGAAGACTTGAGAAAGGGGTATCAAGATAAGGTCAAAGATAACTCCAAGTTGAAGGTAACCTCTGAATACTGGAAAGACGAAGCTCATAGCCTGAAAAGGAAGTTTGAGGGGCCTGATGAGAAAGCTTGGAAGGAACAGATGAAGACTGCCCAAAGACGCTTGGCAGATAGTCAATATCAGAACCAGCGCTTGAGAGTTCGGATAGCTGACTTAGAAGAACGACATGAGAAAGATGGCAAGACAATAGCTGAGTTAGAAGCTATTGTAGAGGGGTTCAAGAGGCAAGCAAACGAGCTTCAGATGGTGCCTTTCGACGGAGGATTACAATGGCGTTTCCGTTGGGAACAAGCACAGCGAAGGGTGAGGGCCCGAGACGCAACCATCCGAGATTTCCTGGATCAAGTGCAAAAAGCAGCCCGTCATCTTCACGGCCTAGCAAGGGAAGCGGGTGTGGTTCGACAAGGCATTCAACCAGTGACAGATGAAGGCAGAAGACTTGTCAACCTACTGGAAGCTGTTCGGGGTCTAGAGGATTTAGTCCAAATGTACCTTTAATCTGTTTTTATGTCTCTTAAAAGATAAGACATTTTTGTCTGAACAAGGGTTATTTATAATAATGAACACTTTTCTGGATCAATGCCTCCAATTGCATACATCATGCATTGCATTTCTTGCATTTTATATTTCATGTCTGTTTATTTTATATTTTTTTCCATGTTTTTACATTCGTATTAACTAACAGAACATGTCTCAGACACCGAGCTTACCACCACAAGCATCAGATACACATCACCCGCACAATACTCGAACAAAAAGAGACAAATGGAAGCCAGAATGGAGAAAATCGAAGAGCACATGGCAAGACTTCAAAAGGAACTAGAAGATAAGATGGCTCAGAACAGTGAAAGTACTCTTGAGTCCATCAAGAAAAATCAGGAGTCCTTGGTCGACCAAATCGTAGCCAAGTTGTCAGGTCTACAGCAAGCTAGTGCATCAGGGGGCATCTCTTCCGAGGGGGTGGCCATACCACCAACCCGCAAGTGGTTCTCTCACCCGGAATATTACCAGGGGACGCATCTGCTACTAAAGGGAAAGCAGCACTACCCGGGGACTCATCCGCTACCAAAGTGAAAGTTGCACCTGCTGTGAAGATACAAACTTCTACAATCATCCCTGATGATCATCCGGATGCTTATAATGTCCCAGACTTTGACGAGGAAGATAAAGCCAAAAAGATGGAAGAAAAGATAAAAATATTAGAAGATCAAATAAAGATGGTCCAGGGAGACCATGATTATTATGGAGTGGACGCAATGGAGCTAAGCCTAGTTCCAGACTTGGTGCTTCCACCAAAGTTTAAAATTCCTGAGTTTGAGAAGTTCGACGGGAACAGCTGCCCTTCAGCCCATATCACTATGTTCTGTCGAAAGATGACAGGATATGGAGGGAATGATCAACTCCTGATCCATTGTTTTCAGGAGAGCCTGTCCGGTTCAGCTATTCGGTGGTACAACCAGCTTAGCCGAACTCATATCAAGACGTGGAAAGACTTAGCCAAGTCTTTCCTGGAGCAGTATAAGCATATCAACGATATGAGACCAGACCGGGTCATGTTACAAAGCCTGGAGAAGAAACACAATGAGAGTTTCCGGCAGTACGCACAGAGATAGAGGGATTTATCTGTGCAAGTTCATCCACCTTTGGATGAAAAGGAAACTAGAAAGCTGTTTGTACAGACCCTGAGGGCACCTTACTTCGGGCATTTGGTAGCAATCACGTCGGGGAGTTTTTCAGATTTAGTCATGGCCGGCGAAATGATCGAGTTGGCCATTAAACAAGGAAAGATTGAGGGAGGAGACTCCAGTAAAAAGCCTTCCACGAAAAACAAGGAGCGAGAGATCAACAATGTGAATACCTACAACGTCAACAAGGGGGTTACGATCTCAAGCTCAAATTCCACAGCAGCTGTACCATCCGGTACTTCTAGACAGAACCAGAGAGAACCGAGAAGAGAAAGGGAAAGGGAGCAGTTTGACCCCATTCCCATGACGTATAAAGAATTATACCAACAGCTCTTCGACACCCATGCAGTGTCGCCTTATCCTATGAATCCAATAAATCCCCCTTACCCGAAATGGTATGACGAGAGCGCTCACTGCGAATATCATGGCGGTGTGCAGGGGCATTCGATTGAAAGTTGTCTCGCATTCAAGAGACTTGTGCAACGGATGAGAAACAAGAATTGGATCACTTTCAACTCCGGAGCACCAAATGTCGCCCAGAATCCCTTGCCCAATCATCAAGAGACAGGAATCAATGCCGTTACTACCGAAGGGGGCAGGAAAGTTAAATTAAGTGTTTCAGAGGTTAAATCTCCTTTGGCTTGGGTATGGAGCCAAATGGTAAAGGCAGGATTTCTTGCACCATATTCAGATACGATAGAAAACGAAGATGGCAACCATTGTTGTTACCACAACAAAGAAGGGCATAAAGTGCAAGATTGCCCAGAGTTCAGATTGTTAGTCCAGCTCATGATGGATCGAAAGGAGTTGGAATTTTACGAAGAAATTCAAGATTCTTTGGAAGCAGATGTTTGTGCCACCGGAGAATCATCAGATAGAAAATTTGGTAGGGGTAGTCCTTTGATAATTACCCCTAAGGCAAGCATGACAGTGACAACACCAGCCAAGGTGGTAATCTCCGCACCGAGGCCTTTTCAATATAAGGACAATCGGCAAGTGCCATGGAAGTACGAGTGTCAGGTGAGCACTTCCGGAGGAGGTAATAGTAAAGTGGGGCAAAGACCACTGGAGCCGTTCCAGGAAGATGTGCTAGTTGTCAATGAACCTATAAAGGAGGAAGAAGCTAAAGAGTTCCTCAAGATCTTGAAGCACAGCGAATACAACATTGTAGAACAGCTCCACAACTTACCTACACGTACTTCAATGCTAGCACTATTTTTAAGCTCGGAAGCACACCGAGAAGCGTTGTTAAATGTCCTTAATCAAACGTTCGTGCCACAAGACATACCAGTCAGCAAGATGGATCGACTGGTGAACAATATTCAAGCTGATAATCTCATCTCGTTTTCAGATGATGAGATTCCATCCGGAGGAAGAGGCCGAACAAAGGCGTTACATATTACTACCTACTGTAAGGGGCACGCTTTACCAAGTGTCTTAATCGATAATGGTTCAGCCCTGAACGTGATGCCTTTGATTACATTGAAGAGGCTGCCAATAGATACCTCTCATATGAGAGCTTGTCAGAATGTGGTCCGAGCATTTGATGGGACCAAAAGAGAGGTAATCGGAAAGATTGAGGTACCATTGACCATCGGACCAGCCACCTATGATGTTGAGTTCCTTGTGATGGATATCATGCCGTCCTATAGCTGTCTTTTGGGAAGGCCATGGATTCATCAAGCAGGAGCAGTACCCTCCACGTTGCACCAGAAAGTTAAATTTGTCATTAACGGGGCCTTGGTAATTATCAACGCTGAGGAAGATATCGTGGCAAGCGTGACCACGGAGGCTCCATACATCGAAGTAGACGAGGAAGCGGTAGAATGTTCGTTCCGCTCCTTGGAGTTTGTGAATGCCACATTTGTGGCAGAAGGAAAAAGAATCCCAAGACCTCGACTCTCCAAATGCACAAGGATGGAGATCAAGCAAACTCTAGGCCGAGGCGCCAGAACCGGGAGAGGTTTTGGGAAATATTTGCAAGGGGTGATCAATCCTGTCATTCCTATCACAAAATTAGACCAATTTGGGCTCGGTTTTCAGCCCAGTTATCATGAAAAGAGAAAGGAGATCCAAAAGAACCGGGAGAGAAGATTGGCCAGATTGACTGGGAACGAATTTCAAAGGAAGCCCATGACATTCCCGCCGCTTTTCAGAACATTCAAGTCAGGTGGTTATGTGTTTGAGACCACCACATCCGAGTTAGAAACGGCTCTGGAAGATCTGAGCGTTAATGTCGTGACCACAGAAGATGTTGACAACGGAGATAGATCCGGGATATGCCTTCTGCCACATGGGTTCGTGCCTAGCAGTTGGTCGGTGGAAGAATTACCTGTGGTTTACAAGAATCTTTCAGAGTAATATTCGAACTATCCCTATTTGCCTATACCCGGGGCAATAGGTGATCTTTTGTAAGGGTGAATAAATATTTCGTTTAAGTTTAATAAAAGATGCATTTTTCTTTTCCATGGCAAACAAACTTTTCTTTTATTTTTGAATTCATTCTCTATCTCCTTCATTCCAGTACTTCATTTCCAGTTACTCTCAAAGTTAGTTCTTGACCATTCCGTGTGGGATATTATCCTCTCACACATACACATCTTCCTCCTTTCAGGTTCCCAGATAACGATAATGTGGGCACTAATGACCCTGATCCGGAGGTGGATTTTGAATCAACCATTTGTCTTGGGGAATTTGAAGAATGCGATAATGAAGAAGAGTACAACTTGCCTACCGAATTGTTGAGAATGATAGAAAAAGAAGAAAAGCAAATATTGCCACATGAGGAGGCGATCGAAATCTTAAATTTGGGCACTGAGGAAGATCGAAAAGAGGTTAAAATCGGCACAACTCTTTCGACTGAAGCAAGAAAAAACCTGATAGCCTTACTTCAGGAGTACGAAGATGTGTTTGCTTGGTCATATCAAGACATGCCGGGACTAGACACGGATATGGTAGTTCACAAACTGCCAATCAAACCAGAATTCAAACCAGTGCAGCAAAAACTGAGAAGAATGCGACCAGAAATGCTCCTTAAGATCAAGGAGGAAGTCAAGAAGCAATTTGATGCCGGTTTTCTCCAAGTAGCCAAATACCCTGAATGGGTGGCCAACATAGTGCCTGTGCCGAAGAAGGACGGGAAAGTACGCATGTGTGTCGATTACCGGGACCTTAATAAGGCCAGTCCCAAGGACAACTTTCCTCTGCCACACATAGACACTCTGGTAGACAATACGGCTGGGAACGCCTACTTTTCATTCATGGATGGATTCTCGGGGTACAATCAGATCAAGATGCATCCCGAAGACATGGAAAATACCACTTTCGTCACAATGTGGGGAACTTTCTGTTATAAAGTGATGCCTTTCGGATTAAAGAATGCTGGGGCAACATATCAGAGAGCTATGGTGACCCTGTTCCATGACATGATGCACAAAGAAATCGAGGTTTATGTTGACGACATGATTGTCAAGGCACAGACCGAGAGTGAACATGTCAAGAATCTAAGGAAGCTTTTCCAGAGATTGAGAAAGTTCCAGCTGAGACTAAACCCTAGCAAGTGTACCTTCGGGGTAACATCTGGAAAACTACTAGGCTTTATAGTCAGCAGGAGAGGCATACAGGTCGATCCAGATAAGGTTAAGGCTATCCAGAATCTACCTCCACCACGAACCCAAAAAGAAGTCCGAGGTTTTCTGGGCAGACTAAACTACATAGCTCGATTCATCTCTCAGTTAACCGACAAATGTGACCCCATCTTTCGTCTTCTTCGGAAAAATAGCCCTGGGGCATGGGATGAAAACTGTCAGATTGCATTCGAGAAAGTGAAAGAGTACTTATCTCACACTCCTGTCCTGATGTCCCCTATCCCAGGAAAACCTCTATTTTTGTATCTCTCTATATTTGAGAACTCCATGGGGTGTGTTCTGGGTCAACACGACGAGTCTGGGAAGAAGGAAAGAGCCATCTACTACTTAAGCAAGAAGTTCACCGATTGCGAGGTCCGATATCCTCCTATTGAGAAGGTTTGTTGTGCCCTGGTCTGGGCTACAAAAAGACTTCGACAATACATGTTGTATCACACCACTTGGCTGATTTCCAAGTTAGACCCACTAAAATACATGATGGGTGTACCTGCTCTATCCGGAAGGTTAGCCCGATGGCAGATGCTTTTGTCTGAATTTGACATCGAATACGTGAGCCAAAAAGCGGTAAAAGGCAGCGCCATATCCGATTTTTTGGCAAGCAGAACTGATGAGAGCTATGAGCCGCTGGATTTTGATTTCCCAGACGAGGACTTAATGGCCATATCGTTAGAGGAAGCAAGCATTTCAACGGACGGTTCCTGGAGAATGCACTTCGATGGGGCATCAAATGCACTAGGACATGGCATCGGAGCAATTCTAGTCTCCCCAGAAGGGAGTCACTACCCATTTACCAGCAGACTGAACTTTGATTGTACCAATAACATGGCAGAATATGAAGCCTGTGTCTTGGGAATTCGGGCTGCACTGGGGCAAAATATAAAGACTTTACGGGTGTATGGAGACTCAGCCTTAGTAGTCTATCAGCTCCGAGGAGAGTGGGAAACCAAGGATATAAAGCTGTTAGAGTACCGAAAACTAGTATTGGATCTGCTCGAAGAGTTCGACGAAGTCACCTTCCACTACGTGCCTAGAGAAGAAAATCAAATGGCTGACGCTCTAGCTACCTTGGCAGCCACATTCAAGGCTGGCAGGGAGTCTGAAATGATGCCAATTAACATGCAGTCGTATGAGTACCCAGCTCATTGTTACCAAATTGAAGAAGTGAAAGACACTAAGCCTTGGTACTACGACATTCTGCAGTATATCAAGCATCGGAGTTATCCAGAAAAAACCACTGAAATCGAGAAGAGAACCCTTAGAAGGTTGGCAGCTGGATATGTCCTTGACAGAGAGGTTTTATACAAGAAAAGCCATAACCAAGTTCTGTTAAGGTGCGTCGATGCTGAAGAGGCAAAAATGATAGTGGAAGAAGTACATGATGGGGTTTGTGGAGCACATACAAATGGGCATATGATGTCAAGACAAATAATGAGATGCGGATATTTTTGGTCCACACTGGAAAGTGATTGCATCAACTATGCTAGGAGATGTCATAAATGTCAGATTTATGGAGACAAGATAAATGTTCCACCCCATCCACTTCATGTAATGACGTCACCATGGCCTTTTTCCGTGTGGGGCATGGACGTTATCGGGCAAATCCATCCGAAGGCTTCGAATGGTCACCGTTTCATTCTCGTAGCAATTGATTATTTCACGAAATGGGTAGAGGCCGCGTCATACGCCAGTGTCACTCAATCCACTATTTGCAAGTTTCTGAAGAAAGAAATTATATGTCGGTATGGTCTACCTGGAAGGATTATCACCGATAACGCAACAAACTTGAACAACAAGATGATGAGTGCTGCTTGCGAACAGTTCAACATAAAACATCACAATTCCACTGCTTACAGACCAAAGATGAACGGAGCAGTAGAAGCAGCAAACAAAAATATTAAGAAGATAGTGGAGAAAACAACTGAAACCTACAAAGACTGGCATGAGAAGTTGCCTTTTGCTTTGTTCGCTTATCGAACCTCGGTACGTACATCGACTGGGGCAACTCCATTTTCACTAGCCTATGGAATGGAAGCAGTGCTACCCATTGAAGTCGAGATTCCGTCTCTCAGGGTCTTGTCAGAAGTCAAACTAGATGATGCAGAGTGGGCACAATCCAGATATGATCAGCTTAATCTGATAGATGAAAAAAGACTAAAAGCCATTCATCATGGTCAAATCTATCAGAAACGAATGATCAGAGCACACGACAAAAAGGTGCGCCCGAGAATATTCCGTGAAGGGGATCTAGTGCTGAAAAGAATTTGGCCCGTCCAGAAAGATTTCCGAGGAAAATGGACGCCAAATTGGGAAGGACCTTATGTCGTGAAGAAGGCTTTCTCCGGAGGAGCCCTTATCATGGCTGAAATGGACGGACCTGAGCTGTCACATCCCATTAACTCGGACGCCGTCAAGAAATACTTCGCTTAGGATGAAAACCCGAGAGGGCGTCCTAAGTTGAAAAAAAAAAAAAAAAAAAAAAACTTTTAGGGTGAAAACCCGAAAGGGCACCCTAAATTGAAAAAGAAAAAAGAGAAAAAAGAAGAGAAAATAAGGTGGGTTCAAGATGAAAACCCGCAAAGGGCGTCTTGCAACTAAGGATGGGTCCAAATTGAAAACCCGGAAAGGGCGATTTGGATATCAACAGTGGAAACATCCCGGCACATGAATCTTCTACGAACTCAACAAATCGGAGAAATGTTGTACCCTCCCAAACGTTGTCGCATCTTCAAAGATCCTTTGGCAAAGGCTACATTCAAGATCACCAAACGGCTTTTCAACTCAGAAGTGCCCACGTTATCGAGATCTAAGACATTCATTTACACATCATTGTGTATTCATTTTCTAGAATGTTTGCCGTGTATTATTTGTTCTTCTCCTCTCTTATGAATAAAGACCATCTTTCCTCCAATTCCTTTTGAGCATCTTGAATTAGATTTAAACCTAATGGTTTATTTATTTTTATGGAAGATAATCGCATATTACTGTACAAAGATTCATTGAAAAGTACAGGTACCCAGAAGCCGATCAAGGCTCATGCACATGCTTGAGATGGTTGAGGAGCATCTTCAAAAAAAAAAAAAAAAAAAAAAAAAAATCATCAAACATTTGAAGAATTCAAGATCAGAGATCGGAACTTCAAGCTCAAGAATCAACAACGACAGGCCACCGGAGATCGAGATTACTCTCCAGAGCTCAGAATAACATATGTTGCATATGCATTTTAGGCATAACTAAGAGCATGACATCCATAACATCACATATATGCATATCTTTGCAGGTTTTACCCAGAGCCAATTTCAACTTCACAACGAAGGATATTGGACTCCAGACAACGCAAGTTCAACTTCACGACGAAGGGACCGCTGGTTGTCACCAAACATTTCTCAAATTTAGAGCCAATTTCAACTTCACAGCGAAGGATATTGGACTCCAGACAACGCAAGTTCAACTTCACGACGAAGGGACCGCTGGTTGTCACTAAACATTTCTCAAATTTAGAGCCAATTTCAACTTCACAGCGAAGGATATTGGACTCCAGACAACGCAAGTTCAACTTCACGACGAAGGGACCGCTGGTTGTCACCAAACATTTCTCAAATTTAGAGCCAATTTCAACTTCACAGCGAAGGATATTGGACTCCAGACAACGCAAGTTCAACTTCACGACGAAGGGACCGCTGGTTGTCAACAAACATTTCTCAATTTCAGAGCCAATTTCAACTTCACAACGAAGGATATTGGACTCCAGACAGCGCAAGTTCAACTTCGCGACGAAGGGACCGCTGGTTGTCAATAAACAATTACCCAATTTCAGCTTCACAACGAAGTATCTTTGGCTAGAAGACGATCCATGAGCTACCTCCAGAACTCTGAGTTCGATTTCAATTTCACGAGTTCGATTTCAATTTCACGACGAAGGATTCAGGCTCAGAATCTTCCAGTTTTAACTCAACCTCACGACGAGGGAGTCATCTCGTGTTTTAAAAACCAGTCTCAACATCGAATTTCAACTCTACGACAGAGGATATTCGATGTGGACGAAATTTATGTCTTTTAATCTTTGCTCTATTTTCGTTACACGACAAATGAGCAAAGAGGGGCAGCTGAATACACTAAATTTCGTCCTTATATATATATTTATATTATAAATTATTATATATTTATTACATTTTTTCTTTTCTTTTCAGGGCCCAACAGCACCAGGCCCAAACCCACGTCAAACCCGTGTAGACTTAGGGTTTCCAGAAACCCTAAGCGCCGCATGCCCTCCCTCGATCTCATCCAGCGCCGTTCTGCTCAAGGATACCATGACCAAATTCCTTGATCCACAGCCCCCACGAGTCTTCGCCATACACGCCTCTATCCCCCGTGCTTCTCGGCAACAAGCCAAGATCGTGGACGTGTGGGACTCCAACCAACACGCTTCAACCCACCGAACCATCCGGCGCGAGAGTTTCGGTCATCACCAACAAACACAATAACATTAGTGTTTCATTAGGAGTTAAACTCTTAAAAAAATAGAACCCTATATTGTACTATAAATAAATGTGGAAATCAACACAGAAGGAGGGGCCGCAAAAAAAATACACAGACAAAGCAGTGAACCAAATCATTTTGTACCAACTTCGAAATTGAATAAAAAGGGTAAGCATGCTCTACCTCGTTCGTTACTGTCGATCTCGCATGAGGGCTGTGATTTCTTTCTTTTGCATGTTGTCTCTCCCATATTTAAGCGTTGAAAGCCGATGACCGGAGTAGGGGTGTACGAAAATTTCTTTTCTAGATCTACACCCCCACGAGGCTTATTTTAGAAAATGGTGGTGTTTTTAGTGACGAGGGTGTTGTGGGCTTTCAGAAAAAGCGAAACTTTTCAAGGTTTGCCGCCGATGAACGGCGGCCGGCGCCGTTCTACGGCGGCCGACGAGGCGGCTTGAAGTGGCCATGGTGGCCGGAATCTGGGATCAGGGACCCTGTTCTTCAATCTCGAAGAACAGGCGGGAGAATGCTGTGAAATGGGGAAAGGCTCACGGTTTTTTGGGTTGAATCAAATGAAGGAAATAAGTTTTTTTTTGAAACGATTTTTGATTTTATGCCGGTGACCCACGTGTTTTTAATAAATTAGGGTAAACTACCCTTTGGTCCCTCGCAGCTTCTAAAGATTTATCTTGACCCGATATTGCTTTGAATTTTGACCTCTAGCCTGCAATTCTTTCATTTTAGTCCTTTCTCGGGATATTAGTTTTAATTATCTTTTATATTACATTATAATTTATATATTTATATTATTATTTTTTTTTACACATTCGTATATATTTATTATTAGTATATTATTATTTCACTTATATGTTATATTATATATATATATATGTATATATGTACACATTTTGTATTTTACCCTATTGTTTACTTCTTTATTATCATATTTATTTACATTAGTTTTAATTATCTTTTTATATTACATTATAATATTTATATATATTTTATACTATTATTAGTTTTTTATACATTCGTATACATTTATTATTAGTATAGTATTATTTCATTTATATGTTATATTATATATATATATGTACACATTTTGTATTTTACCCTATTTTTACTTCTTTATTATTATATTTATTTACATTATTTATTTTTTCTATTATTATTATTTTTTTCCTCCCTCTTATATTTAGCTATTATATAAATGGTATTAATGTTATTATATGTTTGTATTAACTTTATGTGTTTTACTTTATACGCTATTATGTTACACTTTTTTTTCTATTATTGTTATATATATATTTTCTTATTTCATTTTCATTATTTTTTTTATATTAGTTTACATGTACATATTTGATTATGGTGATTTATTTTAGTTTTTAGTTTTTATTTATTTATTACTATTATATATATCTTTTTATTTTTCCCATTGTTTATATCTTTATCATTATTACCACCATATACATTATTTTTATACTCTGTATTTTCCTCATCTTATTTGTTTTCCATTTTACCTTAGGTGTTTTTATTTGCATTCTTTATCTAATATGTGTCTTGATTTTCTAAGGGTACAATTTAAGCAATCTGAGGTAAGTAATTTGGACCGTCATTTTACATTTTAATTTAAATTTACAACTTTCTTAATTAAAGACAACTGGAAATTATATAGTACCGAAAGGGCAGTTCAAGGGTGCTAATCATTCCTTAGCTGTAACCGACTCCCGAATCCGACATATCTTTGGTAAGACGCAGATCAGGTAAGGTATAGGGTATCCGATTAACCTATTTATTGTAAATAAATAATCGGTGGCGACTCCAATCCACATTTTCAAGTCGAAGCCCAATTCTGGGGCCCAACCGAAAGACGGTTCCGACAAATATAAATAACATATCCGATGAAAATATAAAGCACATATCTAAATATCCTCTGAAAATATATAGAACAGAAGAGTTTTTGAAATCGAAGCGTAATTGTTGCTGCATTTCAGAAGGCGTTTCTAAAGCGAAGTTTTTTTGTTGTTGTTGCAGTTGAATTGAAAAGTATGTTGTCGAAACCCTAATTTTTTATTATTACAGTAATCGCATATAGGGTTTTATGTGTTGTTTGGGGTTTTGGAGTAAAAAAACATTTGAGACCGATTACAGGTAGAAAGTGATATTCAAGGTAAAATATAAATGTCGATACTTTTATTAAATATTATAGGTAGAAAATGATATTATAGGTTGTATAAATGTGCCGACACATTTTGTAGTGGCCATTCAAATTCTTTTGAAGAAAACCGTTTTACCACAAGAGTGATTATCTATATTTGTATATTGAATAAAGTGTATGTAACAAGTATTTGATTTTATTTGCGTAAACTGATATATGAAGGAAAAATTGAGTCAATGGATGGAAAAATTGTTGGTAGCGCAGATGACTTTGAAATTGAGGCCGAGACTCGAAAGCAACCAAATGGTGGATATATGTACTTCTAGTAAGTATCAATGTCTTTTTGTTATTATTGTTGAAATGATAAATTAAGGATTACAAATTTTAAAGTATGGAATTGAAGGAAGATGGAGAGCGGTTCGGTATGTAAAATGAAATTGACATTGAGTATTATTTAGTGTTAATGTATTGATTAAGAAACATTTATGCTTAATATTAGGTGAAAAAAGATGTGAGGTCCAAATGGAATTCGATGAGTGATGCTGAAAAGGAACCTTACATCACACAGTCAAGGAATGATAGTAAAGAGTACAAAGAACGGAGGAAATCACATGAAAATAAGGTATTCATTAAACTTGTAAATACGTTGATACAAAATATATAAGAACTGTAACATTATATATTGTAAAAAAATGAAGGAAGTGTCGACAAGGTGCAGCATTAAAAGGGTGAATTCATTAATTAAACACCTTAAGGAGAAGAGTCAGTTGAATGTGCTGGGAGAAATAGGTTTTGGATCGTTGGTAGGAGTAAGAGATCGACCTATTCGGAGGGAATTATGTCGATCCTTGATGGCGCAATTTGATGTCAAATAATGTATTACTAAGTATGGTGATTTTTCATTTCCTCTCGGGATCCCATGTGCTGCAGCCATAATGGGGGTAGAAAATGAAGGCAAAAGTGTTGTAGAAGTCTGTAAGAGTAAGAACTGGAAATCACTTGCCTCTAAATATGGTTTGAAGCATAAGGTGACATATGCTGAACTTGAAGAGGAAATAAAAAGTGGATCTTACGGGGGGATGAGCTGAAGGCCAGAGTTCTATTGTACCTTGTCGGTATCTTTCTTTATCCAACGGGTGATACGTCAACGAACAAGGACTATATGAAGCTCATTTGTGATGAAGACTTGAAGGGTGAATTCAATTGGACTGAATATGTTCATTCGAGATTGATTGAATCAATAATCACCTTTAAAAAGGGCAGCCAGAGATACCTCAAAGGGTTCATAGCAATCTTAGAGTTAAATGACTTGAAGAACTTTTTTGTGTTTTTATATAAAATGATAGTATAGTTATAATATAAAATTATAAATTTTATTATAAATGCAGGTTGCACTGTTCGATTTTTGGTCGGGCTGTGAGGCAGTGCCGACTTATGAAAGAACCGGAGTGGCACGCATCCGTGCATGGGGGAAGGAGGAGGTGGTTAGAGTGATGGCGAAGTTGATGTTGGATATACCGAGGAAGCACGAAAGGGTAATAAATGTAATTAAATAATATTAAGAATATAATCAATGTCTTAATATTGTAATTTAATTTTGAAGGTTATTGGCAATGAGGTATAGGAGACAGAGGAGAAGAAAGAAGAGATGGTTGTATTAGGGGATGACGGTGAGGGGGATGATGGTGAGGGGGATGACGGTGAGGGAAAACAGAGTAACTTCGACATTTTGATGCCTGAATTGGCTGATATAAAAAAATCCAATTTGATACCATGCAAAGACAATCAAGAGTCGAAGAGGAACTTGAGAGAGTCGAAGAGGAACTTGAGAGAGTCGAAGAGGAACTTGAGAGAGTCGAAGATACACTTGAGAGACATAAGGGGGAAGTGAAAGGAAAAATAGATGGAGTGGTGAAAGAAGTAGAGGTGTTGAGGGGTGAAGTGGTTAATTAAGTTGAGGTGTTAAGGGGTGATCTTAAGATGGTGACGGGTGAAAACGTTGATGGAGTGAAGGAGGTTGTGGAATTGAGGAGTGAACTTACGGGGGTGAAGGGGGTGGTTGATCAATACTGGATGAAGGAGATCAATTGAAGGGTGAAATAAAAGAGATGAAAAGCTATGTAGAGCAAAAATACGATGAACTGAAAAAATATGAAGAAAAAAAGGGGGAGGAGGAAGAAGAAAAGATGAAAAAAATGAGGAGGAAGGAAGTCGATGTCATTTATACACCGGAGAGTGTTATAGCAGCAGATTTGGATTCGGAATGTCTTGCACCCCAGAAGAAGAAGCAGAAGGTAAGTTGAATAAAAGAAAACTTAATTTGATCTTTATCATGTTGTTGTGACAAAAATTTGTATGCAAAATTGTAGGTTGAAAAAATGGATATTCCAAGCGGAATTGATGACATCGAAGCTGCAATTTGTGATTATTTATGGAATAGTGAGTTAGAATCGGGGTAAGTGAAATATATTTCTTTGTGAGTGATATTTAAATATTTCATGACAACATATTAATCCTAATGATTCATACAAATATTTTGTAACCTCAATGGGAAATCAATTCGCTAGTGTATACGACGTTGCAATATTGAAGCCTACGGAATGGGATGGCGGTGTGGTAAGTAGAAAGTAGAAAATGTTAAAACTTATTGAATATGTTCTGATTGTGTAATTAATTTTGTTAGGTTATTGATTTTCTTTCCTGGACAGTATGCTAAGATTCTCAAAAGTCACTCCGGAGGATTGACTACCTTCCATACCTCTTAGCGATTAGTTAAATTAATAAATGTTGAAAAGTAGTGTTATAGACGGTAAATTAATAATGTTTGTTGTGTAATTGCGGCAACAGGTGTTGGATGCCAACAATAAAGAAAGTGTTGAGAGTATTGTTACCTTTTGGGGTCCCCATATTGGATAACTATGTGAAATTCACCGACTGTGAGAAGGTAAGACACCATACCAATTACAAATGATATTTTCGGATATAGAATGTTGAATTTTGTCAAATTGGGTGTGAAATTTGTTGTAGATCATGATCACAATAAACTACCATAATTCATATTGGTATATGTTGGTGTTGGATATGGTAGATCGTGCTGCAACAATATATGATAGTATGTTTACATCTGAAGCAGCTAAACAGAGAGTGAAGGATTCTAAGAGATTGGTATGTATGTATGTATGAAAGGACATTATGTAAATTATAATGCATACTTTTTTTGGATCATAACTTCTTTTTTTTAATGCAGATTAAAATATTAGATTTTTATAATAAGAAATGCATTTGGGTTGAATACTGTGGATCTCTAGGAAAGTTCCCCTTGAAAAATTTCAAATTTGTAGAGCATAAGAAGAATAAGCAATTGAATGGGTATGAGATGTTATCATAAATAGAAAACTTAATTTATGCAGGATTCATAATTGACATGTGTGGTTTTCAAATTTTGTAACAGATATGATTGCGGCATGTATGTGATGATGTGGATGGAATCGATCGGTTCTACAGGGGCAACTGGTGAAATATCGGTATATTTATAATCGTTTTTTATAATGTATCCAAACTTAAAATTTCCCATAAAGTGTCGATCCATATATAAAAAGTGACGACCCAAAAAACATCGAAACCCATAATTATAATGTAATGAGTAATTTTTCAATATAACCGGTATAAATATACCGGTTTTATGAAAAATATGTCTACAACATTTATCGACACTTTTTAGTATTGTGTCGATACTTTGTGTCCAGAATGGATGCCAAAAGGGGGAACATACAAAGTGTCGATACATTTTCATAGAGTGTCGATCCAAAAGGGTTGCACGCATAAAGTGTCGATACATTTATTAAAAGTGTCGATCCCAAAAATATCGAAACCCATAATTATATGTAATAGGTAATTTTGTAATATAACCGGTATACATATACCGGTTTTATGAGAGAATAGGTCTATAATATGTATCGACACTTATTAATATTGTATCGATAATTTTTTTCCATAATTTATGCCAAAAAGGGTGAACGCATAAAGTACATTTTCAAAAAGTGTCGATCCCAAAAACATCGAAACCCATAATTATAATGTAATAGGTAAATTTACAATGTAGCCGATATAAATATACCAGTTTTATGAGAGAATAGGTATACAACATGTATCGTAACTTTTTTGAAAAATCCCAGGTTTTATTGGCTATGCTATCAACATGATTAACCTGGATAATCCCAGTTACAAAACTGATTCCGACCATGATTGCGAGAGGCTATATTCCTACAGATTGTTTGGCATTTTTGTGATGATGCGGATGAAATATTAAACGGTCTCGTAATCCACAATAAAAATAGACTAAGAGAGTAAATTTTCTAAATATATGGTTAATTTTGTATAATTTACATTATACTCAAACTGAGCTTAACTTGAGGACATGTTAGGTTATGTCCCTCACCATTGCAGTTCCCACATCGCCTAATTATCTTCTCGACCTTGTTCTTCGGTACTTCTTTTCGCTTGCATTGTTTTCGTTGAGGGTCACGAACGTTGTTTACTACAATTCTCTAGTTGACTGAATCATTCAAACTAACCGAGTTTTCTAATTCTTCTATTAGTCTTTTCATCTCATCTCTTGCGGTTTTAAAAGACTCGTCTGTCTTTGATGCAATGTAGCATAACCTACTTGACGTTGAATGTAGAGCAGCGAACCGTGCCATTTGTATCACTTCTGGTGACACATTCAAGTCAACATAACTTGGTGCAGAAGCCTTCACATCATTAGTCCACCTACTTTGAAACAAAGTCCCGGGCAAATATGTGTAATCCAAGTGCTTCAAAATGTGAAGTTGATGGTGACACGGAAGTCCAACGGTCTCGATTTTTTTGTAGGAGCAAATTAGGGTTTCTGTACGAGAATCAAAACTAATTTCAAATTTTCTATTTTTTTCTTTGTACTTTGACAAAATATAATGTTGACATTCATCTGATAAGGACTGAATATCTGCCTCAATCCGGTACAATGACTCCCGTAGAAGTTCATCTTGGAACGCACGAAAAGATTCGCGAGTAAAAATCGCAACAACATGGTTTTCAAGGTCGAACAGTTTTGTGATCTGGAAGGGCTTCGTATGGAACTTAAGTAATCCACTTTCAACTCGTTCATACGCATTCTACTAATTCCATCTTCAATTGCACGAACAACATCTAAATATGTCTTCTTGTGTTTCAGTGCAATCGCTAGTGAATCATTTGTAGACTCACACCTTTGTGTTGAGCGAATATTGGCAAAGAAATGACCGGTTAGATATGCTTGTGCCCATAAGTGTCGTGTATTTCCCTTCTCAATCACCCATGGATGCTTTTCGACGTTGAATTCCAAAACAACTGAACGCCATTGAATATCAAATTCCTCGGTTGTCCACCATGAAGCCAAGCATTTTGAGAATGCTACTATAAATTTTGGGTCACCAATGTTAGCTTATGTATTGCGAGAAAGATGCCAAGAATATAATCTGTGATTAGCATAAGGGATAACAGATTTGATAGCCCTCTGCATTGCCCTATCCCCATCGGTGACAACTGAAATAGGTGATTTATTCATCATGGCTTCTAAAAATTTCTGTAGCACCCACTCAAAAGATTGATACGTCTCGTCAGCGATTATGGAAGTGGCAAACACAATTGTGTTATGGTGATGATTGACACCGACAATAGGCATAATTGGTCGACCATACAAATTATCTTTGTAAGTTGTGTCGAACGCAATTACATCGCCGAAGCATGTGTAATCCGATCTCTATGTAATCCGACCAAATAAGATTATACAATACCCCTGATTCGTCTACCGAGTATGTCATAAAAAACCCAGGATCATCATGTTTCTTATAATCAAAGTAGACAATAAGCGCATTCACATCCCCATCGACGATTTCCTTTGCATTATCTCTTTGAAGTGCATTATAGAGATCTTTATGTGTAAATCCAACATTATGATAGCCCCCTGCCTACTGCGTTAAATAGTTCATTACTTGTGACATGCCAACATCGACCTCTTTCAATGTTGTTGCCTTATCGATATCAGCCTTACTTACAGCTCTATTAGAACGCATAAATAGTGTCATAGAAGGTGTGCACAATGCATGATTATGTTCCTGATAAGACTTACTTATAACCCACTGATCGTTTGTATTTGTTGCTGTAACTACGACTCTAGCCTTACATCCTGTTCTTGTGACTGGCGTATGAGCACGTTGACGATTAACAGTATTGACTTTTGATGCTCGAAACCCTTCTTTGGAACAACAAAATTCTTGTGTCTTCACATTCCCTTCCACATCAAGCTGTGTTGTTCCCTTACGTGCACTAAACCCATGTTCCCGTGCGAATCCCTTGTAAAAGTACCAGGCTTGATCACGTGAACAGAAGAGTTGACCAACCAATATGTCAGATTCATCAACATTATGTACTTCATGGCATTCATTGGTTGGCTTAACATTGTCTACATCAGTATGATCCGTGGCAAAAATTTTGTTGTGCAAGTTTAGTGAGTTGATGGAGATGTAAGCAAAGGTTCATTGAACATGTTTCAGTCGTGTTGCTTTCAATAGGATGTGGTATTGGTAGTGGTAGTTAAAGGGTGGGTACAACATTAAATTCCCAGTTCATATTTAGGTATATACAATAACTATCTAAATATGTGTCGATACATTTTATTCAAGTATCGACCCAAAAAACATCAAAACCAATAATTATAATGTAATAGGTAAATTAACAATGTAATCGGTATAAGTATACCCGTTAATTAGAAAACAGGTCAACATAATGTATCGACACTTGTGTAATTTGTATCGATACTTATTGTCCAGGATGAATGCACAAACGAGGTGCACGCATAAAGTGTCGACACTTGATAAATTTGTGTCGATACTTTTGGTCTAGAATGAATACCAAAAAGGGTAAATTTTCAATGTAACCAGTATAAATATACTTGTTTTATGAGAGAATATGTCTAAATAATGTATCGACATGTTGTTAGTTTGTGTCGATACTTTTTTCCAGAATGAAATATGAATGCCCAACCAGGTGCAAGCATAAAGTGTCGATACATTTAAAATTGTATTGATCTAAAAAACATCGTAACCGATAATAATAATGTAATAGGTAAATTTACAATGTTACCAGTATAAATATACCGGTTTACTTCGAAAATAGGTCAATATAAGCGCTACCTATTACATTATATAAGAGCTACCTAATATCTTATTGTACTTGATAATATTTCCGGTTAAATGCCTATTACATTATATAAGCGCTACCTAATATGTTATTGTACTTGATAATATTTTCGGTTAAATAATATAACATTACCGGTCCAAATTTTAATCAATTACACTATTTTTTAATTATTTTTTAACTGCCGCACAATAGAACTACCAGCGTAATCCTTGCCTTGGACACAAGTTTGTTTCAAAGACTAGTCACAAAATCAATAAATTCTACATTTCCCATTATACCCTTTTTAGATACTCATTAATTATTATTTTTATTTTCCTTGATTACGTCAAATCACCTAAAACTATATATTAATCCATTAAAATATTTCTGTTAACTGGATAAACTAATCGCATATTTTTAGACTTATTTCGTAAAAAGAAAGTTTATTCTGTCATTTCTTTATTAAGTTGATGTTTAAAAATAATAAAATGCCTCTTATAAATCTAATAAAAGTCAAAATATATTAAATGACGTTATAATTAATAAAAGTAATAATTATAAAATTGTTATGAACACTATTTTAATTGATTCTAAGCCCTTTTTAAAATATTTAAATAAAATTAAAATAGGTATTTTTTATAATATCATATAATTATAAAAGTGATATATATTTATAATTTTTTTAAAAAAAATTAACTATGCCCACAGTCTATAAATATAATTATTCAAACTCAATGAAAAACAACACTTTCTTTAATTAAAAACATCATTTAATAAGTTTGAAATAGAATATTTTTTGATAAAAAGCCCCTAATTTTATTAAAAATAAAAAAATATTCACAATTACAATGAAGATTTACGAGTACAATAATAAACGTAAACTAAATTATAATTAGGTCATTTTCCTATAATCATTGACAAAAACTTAGCCACCTAGATCACACAAGGGCCATAAAAGAAAAATGTTAAAAAACCTAATCAATGCTCAAACAAAATAAAGATACAAACAAATATGATTGTACCGGCAAACGAATCACAAAATATGATAAAACTATTGAAAGACCACCGATAAATCGTAAATCAGAGTCAAGCAATATGAGAAAACTATTCACGAGTGCAAAACGCGTATCCAAATCAATCCGAGTGTCCAAAGCATGGAAGATCCAAAGCATAACAAATAAGCGCCATCTTGGTCAGTCGTGGCGATGTCAAATCCAACCCTGAGAAAAAAACGAAAACAATAGCCAAACGACTAAAAACCGTCAAAAGTTAAAAAAAAACGTGTCATAAACATAAAGATAAAGATGTCACAAAGATATAAATATTCTTATTAAAAACTAAAAAAATAAAGAAAAAATACAACTGAAACTTGGCAATCAATATCAAAATCGATGTTGTTGCAGATTAAATAAAATAAATGAAAAAAAATTGTTTTGATTTATAGAAATTAACATAAATTATAAAGAAGAAGAGAGCGACTAGGATGAAATTAGATTTTAAAGTTCTAGAATTATATACTATATATTAAAAGGAATGGACCACCCCAAATTGTTGTTCACGTCCAAAAGCATAGAGAAGTTGTACTACTAATGCTTTGCTGTTTCTTGTAATGCAATAACACTAGACTTTTGGGTTCCCATGCCGTTGTTAATTCCAACATTATCTTTAAAATAATAATTAAATCAACAAATCATGATTATAATTTATAAATAATATCAAAGAGATAAGAACAAAGTGAATTGTCAGGTTGACAAA
Organism: Hibiscus syriacus; assembly: GCF_006381635.1. NCBI lineage: Eukaryota > Viridiplantae > Streptophyta > Magnoliopsida > Malvales > Malvaceae > Hibiscus > Hibiscus syriacus. The sequence goes on along the minus strand of NW_024063519.1, from coordinate 1,099,330 downwards.
AATATGCCATTACAAGTTGGTACACATATAGACGAATGGTCCTATTTTTATATTTCTACAAAAAAGAAAGTTAATATATATTACATTTTAAAATTTGATAAAAGGAATAGATATAACAAATAAAATAATAAATAAGTGTATGTTAATTAATCATTGTAGACTTTTTGTTAAGTCAACCACTTTTATTTTTTAGTTCTATAAATAAGTTATTAAATTTATTTTTGAATAGCGATTACATATTTTAAATATACGACCAAACCAAATATTAGCATATATATTATCTTTAATGATTTCCTACTTTTTTCATATTTGTATAAGAAAAACATTTAAAATGAAACTCAAAATTAGTACTGCCCTTTCACCACTCGAATGTCTTCCTAATTGCTCGAAGAAAAAAAATGGATAAGAGCAGAGTTTACTCTAATAATTTTTAGCTAAACAAAATCCCACGTCGTTTAAAAGACAGTAATCTAATTTAAAATTAAAGAAGGACAGAAAAGAGATGTAACTGAAAATATTATAAAAATTAACATTTTCAATTAGAAGCAACATAAAATATTAATTTTTTCTTAATATTTTTCGATTACAGACATTCTTCATAATATTTTTAGTTGATACCGAAAATTTTATATACCTTCTTCATAATATATTCGATTTTTATTGAAAATATTAAAAATTAACATTTTAAATGACGCTCGACAGAAGATATAAACTTTTCCTATAACATTTTAAGTTGTGATTATATCTTATAAATTTTTTAACTTTAAATTAGAATGCCATACCATAAAATTTTCCCTAAAATCCATAGTTATCAAAAGGACCAAAACGAAAAAATAAAGCCCGACACTTGGACAGTTTAACTTGCCACTTGTCCCGTTCAGTTAATTCAGTTAATTTTCAAGGGTATATTTGTATTTCAATCGTTACTTACCCTGGCCGCAAAGCAATTTTCCATAATAAGAAACTACGGAGGAATTGTAACAAATAGATAAGAGAAAATCGTCTCAGTGACCAAACATGTCTTATAATATACGATTTTAACCAACTTTTTTTGGATTTGTCAAAATGACCAACAAAATCACAATGCGAAATAAAAATCGCAACGCGATCTCCAGAATCGCAAATCAATTCCCATAATCGCAATGCGATAGCACAAATTCGCATTGCGATTTTCCAGAATTGCAACGAGAATATGAAAATCGCAACGCGAACATATAAATCGCAACGCGATTCTGACTATCGCAACGAGTATCCGTAAAATCGCAACGCGTATCCGTAAATCGCAACAACAATACGTAAAATCGCAACGCGTATCCGTAAATCGCAACGAGAATACGTAAATCGCAACGCGTATCTGTAAATCGCAACGAGAATTCGTAAATCGCAATGCGTATCTGTAAATCGCAACGACAATACGTAAAATCGTAACGCGTATCCGTAAATCGTAACGCGATCGATAATTCGCAACGCGATCTCCGGTATCGCAAATCAGTTTCCAGATTCGCAACGCGATTCTGACTATCGCATTGCGATTTTCCTAATTCACAACGTGATTACGTAAATCGCAATGCGAATATGTAAATCGTAATGCGAATCTGTAAATCGCAACGAGATTCTGACTATCGCAATACTGAATTTCAAATTCGCAACTCGATTTCTGAATTCGCAACAGGTTTTAATTTCGCAACACAAATGTTTTGGGTATATAACTACGCAGCAACAGCAACTCATAACCTAAATCCCTAAATCGCAACTCATTCCATCTCCATCTATCACTCTCTCCGGCGACATCCGTTCCTATATCCAACGACATCCTTCCCCATCCGGCAACAGGTTTTAGTTTCGCAGCTCGTTTGTTTAGTAAATTAATTTACAATAATGAAATCATCTAATGTTGATCATGTTTGGATAGATTTGTGTTTTGGAGGGTCATGGGAGAATGTTCATAGTGTTTTACAATATATGCCTTTACCTATGAATCTTCAACTAAAACTGTCATTAAAAAAGTTAACTTATGAAACTCTAATGTTACGTGTTTCAAATAAATTGAATTTAGAGCCCCTAAGTGGATTTAGGCTATCTTATCAGAGAAATTGTAAAGTTTATTTGTTAACCGACAATGAAGATGTTGAACGATTCATTGCTTACATTAGTGTTTCAAGTGATGATGTTACATTGTATGTTGTTGAACCTACAAGTAGTGAAGTTGGGTCAGTAGCGGGTAGTAATCAACTAAGTTTTTTAACCCTAGTTTATACTGCTCAAAATTTAATGGTTCCACAACAATTTCATCACCAAGCAAATATTGTTTCACCACATTTCCAATACCAAACACAATCTCAAAACCCACAACCTTTCCCTAATCCAAATCCCAATAAACTTTCAGCACCAAATTCTGGTTTTCGTATTGACCAGTTAGACGATGATGAGCTAACAGAAAAAATTGTGAGTACTAGTCAGTATTCGAAATTTGATCTTGGTCAATACCCGGACTTTGATCTTGGTCAATACTCGGATTTTGATGATTTTTCAGAAGAAGAAACAGACCCTGCGTGTAATGATTTTGATATTGGTCAATACCCGAATTTTGATGATGAAACAGTCGTTGTCGAGGAAGATGTTGTTGATGATAATGAGGAGGAAGTTACGACTGTAAATGAACATGTTGAACATCCATTCTGTAATTCATATAACACTGAAGAAGAAAAAGAAGAAGAAGAAATCCCCAAAGAAAAGTCCCCGGAGAAAATGCCACGGGAGTATAACTGGAATATGCCAGAATTACTTCAGATACCGGAAGAATTACTTCATATAACACAAAAATTATTCATATCAAGAAAGATGATTGTTTTGATACAAAGGAAGACTTGAAGATAGCTTTGTATATGAAATGTGTGGAAGATGGCTATCAACTAAAAGTTAACAAATCAAGCAAAGATCGTTTCGAAACAATGTGTATGATTGACAAAAACTGTATGTGGCGTATAATTGTAAAGAGGATAAAAGATTGCGAAATGTTTCAAGTTAAGACTTTTATTTATAAACATACATGTTCAAGAACCCAAGTTTTTCCTCACCATAGACAGTCAAACAAAAAGGTGTTGGGTGGTTTTCTGGCTGAGTTAATGTTTTTGAATGGTAGGGTATATTGGGGACATGAAATTATGACTGACATGAATGCTCGGTTCAAGATTAGTATCTCATATTCTCAAGCTTGGAGAGCCAAATGTTATGCCTTGGAATTGTTGAGGGGGTCGCCAGAAGCATCGTTTGCCCAACTGCCGGCTTATTGTCACAATTTAAAGCTGAAAAATCCTGGGTCGGTAACTCATATCAAAACAGATAGAGATGGACGCTTTGAGTTGCTGTTTATCGCCATTGGTGCTTTGGTTAGTAAATCAATATAATTTTGTTGACTCATTTTTGTTAGTTACATGCATTTCACATTTAAATGATTATATTTCTTGTGTATATGATTTTGTAGATTCGTTCGTTTATTAATTGCATGCGCCCAGTTATTATAGTAGACGGAGCACATTTAAAAGGTCGATACCTTGGAGTAAACTTATTAGCAGTAGCCATAGAAGCTAACAATGGGATACTGCCAATAGCTTACGGGGTTGGCAAATCTGAAACCTCTGATTCATGGACATGGTTTATGGGGCATCTTAAGGATTGCATAGTCCTATTAGCAATATGACAATCATATCCGATAGGGCAAACTCAATTGACAACGCTGTTAGAAGGTGTTTCCCAGATGCTTTTCATGGACTCTGTGGTGTTCATTTGTATAGAAATCTAAAATCAAGGTCTGCTGGTATAAAAAATCACAAATGGACATACTGGAAGGCTGTAAAAGCTTATCGGGAAGTGGATTTTAATAAGCATATAAACTGTTTAAGACGTGTTTTGCCTCAGTGTTCTCAAACACTAGAAGATGTCGGGTTTGAAAGATGGTCAAGAGTACATCAACTTGGAGCAAGATATGGTTTCATGAAGTCTAATAGTGCAGAATCAATCAACGCTCTAAGTCGTCATTCCCGAAAATTACACATTAATATGTTAATGGAGTTTTTTCGAGCCTCTATTCAATAGTGGTACTACAAGAAAAGAAACCATGCAGGTATTATTCCTTTAAATTCGTAACTTATCATATATTTTACTAAGTATTATTTATTTAAATTTACAGGAACATTGGAACATCGTGTTACACCATGGACAGAAAAAAAGATAACGAAACGTGTTGTGAAGTCAACGTCATGGAGAGTTGAACCATGTTCAAACACTTTGTTTGAAGTACTGGATAATAACTTAAATGAGTTTGTCGATCCAAATGCAAAGACGTGTAGTTGTATGAAATGGCAAACATCTGGTTATCCGTGTGGCCATGTTATAAAAGTTTCTCTTCATCTAAACCAAGATGATTCAAGCGCATACGCTATGGATTGCTACACTACAGAAGTATATCGACAGACTTATGGCGAGATTGTCTACCCTATTCCACATCCTTCTGAATGGGACATACCAGATGACTTACAAACAGTTTTGCCACCAGCCATGGACAGAAGGCTACCTGGCCGACCAAAAAGTCACGATCGTATACCGTCTAAGGGTGAAGAGAAGAAGAGATCGACATGTAGTCGGTGCAAGGAAAGTGGTCATACAAGGTTGACATGTGGATCACCAGTGCCATCACAATCATCTTTTCCTCTACCAAAATATGGATCCTCATCAAAATCCCAATCACAACCGGCTTCACCTTTTGGGACTGTTAACTTAGGTGATTTTTAAATGCAAATGTTGTATTATGTGTATATTATGTGTGAACTTTTAACATTTTCAGTTAGGCATGTATTAGTAACTTGAGTTTGAACATTGCTATGATAAGTTCAGTTGTTATCACTTATTAGACATTCATTTGACTATCGCAACGCGGAAATCGCAACGCGAATATGACTATCGCAACACGGAAATGACTATCGCAATGCGGAATTGACTATCGCAACGCGGAAATGACTATCGCAACGAGAGAATCGCAATGCGAAATGAAAATCACAACGCGTGAATCGCAATGCGAAATTAGTTTCGCGTTGCGATTTTCATTTTCGCATTGCGATTCACTCGTTGCGATTTTCATTTTCGCATTACGATTCACTCGTTGCGATTTTCATTTCGCATTGCGATTCTCTCGTTGCGATAGTCATTTCTGCGTTGCGATAGTCTGTTTTGTATTCAACATAATGCAGATTGAAATCAACAAATTAACTATTACATTTCAATCAATTGAACAAGCACAAATATTATGTACACATCAATTAAACAAATCAACATTTTACAAATCATCTTTTACAAATCAATTAAACAATCAAAAAAATAATAATGAAATCAACTTTTGCACCCATACATCCATTTCACGCAGCTCACTTCAGGATTAACCTGCAGAAACCAAACATTGAATCAACAACACTTTCTACACATCTAAAACCTACAAACAACAAATTATTGAATTCTAGCTACTTAACCAAACATTTTCAAACCAAAAAGAGTAAATATGTTTAACAACACTTGCATTTGACTTACAAATCTTTTATGGACACTCTCATAACGCGGATGCAGGTAGGCAGCGTCTCGCATATATTGCTCTAGCCATAAAATGCCGAAACCATAAGCCTACTGCACCTCTATCTCTATCGGTGGGAGGTAGAAAATGTGTACTTCCTGTCGTCAAATGCTCCAAGCACATGCATACGAGAGGACCACAATCCCCTCTAGCTTCCTTCGTTTATTATGGCGCGGTCTCGTCTCTGATAACTGTAACATTGAACTTCTTTGGCTTCTTGTTTCCAGACTTAGTCCAATAATCAATTGCATCCAAGAATTTAGCCAAATGAGAGCTCCATCCCTTAATCATATCTCTCAAATCAGACAATGATATGTAATTTATCATACTGTCATATACTATTGTCTTTAGGGATGGGAGCTGAAGCTCGACGAGAAGCCAATGAGTACGGTCCAAAATAGGGATAAACACCTTCATCGAAATGTAATAATTCAAATTGCGCACTTATTTATGAACACCTTTAAAATATTTAAACAAATATACTAACCTTATCGACCTCCCACCATGTAGGATAAAGTTTAGCTTGTCCATTAGCCAACACATATGATTCCTGTCGTTGATTCTTCAAGTGAACTACGTGAAAAGACGTCGACATAATTGTATATCATGTTTTTTTAATATTTTTATTCAATTTCCTTACAATTAGAAGACGTGTCACCCGTGCATCAATGTGCTGTTTTACAAAAAAAGACATATATTAGTGAATTACATAAATTTAAAAAAAAATTAATCAAACTGAAATATAAGAAATATAAGACTTACCCCCCATCGAAATAGCCGTTGTCTTCAACCCCTAATAATACACCCCACCAAGACCGTTCAATCAACAAATGCATATCATCGTTAAGTTTGTATATGTCAGCGTAACACCCTTGGCTCCGCTCATGTAGATAAATATCAACTGCGGTCTTAGCCCAAAGGGTATTATCCAGAATTGTTTCCTGTAGTTGTTTCATCTCCACTTCATCTGCCGGAATATTACTGGCCGGTAACTTATACGAAAGCCAACAGTCATCCATCTTGTCCGGCACGTGAGGGGGCTTCTCAATAATTCGATATATTACGCCGTGTGAATCAGGCTCTAGAATGTTTGGAGGGACCTCTTCAACGATGACAGTGGCCTCTTGAACGGTGGGAGGGGACTCTTGAGGGATGATAGGGGCCTCTTGAACGATAGGAGAGGCCTCTTGAACTATGACAGGTGAGTCGGGCTTTTTCTTACGGATTCTTCGCACTATTGGGGTGAACGGAGACGTAATGGCACGTGCACGCCGTCTGATGCGTGAACTCTTTCTTGCAAGAAAAACCCGACGTAGAGCATCCACCTTAGCGGGCCGCTAAAAATAAATTAATACATAAATCAATAAATAAACAGACATGATATTAAACAGTGAGAACAAAGAAAAATATATTTCAAACTTGCACGGTATTCACCCAAGTCATTATTATATCATTGTTCATAAAATGCATCAGATAACATTCCAGAAGTAAGCACTTATATAAATATTTAAAAGGACAACATATAGGTTTAGTGCAGGTTCAATGACAACATAAAGAGTAGTAGTTTATTCTTGAAACTTAAATTTTCAACACTGTGAAGTTAGTATTTGTCTTTTGGTTGAAGTAATGCAATTCATTCAAGTTTCAATTTGCAGAAGAAGAATAGAATCTGAAACTTAAAATCGCAACGCGAAAATGACTATCGCAATGCGAATTTGACTATCGTAACGAGAGAATCACAATGCGAAATGAAAATCACAACGCGATTATAGTTTCGCGTTGCGATTTTTGTTTCGCGTTGCGATTTTGGTTTCGCGTTGCGATTTTCATTTCTCGTTGCGATAGTCATTTTTCACGTTGCGATTTTATGTTTCGTGTTGCGAAAATAAACTATTTCTTCTTCTGCAAATTGAAACTTGAATGGATTGCATTACTTCAACCAAAAGACAAAACAAAGACAAATACTAACTTCAGAGTATTAAAGAATACACAGTTTAGCAGAATTGACAGCAACCGAACAAATTTACTTTCAACCAAAAGATAAAACAAAGACAAATACTAACTTCACAGTGTTAAAGAATATACAGTTTAGCAGAATTGGCAGCAACCGAACAAATTTACTTTCAACCAAAAGACAAAACAAAGACAAATACTAACTTCACAGTGTTAAAGAATACATAGTTTAGCAGAATTGGCAGCAACCGAATAAATTTACTTCAACCAAAAGACAAAAAAAAAGACAAATACTAACTTCACAGTGTTAAAGAATAAACAGTTTAGCAGTATTGGCAGCAACCGAATAAATTTACTAAGCAATCTAAGTGAAATTACGAGTAAATTTATCATCAAGTTAAATATGGAAAATCTTAAACTTACCTCGTTGCGTAGAGTATGAACCTCATTCTGCAACGATACTACCATCTCACGTAGAGCGGCAACCTCACCACGTAAAGTAGACACCTCCACACGCCATGCACCATCGTTATCGCGTAGAGTACCGATCTCCTCACGCAAGGCATTGACCTCATCACGTAACTCCCTTGACTAATCCCGTGGAGGTGGAGGTGGAGAACAGGGAGATAGAAGTCCTGGCATCTTTGCCGGTCGCCTATCATGAGGTGATAGTGGAGAAGAGGCTCGATGATGTGACGAGATAGGTGATGGCTCTCGTTTTAGAGGTGTATAGTCGGGTCGATCAGGTGATGGCTCTGGGTGAGGTGATGCTCTGGGCGAGGTGATGGCTCTCGAAGTGGAGGAAGTGGAGGCTGCTCATCATTCGTGCCATCAAAAAAACGCTGACTAGCTTGCCACCAATCAGTGGAAAGCTCAGCCTCCGTGGGTGTCAGTCTCTGTAATGGAGTGTTGGCCTCCTAAAAATATAAAAACTCAAACAAAGTTAAACGTCTACTATTAATAACTTGTTTATATGTGATAGTATTTTTGTTAACTTACATTATTTATTGTCGCATATGGTATTAAGTCTTTCCAATCCAACAGACGTTTTCCTCTTCCAGGAAATAGCCCTAGGAATATCATTTGAAGTTTTTAATGCATATATCCGCATGCTGGGGAAAGCCTCGAATATCCAAATCTACAAACAATATAATAACAAACATTAGTAATTGTTAAATAATTAATTATAATTTTGAAAATATTATATAGAAATTCTTACCTTAAAGGCCCAAACAAAGCCTGAAAAAGTGTATTTCGACCCATCGCCACGTAAACTTTTACGGTTATCAAAGGCAGACGACAACTTAGTCCAGGTAGCTTTCCATATATACGAACCCCACGGAAACAGATTCCATGCATTTAGGTCCTCTACCAAGAATATTAGCTACTGAGGAATAGGTTGTCTGGCATCTCTGCCTAAAAAGCCGGCATACAAAAGTACTAGAAGGCATACTCGGACAACATCGACGTCATTCATCCGAGTAAAACCATCTTTCTTATTAAACAATTTCTTCATGTCGTCGACGTGTAAGTTCAGCTTCTCTATTGATTCATCAGGAAAAACCTGGGATAACCATGATGGGCGGGTGATATGACGAGTGTATTGGTCTACATCATCGTGTCCGAATCGTAGACCAGTGATTAAGAAGAACTCCTTCCGCCCAAAACAAGTATACGCCGGTGGAAAATGAAACCATATCTCTTCCTCACCACGTTGTATACTGTCGGGTAGATCGCTAGTCATGGTCTGAAGCTACAAATTGGTCAAATTAGCATCTCCACCCGGATGATGTACTCTAAGCCATGGCCAGAAGCAGGTTTCCTCAAACAATTTTCTTTGTGCAGGTCAAAGCTTCGAAGCAATTGTAGTGGCTAGGCTAACTTTATTCCTTAATGTCAATGAAGCCGAAAAAAATGTATACAAAAACAATAAACATACCAAGTTAGATATACCAAAAACTACACTGTGAAGATATACAAAAAACAATAAACATAAAGAGTAGTAGTTATTCTTGAAACTAAAATTTGCAACACTGTTTTGTCTTTTGGTTGAAATGAAAATCGCAACGAGAGAATGACTATCGCAATGCGGAAATGACTATCGCAACTAGAGAATCGCAACGCGAAATAAAAATCGCAACGCGAAATTAAAATCGCAACGAGAGAATCGCAACGCGAAATGAAAATCGCAATGCGATTTTGGTTTCGCGTTGCGATTTTCATTTCTCTCGTTGCGATAGTCATTTTCGTATTGCGATTTTCATTTTCATGTTGCGATTTTAAGTTTAGAAACTATTCTTCTTAAGCAAATTGAAACTTTAATGGATTGCATTACTTCAACCAAAAGACAAAACAAAGACAAATACTAACTTCACAGGGTTAAAGACTAAACAGTTTAGCAGTATTGGCAGCAATCGAATGAATTTAATATGAAATCTAAGTGAAATGGTTAATCTATTATTGAAATTACCAGTAAACTTATCATCAATTTCAATATGAAAAACCTAAAATAATGCAAAAATTTCAAAATAAAAATAATTAAAAAAACTAACCCTCAGAGGTTGATTTTCCATTTCTGAATGATTGTGAGGGATTTCTGACCGTGAATGGTTGTGAGGGATTTCGCCGAAGATGGGGACGGAAATCTTCGGAGATGGGGACGGATTTCGCCGTAGAGAGTGAGAGATGGAGATGAGACTGAGTTGTGATTTTAGGTTTTAGGTTATGAGTTGCGATTACGGGATATACTATGGACGGTTCAGTGTTCCGATAATTAATATTTGTGTTTGGAATTTGAAAATAAAATACGCGTAGCGATTCTAATGGCGCTTTAAAAATCGCGTTGCGATTTACGGATACGCGTTGCGATTTTACGTATTGTCGTTGCGATTTACGGATACGCATTGCGATTTACGTATTCTCGTTGCGATTTACATATACGCGTTGCGATTTACGTATTCTCGTTGCGATTTACGGATACGCGTTGCGATTTTACGTATTGTCGTTGCGATTTACGGATACGTGTTGCGATTTTACGGATACTCGTTGCGATAGTCAGAATCGCGTTGCGATTTATATGTTCGCGTTGCGATTTTCATATTCGCGTTGCGATTCTGGAAAATCGCAATGCGAATTTGTACTATCGTATTGCGATTCTGGGAACTGATTTGCGATTCTGGAAATTGATTTGCGATTCTGGAGATCGCGTTACGATTTTTATTTCGCATTGCGATTTTGTTGGTCATTTTGACAAATCAAAAAAAATTAATTAAAATCGTATATTATAAGACATTGTTGATCATTGAGACGGTTTTCTCTATAAGAGGAACTCAAACGGAAAATCGAAGGAGAAGAAACGAAAGCTCTCTCTTTCAAGTTTTCAATTTCAACAATCTCAAATGTATTTGACTGTTTCGTTTTACGAAAAAAAGAAAAATAAATTGTGATATTTTCCCTAATTTGACTATATATTTGTAATTACTGTAGCTTCAGAATTTGATCTCGTCGATCAAATTACTCTTTTGATTCTTTAGGGTTTCTCTGTATATATATAATATATATATATAGATGTACCCTAGAATTAAAGAAATTTATTTGCCTTATAGTTCTGACTTGAGATTCCAATTGGGTCTCTTTTAATAAATTAATTGGTTTTTGATAGTAGGAAAAGCCCATGCGCTGATATAATTGTTGGGGTTTCTTTTAGCGAATTTCACTGGGTTTTAAGGGGGAAACTGAAATTTGTTTTGTCAATGCAGGAATTATTTGGGTCTGGAGAAATTTTCTGGGTTTTATTACTTTCTCGAGAAAATTAGTGGGGTTGTTTGATGCCTGGGAAAATCGTTGTTTCACTGGGATAAAATATTGGGTTTTTTTAAAAAAATAAAATAAAAATAAAAACTATTTCTTTTGGTGTCGATCCGATCTGCCTGTTCCTGAGCCATGGCAGTTTCAACAATAGCTCTTTATGCGAGTACACCGAGCAGCGTATGCTCCACGACTCACCAGATCAACATCAATTCCTGTGATTTCGACTTGAATTCAAGATCATCATCTTCAACTTCCTCGACAGTGGCTTCCTCTTCATGCCCGAGACCAATTGTCGGTGGTTTATCGTGCCTCTTCTCCTCATCTTCGGTAAAATCAAGCTTTTCTAGCGGTGGAGAGGATTTAGGGTCTTACAGAGGGGAAGAGTTGAAGGAATTAAGCTGTTCATTTTGTTATTCAACAGGTAAATTCGGTGGTTCTTTGAAACCC